>NC_090850.1:19455000-19825000 GCF_024217435.2 Syngnathus scovelli
TTGGTGCTCCGGAGAGTCTTAAAGGGACCAAGGGAATAACATGCAGACACTTTTCCAATACATAATCATGTGTATATATACATGAATATATACTCCCCTGCCTGGTGTTTCTAATCCACTGCTGCTCTTGGGGGGGCTCATTTCATTAGTCGAAGGCCGGCATGGCTGACAGGCTATGAGGCCTTTTTTAATATATGCTCTAATGGCTATCCAATACCAGGAAAATGTTGCTGATGAGCGATGTGCTCGACCTATAACTCTACTAATGCATAGCAAAGAGAGTCACCATTGAGTTTAAATGCAACGACAACCTAATAAGTCCGCTTTACGATAAATATGAGAAGTATCTTCATTGGTCCTTGCTTCTTAAATAAAGCTCCAATGCGACCTACGCTGTTGTCATCGAACAGCGGTGATATGTATTGATTTGCGTTTAATCTAGCATCGCCAGAAGGACCCTCGAATCATCTCAGTGCTGGAAGAGAAAATGTCAGATGAGTGGTTCTCAACGGGTAAAAAAAAACAGATACCGAAAGATAAGCAGATATCCATTGGGCGAAATGGGTTCTGGCTGGGGCCCCTCTGAGGGTTGATAAGAGTGGGCGTGGGGTGATGATGAGGCCCACTCATGGATGCATTGTTCTCCTAAAGGAGGCGGATCTCCTGTGCGTTTGGCGGTAATGAAGCAGGGATTGAGGAGCAGGGAGAGGGTAATCATTATTGGCTTTGACAGCAGTGACCTGACAGCTGGGTCCAGTCGTGCTTCAGTGCTTGTTGTACAACACACACAAACACACACGTGGGTAAGCACGAGTGTGTGTGCTCCAGCTCATATACGCCCCAAACGAGACAAAAAGGCTCGTTTGTTGTGGATTGTTCGCCGACATTGGAAGATCTTGTGTCCACTGCAGCTTAAAATTGGAAAGTATTTGACTGATTGAACAACAAAGTGACAACATAGCTTCTCTAGGAGTCGTTTTGGACCGTAGGTACTCCAACTACAATGTTACAATGATGGTTTACCTTTTGGATTTATCAGCAAAGGCTTGACTATTTGGAGATTGCGATTCAAAGATGATTTTGTACATCTGGATTTTTGTGCTTGCCACTGTCATCAGGATACTTGTGCTACAGCGGGTCAGTCTTTATCATAGCTTCCCCGCTTAGCTCAAAGTGTTTGTTCATAAAAGTCGCCTCTGACCTCAGCCCCGAGGCATGCTGCGCCACTCAGCGGGGCTGATTAGAACCCTAACGCCAGTGAGCTCCTCAGTGTGACAACGACATCAGGGAACTTTCAGTGCCAGGTTCTTTACTTTCAAATATGTCCAAACATGACCTCATTATGAAAGAAGAAGCTTAAGCAAAATGATTTATATGGAATTCATTGACCAAGTACCATGAGATAATTCTTACACATTATGACAGTTGTCCCAACCAGACTAGACTGCATTAGTCCTAAAACCTGCGGTGATCAGGTTTCCTTCTCCAGACATCATTTTGTCTCCTATAACATTTAATGTTTGATTATCATCGCTGACCACAGTAGCACAGGGCTTCCATGGTTATTGTCCTTTGTGATTTCATCTCGTACCCCCTGCAAGGTCCTCGGCAGAAGATAAGGAGGCTGTGCTTCATCATGTTGGTACAGCTGCCTCCTCCTCACTGGGCTCCAACCAGCAGGAGCAACAGCTGGAAAGACGAAGGAGGCTTTGTCTACTAGCCTGCTAAGCCGACGTAGCTGGCAAAGCAACCCCTGTCTGGACCCTGGGCCGAGCGTTGGGTTGCTATTGGCTCGTTTTGACATCAAAATGACTTAGCGTGATAGACAGAGAGGCTCCACAATGGAATCAGATCAGTTGTTGCATTTGCATTTTTCGACTCATCTAAGACTTGACTAAACGGTCTCAAATAACGGCTTTGTCAAAAAGACACCAAGATGCCTCCCTTATCCAAATCAGGAACGAAAACTACCAACTCTTTACTATATTTTTCTGTCAATCTGATAGTCATGTACAATTTCTGACAGATGAGCCTGTTTGAACACTCTTTTGCTAACCAAATCAGCAGCACCAGAACATTTTCTTCGACGACCCTTTACCGCATGTTGCGAATGTATTATAGGTGCTATTGCCTAATGAGAAGATAACATCTATGGGCAGCAAGCTGGCTAACTCGGGTTGCTACCTTAGCCAACCAAATATTAGCATGTTAGCATTTGACACGCTCTCATTTGAAATAGCACCTGAATACACAACACAATATAAAACCTCTAATCCATCAGTGTCGGCAATTTTTGCACTCGCATTGCACTCATATTGGAAATTCTATATCTTGGTATGCCAACAGCTAGCATGTTAGCATTCGATCAATTCTCGTTAGAAATAGCACCTGACTAGAGTACAAGATGTGAATCCCTGATCAATAAACCTTCCCTATCGATTGTTAGGAATGTTTACATATTCGTACATAGAAAGGACCTGTATATTTAGTCAAGGTGTTACTAATAACGATAGCTTATTAGCCTTTTGTCGTCATTGTTATTGACAGCCTGAGAGCAGACGTACTAATTACACTCATCGCAATGAAAGGAAACTAGGCTTGTCTCCCCCCTCCTTTCCCTCCCGCTGTCACCTCTCAGCTTGGCAGCATCGAAGCAGCATGCATTTTAATTTGCCCCCATCCCACCCTCCGAAGTTACTTATTTCATTATCGATCATCCGTAATGCCGAATCAATGTTCATCTTGTTACGTGGGCCGTAGCCGTGTAATACAGTGATAGCGGGGCCTGCAGACTTACTCGCTGTTTTTACAAAGTGACTTTACCGTAAAATCGATGTATCGTGCCGCCGATGTAGGCAAAGCGATGCGGCACAATGTGGGCCGAAAGGAAACAAACAAAACAATAACACGTTGACTTGTGCTACTTGAAGCAGGTGTCACTTGAAGGTAATGATTTATGGATCCAAGATTTAAAGTGAGCCACGGGCTGCGGTATTGATGTTTTTGCATGCTAAAAGCAAGGCTTGCGAATTATTTTTTTATCGATGTGATGCTACAAAGTATAACATCTCGCAAAAGGAGATAGAATACGTATTGTTTTTCACAAATTAAAACAAATCCCAGGTGTCCTTGTCTATGACGTCTGGGTTCGTTCAAGGTCGCTAACGTTCACCAACAGTTTTAGCGTCTTTTCTTGTCGCAAGGAAATCGTCAGCAACGGAAATCCGAAGGATAAGTGCCAGCATTGGAAATATTTTTGAATAGGAATGTGTAGAAAAAAAAAAGTCTTAGCTGGCTGTCGTTTAATCTTTAAACGGGGAAAGTTAAAAACAAACAAAACATTACCTATGGCCAGCAGATGGCAGTGTTGGGTCACTTTCGTATGAGATCAACGTATCAGTGAAACGCGGAAATGGTGGATTTTCGTAAAGTGCAGCTTGTGATCGATCAAAGTTACTGTGACATGTTAAAGAGAGACGACAATTATTCAAATCTCAATGTAGCAGCTCGCACAAATATACATGCCTGTATTGCAAATAAAACATATATTTCACTCAAATCTATCAACTCGTTTTTAAATCTTTAGCAAAATGTTAACTGAATGTCAAAACTTGTATTTGGAGTTTTTGCTCTTCCACAAATGCAAATCAAAGTGAGCAGCTTAATATGCAAGATTTGTTAGTGCAATGTTAATTAAAAGAAAAAAATAAGACTTCCCCACTTAATAAATCCTGAAAGTAAAGACAAAATAACTTTAAATGCATTTTCAAAGTAACACTTGCTTCCGTCGCCGAGAACAATTAATTTATGACTAATTCATTTATTGGATTAAGCTCCAATGTGCTTTGAGCACAGCGAGATTCATTGGGGCTTTATTTGGGCCTAATGGGACACTCGTTTGAAATCCTTCATGTGGACTTTTTTGATTAGACAACGAGAGAATTTTCATATATTTCGACTTAAGATGAAACGTCTCATTGCATATGAATTGGCCTACATTTATGATTTCTCTGTGTTAACCCAACAAAATGCAACTTTAAATCCTGAAATGAATAATGAAAATTGAGGTTTTTCTGGATGATACTACAAGATTATTTCTTTAAATCATCATAGTGCGTATTACATACTTTTCTTGCATATTTATGACTTTATTCTTATGGAAGTCAGTAGTTTATTATGGTGTTTTTTTTTTACTTTGTCTCCCAAAATTATAACTTTAACAACAACATTTCTCTTAAGAAAGTTTTACAGCTTCATTACATTCACATTCTACTTAATTTTCTAAATATCAATATTTAATATATTATTAATATTTATTGGATTATTTATTTAAAATGTATTATTTGTAGTATTGTTTTTCCCAAGGCTTATATTATAGATTTATTTTTGTAACATAATGACTTTGCCTTTGTTAATTTACAACTTTATTCTTGTGCTTTTACAACTTTATTGTTGGAAGATTACAAATTGTGACTATTTTCTCATGTTATGATCTTTCCTCATAATTCATATAAATAAAATTACCACAATTACCACAAAACTCATGAAACTCAAAACCACTTGTTTTTGCAAAGTCACATTTTGTTCTCATACATGCATCATTGTATGTATTTGTATACTATATATATTTCCTATTTGTTTTACCTTCTTTTTTAAGTGGCCCAAATATTTCCATTCACGTCATCCAAATAAAAATCGTGTGTTGCATCAGAAACCACCCTGCACGTTCTTCTTGAGTGTGGAAATGGTGTCATGTGCATAATTAGCATCTAAAATGTCACAACGCTCCATTATGACTGTCCTCTTTTTTTTTTTTTTTTCTTTTAACTGCGTGTGTGTGTTTTGGGGGGGTGGAGTGTGTTGCTTGTGTCGACTTAATGCTTTTATGGCACAGCCAGTTTCCCGAATGGGTGCGAAAGTGTTAAGTTAGTGAGTGGCGCGTTTGATTGGAGGTAGTAAATCACTGCGTGCATGCGTGCGTGCGTGCGTGCGTGCGTGCGTGCGTGCGTGCGAGGGAGGGGGGCCGGTGGGGGGTGTCTTCAGGGGAAGGACGGTGACGGCCTAGGAGCGCTGCTTAGCGGGCAGACCTCGTCTGACAAACAGCGCAGATCAAGTCCCCCTCCCTCTCTCTCTCTCTCTCTCTCTCTCTCTCTCTCTCTCTCTCTCTCTCTCTCTCTCTCTCTCTCTCTCGCTCTCTCTCTCTCTCTCTCTCTCCCCCCTCCCCATCGACTTCAATGTATATGATTACCTACTGGTCGAGTGGCACCAGTAACCCGCTGTAATTAATAACCCCGTAATCCGGGTTGCATGGTACACGCGCACGCGCGCGCGCACATATACACGCGCGCTACATATGCATGGGACGATTCAGGAATATTCAGGACATTTTTTACATAGGAGGGAAATTATAACTGCTATTATCCCTCCTAGACAATGATCTGCTGCTTCCCAAAAGAAGATTAAAAACTTATTACAAAACCAAAATGTTGTAGTAATAATTATAATAACAATATTGCTTTAAGACTTTGAGCAGTACTCAAATAAAAAGAAGTAATCTGTCAAAAAGAAAACAGATGCTTGCCTTCCTATCCCCCCTCTCCCTCCTTCTCCTAACACACTTTTCTATATTGCTTCGTGGAATTTTAATTTTTGAGCGCCTTGTTGGCTGGATAAATCGTCTTATTGACACGAAAAGTTCCAATTGTGGCGGGGATTTATTTGTACTGGATTATGATACGTGTTTCTTTTCAAGAACATTTATCGTTTATCAAGTTTTCCCCTCTCTCAATACACATTATATGTGTGTGTGGGGGGGGGGGGGGCGTGCGTGCGTGTGTAGGTGTGTGTGTGTTTGTTTCTTCCAATCCACGTTTCTACTAACAGTGTTAATGATCATCACCAGCCTGCTCTTTCATGTCTATCTTCTGTATATTCGTCCGCCCTCCTCCCCAAACTGCAAGGATGATTTAAAGACCCACTCCTGCAAAAAGTGTCGGAAATGCCACTTACTCGGGGGAAATTTCTTTGATTTTAAAGAGAGGGACGCCGTGGTAGCGTGCTCCCTATGACGTCAATTAATTACTGGTATTGATGTGCGTTATTTGTGTCTGAACACACTTGGGGTGGAGAGGTCTGTTTGAAATTAAGGCATATGGCGAAGGTAGAAAAGACAACGCTCTCTTTAAAAAATAAAAATAAATCTGTTTTATTGCTTTTTATTATTATAATCTAAATTATTAAGTAAACGCAGTATTTAGCAAATGTATAGAAGAGTAAGTGTATTATTTATAAGGTATTTATTCATAGTTTATCGAATTGTTTTTGTTTTTTATTTGTGCATATTGACATATTTATGTTTGTCTGAGTCAAACAGTGTCAACTCATGATCACTATCTGATTATTATCATTTTGTATTATTTTTCCATAATCAATTAAAATAGTTAATCAAGACGAGCGTCAGAGCGGCTTGTAAAAAAGCACGTGGGTGCTTGTTAGGGGATATCTGACTTAGAATATTTGATTTCGAATTTAGAATTAAATCAGGCACATGCACAAACGCGCGCGCGCGCACACACACACGTACACACGTTTAAATAAAACAAACTGTAACATTTTATTTGCAGGTTGCGGCATTAATTTATAAAATAAGAGGGAAAAGTGGTAGCGAGCTGGTGTACAGATAAATGAGATTGAAGAGTGTATTCAAATGGGACAGTGTATTTATCCACGTAGAAGGAGGGAGGGGGAGAGAGAAAGAGAGCGAGAGAGCGAGAAAGAGAGAGAGAGAAGGGGATGAGATTTGAGAAAGGGGCGGGGCTTGTAAAGGACTAGAAATGTCAATCTGAGCAAGGGAGTCCCAATAATCTAAAGCAATCTGTAAGGACCTGACCTTAGTCCATCCAGATCAATAGAAGAAGCAGAAGAAGGGGTAGAGGAAGAGAGCGGACCATTCGCACTGGAAATACTCTTGCTTCCCTCCGCTCTCGCACCTTCCCCTCGGCCCCCATGCGTTCCACACTCTAACAAACCAACAACAAAAAGTGGATATTCCTACTTGTCGATCGCTCCTGTCTCCGCCGTCGGCCGCTATGTCCTTCCCCCAACTGGGCTACCAGTACATCCGGCCCGTGTACCCTCCGGAGCGCCAGGGCATGGCCGGCAACGCCCGGAGCGCAGCCGCCGCAGCAGCAGCCGCAGCCGCCGCCGAGCTCAGTCCGTCGGGAGCGCTCTCCAACGTACTCTCCATGTACGGAGCGCCGTTCGCCGCCGCGGCCGCGCAGGGCTACGGAGCCTTCCTGCCCTACTCCAATGACATCTCCATATTTAACCAGCTGGTAAGTCACCACTTTGAAACTAAGAAAAAATCCGCGTCTTTCTGCGTTATACTTTCGGAGTCCGCACAACTTTCATTCAAAGTGGTTTAAAAATTAATACCACAACAACAGAAACTCATAAGACTTTTTAAAGTTCAGCTACGAACGAAAACAACAGAATTGGCTGGAATTACTCATCTTAAAGTAAATGTATAGAAGAACAAAAGTAGAAAAAGAAAAAAATTGATCAAGTAAGAGATCAAGTAAAAAATTCAGAGAAAGTGACTCGTGTGTAAAAGTGAAAGCAACCACATATTTTAAAACAGTGATTAGAATGTCAAACGATCGAATACATTTCAAATGATGTTTTTTTTAAAAATAAGCATGCCTATATTGTATCAAAATAAACAATACTTTCAAAGTGAGGGTTTAAAAGTAGGCAGAAAGTTAAGCGTACCAGAAAGTATACCTCATTTTACGTGCGCTTTGAGAGACTTTGAGAGTAAAACATGTATACAAACCAGTTTTAAAAGTCAATTAAAAAATAAAAACAGGCACTCATCTTTGAAAGTTGCGGCATGCGCGTTAAGTAGCCACGCGTTTAAGAGTCGCGAAAAACGTGCAGAATAAAGCAAGAATGAATGGGCCGTATTGGAGCGTAACAGTGTTGTGAATGCACGCAGGGGGCCCAGTACGAACTGAAGGACGGCCCTACGGTTCAGCACGCCGGCTTCGCCCACCACCACCCGGCTTTTTACCCGTACGGCCAGTACCAGTTCGGTGACCCGTCCCGGCCCAAGAATGCCACGCGGGAGAGTACCAGTACCCTGAAGGCCTGGCTGAGCGAGCACCGCAAGAACCCGTACCCCACCAAAGGCGAGAAGATCATGCTGGCCATCATCACCAAGATGACTCTGACCCAGGTCTCCACTTGGTTCGCTAACGCGCGCAGGAGGCTCAAGAAGGAAAACAAAATGACGTGGGCGCCTCGGAACCGAACCGACGAGGAAGGCAATGTCTACCCTAGCGACCACGAGGGCGATGAGGGCGACAAGCGGGAGGACGAGGAGGAGATCGACTTGGAGAACATCGACACGGAGAATATCGAGAGCAAGGACGACCTGGACGAGCAGGACGACCTGCATTCGGAACTCAAAATTGACGCGAGGAGCGACTCGGAGGGTTCGGACGGCTATGAGGATTTACCCGAGCAAAGATTTCTCAAGGCTGGCCTGCACCACCATCACCACCACCTCCAAATTCACCACCGCGGCTCGTCTCCGCTGGAGATCAAACCTGACGGGGACAAACTTAGTTCGGGTCCGGTCAGCTCCCCGCCCTCGGAGAACAGCCAAGCGCCGGCCCAGAAACCAAAGATCTGGTCTCTGGCGGAGACAGCCGCGGCGCCGGACAATCCGCGCAAGTCGCCGCAAGTGACTCCCACGCCCCCTACGTCCCACCAGCAACACGGCCTCATGGCCCCGCACAGACTCATTGCGTCTTGTCCCGCCGTTGGGAAGATCCAGTCGTGGACAAACCGAGCCTTCTCGGCGCATCAGCTGGCCCTGTTCAACTCCAACCACTACTTGGGCTTGGCCAACCAGGCTGGAGGTGGGCTGGCGCTGTACGGAAGCAGCCGGCACACGGACGACAAGGGGGCCGGGCAAGCGGCCGGTGCCGGTGCGGACTCTGCGCTCACAGGTACCGGTCCACGACACTGAGAAACACCACGTGTGTGTGTGCTTGTGTGTGTGCGTGACGCGCAAAAGACTCCAAAGGCCACTTCCACTCATTTTCTTTCCACCTTTTACTGTCCTTTTTTTTTTTTTGCTTGGTGATGGATCCTTCTTTCTGTAGGCCACACACAATGTGTGTATGTGTGTGTTCGCGTGTGTGTGTGTGTGTGCGTGCGCGTGCCCGCGCGCTTGTATGCAGACCAGAAAGCATTTAAAAATAATATTATTAACGTCCCCATTTCGTGCTCCATGCTCCAATTATTTTTTTTTGCATTATTATTATTATTGATAATATTGTTTACAATGTAAGCCAGCAACAGTCTGATGCATAGATGTGTTCTATTAATAGGCAGTCAATTTAAATTTTGGTGGCCACTCAAGAGGGAATCTTTAGTGCCTTTTGACTGCACAGCATTTTTTTTAAAAATAAATAATGTCGATTCTTTGACATCGTGTTTTACCTGATTTCTCAATGTTTCTTTTTCACAAGGCAACTGTCACTTTTTGCGTGTTTCAATTTTTTTTTTATTCCCAGGCCTCCTCTGCTTCTTTAATGCTTTCAATCTGAGTATGGAATGTAAAATAGATAATAATACCATCTGTGTATAGCTACATTTGTAAGCATGTCCTGTGTAAAAAAAACAACAACTTGCTAATGTAATAATGTATGAACCATGTGTGTAGTCTTTTTTTTTTGCTTTCACCCTCTTCTTTTTTATTTGTGAGGATTTGATGTTATTTTTTTGTATATAAAGTTAAGAAAATGTACATACTTGTGAACCAAAATTGTACAAGAAAAGTCTATATTTTTGGCTAATAATAAATGAATTGCTGCAACTTTAAAGAGGACAACTTGTCTTGAAAGTCAATTTTACAGGGAGGAAATGCGCTTTGCAGTAGAGGGATTTAAAAAAAATAATTGGGCGATAATGCAGAAAAATAATATGGGTTTATTTTGATTTAAAACAAATTTTGAAATGCTATAAAGACACTGCATGCTTGATTTTATTTTCACGGTGGATTTTCCGATTTTTTATTTATTTATTTTTTATCCTCACAATGCAACTCCCAGATCTCATGATGGTCCCCCTTTACTGCAGACACATCTCACACACATTCTCAATTAACGACACCCATATAATTGTAATTTATCGTTGGTGTTAAAAGAAAAAAAAAAAGCTAATAACGACATTTATTTTTATTTGCGCCTTCGGAGAGTGTCTGCATTAGGGCGTTAAAGTTGGTGTTGGAGCTCCCTCTACAGTCTGCTGCACACACACAGCTCCTGTTGAAGCAGCTGCACACTCACACACACACTTGTGCATGCTCTGAACTCAGTCATATTTGATATTTCTGTATAAATTAGCTAAACACGCTGTTGCGGTTGAAAATGTAATGAGGGGAATAATGAGATTTAAGTGTAATCGTGCCGTTTTGTTATTTAAAACTCAGACTCTTTTGGATATGAAAAGTTTCAAAATGACTCACTAAACTAAATTAGCAACAGCAACCCAAAACAATGACTAAAACAACCGAAACATTGACTTTGGAATTAAGAATTTTAAAATAAAACAAACCTGGCGGGAAAAAAAAGTTGTTTTGCAGATTAACGTCAAAACCTTCTCAGTGACAAAAAAGAAAATGAATGAAAGCGGTTGTTATCTGTAATAAAAGTTTATTGAATAAATAATTCAGTTGTACTTTTTTTAATTAAAGTTATAATGTGAAGGAAAAAGTAAACAACATAGTTGATTTGAATCCAAAGTCACAAAATTGAGTTCAATAAAAAACAAATACAAAAGGGTAAAATCTTCACGGAGCATAGAAATCACTAACGATAGCAGACTTTTACATTATAAAAAAGATGTTTGTCAAAAATAAAAAATACAATCCCCCAAAACTACCGTATGTATTTTATCTCCCGAGTTGTTTCATGTTTAAAAACGAAGTACGTACTACGGTGACAACTGTCAAGTGTGTTAAACGTCTTCAACATCCTCCCGAAACACGCATGTGTTTGTCCAATCAATTATCCAGCCTGAGAGTCTCATCTAAGAGCATCATCATGAATATTCACAAGTGGCATCAGCTGATTGAAGTCGCCCCCCCCACCGCCCCCCATCCCTTCTCCCTCTTGCTTTCTTTTCTTTATTTTACCTACCATCCTGTTCATTGTATATTGTAGAAGTAGAATGGTCACTTTGACACCACATTAAACAGAAGGTTTCGTTTTTATTTGAGGGATATCCTCATTTAGGGTGCATATCGCCTGGATTTTATTTATTTATTTATTTATTTATTTATTTATTTATTTATTTATGTATGTATTTATTTATTTGAAACTTTTTCACCACCCCTGTTGGAGATGATGTCACATCCCTGATGTTTGTGATTGAACGGTAAAGTAGACATTTTGATTTGATTTTGTTTAGTTCAGGAGCCTCCTGCCCCACAACACAAAAAAAATGGAGTCATTAAAAGGAAATCTAATCTGTCTTTCCCCCAAAAAAGTACTCATTGATCCAGCCTCGGACAGAATGAAAAGGGGGTCCGATGGAGCCATCAGAGGGCCCCCTGCGTGTGAATGAGCTCGGAGTAAATAAACACCGAGGCGATCCATTGGAAAGGGGGATAGGCGGGTTGGCATAGCCCCCCCACCTTTGGAAGAAGCTCCAAATAAAGAGGGTCAGCCTTTTGCTTTCACCTCATCCAGCCTTTCTGTAAAGTCCCCTCCTTCCCTTCTCAGAGACACACAAACATCACCTCCTTTGTGGGCCCAGTCAGGCTTAGAAGCGGACCACTGTCTTTGTGCGCCAAGCTAATCCTTTTATGAGCCACTGTCCAACAGGGGCCCCCTCGACCGGAGGAGCAACACACCTCGGAAGGCCAAAGAACCAGTTGCGAACGACCCTTCAGTTGAGAACGTGAGCGAAAGCGCCCGAGTTAAAGAACAGTCCAGGAGTTGCTGTTGTTGTTGACAAAAGACCCAGAAGAGTGAGTGACTAGAGGGCGGCTTGCCAATTTCATGCCTTTTGTTCAGGCAGGTTAGCGGGAGAAATTCTTTCGGGCAACAAGTTGGTGGGGGGGGGCATGGGCCGGAGGCAAAGGCGGAGGAGAGGTGGGGGGGCAGTTGAAGGGTAGGTGGACTCTTTTGCCGTTCAGCCGGCTGAAAGATTGCACTTTTCTCAGCCCCCAGACAGGCCCGAGTTACAGGGCAATTATGGAAATGCGGCTTTGAAGCCGAGCATGGCCTCTTTTTCACTTGCTCCTCGGGACAAAGCATCTGCAAAAAGGGGATTTATACACGCTCGCCTCCATAAAACGGCTTTGAGCCTCACCGCCGCTAACTTTACCCTTCACCACAGTCGTCACGTGGAAGTTAGTGCTAATTCTTAAGTGGGAACTACTGGAGGCCACTGAACTAGAACGTCCATTGAGAATTAGGATGTCACTCAGTGGACACCAAACGTGTTCGTATTTATTTATTTGTGTGTGTGTTTGTGTGAGTGTGTGTGTTCTAACAAAATTAGTTTGAAGGTATTCTGTCTGATCTAACTTTTTAATTAGCTCTGTGGATGACGCAAATTAGATTTTTAAGCAAACGTCCTGATCTCAACATGCTCAATGTCTTATCTCCGAGGGCCTCACCCGGCTTGCGCGTCACTGTCAGGGGCCTACCAAATCCAGGGACCCTGCTCTTTCTCAGCTTTGTACATTAGTCGGCGGTGTAGCACGGAATTTCACCACCCGGTGTCAACTAATAAGACGCATTTTCTCCGGCCGCCGAGAGGATGGCGAGGGAGTGATGTCTCGACACGGGCCGACACAGCGGAGGCCTTGTACGACACTCGGAGCCTCCCTGGCAAATGCCGATCCCTCGGCTTTCGCCCATCTGCGTTAATGAGAGGACATATTTTGACACATTGCTAATATTTGTACGGACTTCATAGGTTTGAAGGACGAGTGCCCTTTGATTCGCAGGCAGATGGCATAGAGTCCGGAGTAGGCAAGTACTCGGGCCTTCGCAGGACTTGCTAAATAAATTCTGCTCAGGAACACTGTCAAACAAGTCCTGTCTTACATGTCCCATGAATGCATTAGCAGCCCCCTTTGATTGATTGGGGACCCTCACCGGAGGGTGAGCCGATGAACCGGCTCCTCCAGAGTGATTAATAGACTTTAATCAAGAGTCTTCACCCACTTCTTATTATGAGGGTTTTGCACAGGAGGAGGGGCCGGACCTATCAATACATCGATTAATCGGTCTGTCTGTCTCTCTAATCTGTCTATCGTGTTTCCATTCCAAAGATGGTTTCCAATTGATTTTGTCTCAGTTGTGATGTTTTCCCACATATTTAAGCACCTTTGAGGAACAACTGGGAAAGTCTTGCACGAGGCAGGAATGTGTATCCAAACAGCTTGGCTGGCTAATCATTGTTCTCCAGAGGTAGTTCAGTTCAGGCGGGCTCAAAGCGTGTAGAGGAAGTTATTCGGCCGGCCGGAGGAGCGGCACTCGCCTTATCACCCAAACAACAGAAGCTTCTAGAAGAAGTGGACACATCAAACTTATCATGACGTTATGTATGTTGCAACCGCACCGGCATTCATTCAAACATGGATAGTTACTGATAGCATGGTATTCGTGTATTGCGACACGACCCGGGCACTTGTGTACGCTTTGCTGCTACAAGCAAACTCACACACACATTGTGACATCACCGCGCTCGATAAGAGCAGGTGAGATGGCTTCAAACCGTTAAAAACGCAATGGTTGTAATCATTTCTAACTTAGAGAATGTAGTGCATTTATTTTTCAGGTTGAATAGAATAATATTAAAAAGCGAATGGAATATTTTTTAAAGAGTTAATTCATAGCTAGTTCTTACTCAGACAATCTCATGTTTGTATAAAAAAAGTTTAATGTGGAACTGAAGTTTATAGATTAATGTCGCTTAATGTTTGACTAGTTTCATTTATTCAGTGTAAACAATTGAGATTTCAATAACAATGAAACAGCATTTTTATGATAGAACACAGTCGAGCAAGAGTGTTCAGAATGCGTTTTTGAACAAATGTAAATAAAATAAATATAACGACTGGAAAAAAAACAGGTTTAGAAATGGCACAAAAAGAGGAAGGTCAAAGGTAAAATTTGAATTTTGAAGAATGCTATTTTTTTTCCAATAAGAATATTTATTTATTTATCTATTTATTTATTTATTTTTAACTTTTAATGTTTTTCCACGTGCGGCTACCATTTTTTTTAACTGTCAGACACTTGTGCACTTGTTGACAGGTATTTAGGCTCACACCTTGTGAGCAAACTGCTCCAGCTGTCTCAGGTTTGAAAGGTGCCTCCTCCAGACTGCACGTTTGGACTCAAAACAGTTTTGATCACGACTCATCAGATCACAAAAATTAAGCATTGCCTGATTTTTATCATTTCATTTTCACCACATATTTATTCGGTGATACTTTTGTCCAGTTTAAAACGACCGCTGTGACTATTGCAAGTTTATCTTCCCTTGATAAAAGAGAACCAACAATTTGGACAATCTATGAACTTTGCAATGTTCTTTTCTGCTTCATTTTTATTGTGATAGAATTTTGACCAAGGCTTTAAATAATGGCTTTTCACTTGCGATGTGATCTGTGTTAGCATATTTTCTCACGGGAACCTTCAAAGAACAAGAACTTAAGTCTTCCATTGTGTTAGCATTAATGACATTAATGAGTGCAAAATGGCATAAGACAAATTTATAAATAAATTTTGGCATGAGCTGCCATGCGGATGTGGCAATAAATGTCAGCTAATGAAGTTGTGTGAAGCAAGCCACGCCCATCTTTCACACAGCGCAAGCAGTAAATTATCAGACAAACAATATGTCCAACTAATTGGAATGCTAAGTGATGTATTTCATAAGCAGAGCACATTCATCAACATGTCAGTAAAATATTTGTTTTTCTTACTTATAGATAAATTGGGCTTCATTTTTGTGTCTTGACTTTGATGCTACTGCAAGACTTGTTCAGGTATTTGGGTGTAGAATTTACAATGCATTGCTTTCCGGCGTACAAAGGGTGAGGCCTTTGATATGCCGCACTTGATATTTTGGAGTCGGACATTCATCTAAACTGGAAATATATCTAATTTGAGGCAGCGTAACCAATTTTGAGGAATTTGATCGGGTCACAGGCAGACAGTTTTGGTGCTTCGCGGGAATGTGTGATCAGTGTCATTCATAAATAAGACAACAGCGCACATTGAGCACTTTGAATCATTGCAGAAATCAATTCATTGAATGCTTCGCCACGGTACAGCGACGAGGGTGGAGCGAAGTCAATCTCCAAGCAGTCATTTCACAGATTTGTGATCTTGCTAGCCAACTTAACAGCCAACTTAATCTATAGATTTAAAAAGGAGCTGCCTCGATTGACGGTGAATCAAGTCAGCTGTGTTTACGCTCACAACGGCGCTAACCACCCTTTTAAGTCCTTTTAAGTTGGTAAAAACTACCAACATATACAATGCAATTTCAAATTACGAGCACACCTAATGCTAAACTAGAGCTGGGCACAAAAATAATGGCCATTGTGTTTAATGACTCTTCAATGTTACCCTCGTGTTTTCAATATCATGCAAAAACAGAGGTGTCCATTCCTCGTGGGCACCTCAAAGAACGAAACTGGTTCATATTTCTTGAGGAAATATATGTCGCTTTTTCCGATCTGTGAACATGCTCAATTAGCAGTTGACTTAAGGGCCGGCTGTATTAACCTAAAGCCCCCAAGGGAGCCATCTGGGGAGGGTGCCCTGCCCCCCTTGTGTAAAAGCGCATGAAAAAAAGCATATCTAATGTCATTTTACAGGTAGATAGAGAAGGAGATTGAGGCATAATTGGATGTAATAACACATCGCTCCCGCTCAATTGCGCAAAAGACTTGCCCACTCGGCATATTTTCTATGGAAATAAATATAGAGCGGATGAACTTTGACATTTGCGCCCCCACTTTCCTGAAGGTCAGTGGCCCACTTTACATACACAGATGAGGCCGTCGACTTCCAAAAATGATAAGACAAAGCAGCGAGGAGAGGTAAGGTCAACGAGTTAAAGCAACAGCTAGGATGACACTTAATTGGCTGGAGGCTCGTGTAACTGTCATCCGTTTCCCCGGAGTTGACTTTGAAAGACCCCCCCCCCCATCCACACCCTTTGGGACTACAGCCTCGCACTTGTCAGCTGTCTCCCACAGGTTCAACCAGTGGACATTAGCGAAGGGGCGGGACGGACCCGAAAAGATTACAACGCTTCCCATTTGATTATAACTTCATCATTAGTGTTTAGATTATGGTAATACACAATAAAGAGTGTGACAAGTGAGGAGATTAAATGTCAGAGTGAATTACGGGCATATGCACGAACTGGCCCACAACTCAGATGGCCATGCTCAAAGGTCTTGCTCGCTAATTGTTCATATCGGCGTGGAGCGGCATCCAGCGGAGTGTCCAGATTAGACTAGTCGACTGGTGCTCTAATGACTTGTTTGCTTCCTTGTGTCACACGTAGTGGCATAAAGAGGACGACGTGGCGGAAACAATAACTGTCCGCATCTTGGAATAAATGTGCATTGATACGGCCACTTTGTTATCCGAGTGTGGCGTCATTTTTATACGCCACTCGAAGCTTCCTTCACATGCATTGGCACACAGCTGGTCATCCAAGCCACCACCAGCCCCCTCCACTCCCTTTTATTATCACCCGCTTCCTGCACCACCCACCCACGCCTACAGAATGCCAGACATTCAGAGTGAAACAATACAGGCAAAAAACATTTGCATTAATGGGGAATAGCAAGGAGGAAGTTATGATGAGGGGAATCCATCATGGGGGGGCGGGGGACTTGGCAAGGGGGGGGGGGATCAGTCAGTGATGGACAGGTGTTTCTCAGTAGCCAACCTAATCCCTTTCAAGACCTCCCCCTTTATTTATTTATTTATTTATTTATTTATTTATTTATTTATTTATTTATTTATTTATTTATTTATTTATTTATTTATTTATTATTTTTAAAAACACAATAGGTTAAATCTTCCCCAAACATTTTAGGTGCATCAAACAAATACAACAGAAGGGTTAAAGGTTGACCAGAGATGCTTGCCGGGGTCAGATCGAGGTCTGCTCGGAACGAAACCATTTTTAACGTGAATTTTATTCAACAACGAAAAGACAACACCCAAGCCAATTAATGACTAGACAAGAGAGACTAGTTGTATCCTTGGCAAAATTCCAAAGACAATTTAGAAAAAACAAAAACACCCAAGATAGTTTTGTAAATCATTTGAATACAAAAACGATAAATGCCAAGTGAAAAAAGCCGCCGAACCACATGATGGTGAGGTTGCGGCGAGGCAGTGATGTAGATAAGGAGTGTGCAGAGTTGAGGACAGCAAAAGCACATCCAGATGACTGAGAGTCAACACGATGTAACCCCGTGACATGAGCGGCAATCTAAAACGAGATGACTCTGAGCAGAGCTACAAATTAAATAAAGGCCGAATCTGGATTCTATTATCGTGTCTCCACTTTTGTAACGTTTAAGTGGTACAATAAATATGAACGTTGCAGCAGCCAATGGTGCACTAACCAGTATTTGTTTTGTGGGAAAAGCGCATGAAAAATGAGAAACTATGGCATGGTAAACACAGCTCTTTCTTCCGAAAAAAAATGTGAGCAGTACCAAAAGTTCCTGGGAATTGTAATTGCTGCTGGATTTTTAGACGTGTGTTTCAATCAGCTCAACGGGCAGCTGATGGCTTGAGAAAACCTGTTGCAGATCGTTCATGGTCGACGTTAATGTTTGCCGGTGGGATATTAAAAAACCAAAAACTAAAGAAAAAAACAGTACAATCATTTAAAGCTCTTGATGCCCTCTGTTAATATATTTACGATTGAAAGATGTCGGGCTGTACCTGTGTCAATTTTAGACGTGGTCTGGAGTAAGGTTTAGTATTGATGGCGCCATTTTCATTTTTGAAACAAATGTGCTCTCTGTACGTAGAACCACTGAGCTAAGGAATGCCAAGCTACAGTACTGAACAAAAAAAGTTAATCACTTTTAGTTCCTTCTGACTGAATCGGGTGCCTATACTAACTACGAAGAAACACCATATCTATGCTATATGCTAATGCTAAGCTACAAAGCTCAAACCAACCTCTAAGCAATGTTGGTTGTATGGTGTGGATTTTCAGAGTGGCCAGTCACAAGGGTACGCCACAACTTGTCATCCTGGTGCGACACATAACGCAATCACCGAGGGTCACACTTCAACATGTGTTTGCCAGACCTATCATTTGGGCTGCATTTTCACAACGGGTCTGGAAGGTTACTCAACAGTGTCATAAATGAGTCAGACCCCAGTTTAGAACTCGCTTGTTCTCGTTAAAAACTTTACAACTTAATGGCCACGCTCAACGGTCTTGGCGCAGCGTTTGGCTTTAAGATAAAATTTGCCTAATTGGTTTTGATTTTCCTCGCTGTCTGTTTTGCAAGCGTTCTGTTTGTGTCTTTTCAAATACTGTGATTAACTGTGTGTGTTTGTCTCCTTGAAGTCTACGCCTCTCCTGGCTGCTACCACAGAATGGCACATCTCTTCTATTACGGGCAATTTCCTGGGTTTTATGAGGTATGTTTATTCCCCCACCTACTCTTATATCATGGAAAGCATTATCTGGTCTGCCAGGGTTAGTGCGGAAAAGTTTGCCTGTGGCTAACACGCCAAGCAGATTGTTGACGGTGTTGTTACGGGGTAATTCATTCTAATTATAATCTTACACTAAAACAACGTTGTACAGCCTGCGTCTGGCAAGTCAGAGAGGAAATCGTTCTTAATTGTCATTCCATCATAATTATAATTAATGGCTGAATGAGTGCACAGTAACTTAGTGGATAACAAGTGTTGATTGTGTAACTAAGGTTCTTTCCCCGAAATTACAGATGACCTCGGCCTATTGAAATACCACCACCTGCGAGGTCTTTATCTTTTTGCAGTCTCACTGTTATTCTTACAAATGTTACACCCTCTTTTCTCGCAGTAAAAAAACAGAGAGCAGGATAAATCAAAAGGCAGTCTCTACTGGTTTGTGGGGTGGAGTGATGTTGAAGGGAGCGAGTCCAAAACACCTCTCACACCCACCCCCAAAAGAAAAGAAAAAAATCCCTTTCAAAAACCAACATGGTGAAAATGACATTTCGGTTGAGGCGGCTAATAAATCTTGGCAGAAGGCGGCCGGAGGAGTGGAAGTATGGGCTCCCTCGTCAGCGATGTAGACGGTGATGGTGGGTGGAGGGGGGGGAAGAAGGGTAGCCACATAAGAGGAGGTTTGTGTTAGCACGGGACGAGATGAGGTGTAAGGGGAGTTCTGCTGGATTAGGGAGAGTGGAACATCTTGCTGCCGAAATTGTGTGCATCGGTACGTGTTCCTGAGATGTGTCTATTACGACCAAGATAACCAAAAAAACGGTTGAGACTTTGCTTTTTTTTAATCGACTCGAGATGTGTTTATTAGGAGCGAGACCTCGTTTTACAAATATGCGGTGGGACAATATCACATTGTCATCTCTTAATATGTTAGCATCTTATTTCAACGACAAATTATCTTTGGCTGTGTTACTTTAAAAACTATGTCCAAGTTTTGTCTAACTATTGACTTTTTTTTGTAAACACCATTTCAACAAAAGCTGTTATTTTAAGGCTTGGGGTGTTTTTTATAATCCTCAAAGTGTGTTGCACTGTATTTAAAATCCACGCAAGCACACAGTGACACCAGCACATGTGCACCACTTTTCATCTTTTTATTTGAGCAAACCCAATCAAATGATTTTCTCAATAGCAATAAAGTACTCTTTATTTCACTTGGCCGGGCATCAAACCTCCCTCACACACACAAAAAAAAACTCTCCACCCTCCACTCAACCTTCCAACCGCACTACGGTGGGATCAGTTTCTCCCCAGAATCCCACTGAAGCGCTGCCATGTCGGCTGGAGACAATCAGTCCAAATACTCCTTTAGATATTCCCGCTCCTGCCCCAAATTCAATTTATGGACACATTTATTACCATGTCTGTTAGTGACTAAAAGGGAGTTTCATAATCAGGAGCGCACATCTGATCTGGTCACAGCAGGCCCGTCGCGCTTTATTACACGGTCGCAGCGAGGCGATCTGCAGAGGAAAAGGAAAACACGAGCAAACAAAAGAGTCGGGAGTTACACGTGGGATGGGATAGGAAGGCCTTAGATCTGATTTAGGAGCCGCTGGGAGAAACCTGTAAAATACTCGACTTGGTTGTTCTGCGTTTGCAGAAGACATAAATGTATGTTTGGCAGTGCTTCTGTGAGTCTAGGCGTCAAAAATAGGGTTTCAAAAATAGGCTGGAACTTCAGCTTGGAAGTTCAACTTCAGGTTCATTGGTGGAAAGAACAGGCAAGAATTGGGTGTCAGTTATTACGCGTTACGTAATATGACCTCAGTTCAGCGAGCATTAAAAGGATGAACTGTGTTCTTTGATAAACATTCTCTGATATTTGTTAGCGTTTTACTGTTAGCATTGGCTAGCTTCTTTCACACTTGAGTGACATGTAAGAATGCTCATAAGTGACATTTTAAACCAATCAGTCATTTTTTTATTTTACTATACAATTAATTATTTTAATGTTCATTATTTCACTTTTATGCCTCAAAATCCGACCAAAGCCGAGGTTGACCGACATGCCCAAACAGATTGCGTTTAGTCTTCCACTGTATCTTCAAATACATCAAATCTTAATTGTCTTGTGGTTTTCTCTGTAACACTATTAGGTTCCAGTATCGGTCACATTTTATTCCCCCAAGTTGCCAAAAACGACACGGCATTCACTTTTAAACTGTGGTAATGTAGACAGAGACCAGCTTGTTACAGCCAGTTAAAACAACATGCTCGAGGTTTGAGAGATTTACAGTCCTTGCTCGGCTTGTGAAACATAGGATCTAATGAGTGCTCCACTGGGTTATATGTCATTCAGTTTTGTAGCACGGGGGCATGGACCGGACTGAGAAACAGTGATAAAGAGTCCTGTCTACTTCTAAATACACACACACACATGTACTCACAACAGCACAGATCACACATGCCAATAAGCGGTTCTTAATCTAGTTCATTGGATAGTCAGTATATTTTTAAATGCGATCAGTGGAAGCTTGTTACGGTCGGTCCTTGGTAAGATCATTTCAATTGAAAGGCTACGGCAATAGAAAAAAATAACGCAGCTCGGCAGCAAAGGGACTGTGGAGTATAATGTGCTCTTCAGGACTAACGCCCAGCAACAGGGCATGTATAGTACGTGGTTCTGAAAACCACTGTTCACCCAGGTTGGAACCCCAGAGAGCTGCTCAACTCAGGTCACAGTCATAAATCCATACTTCTTCCACAAACACCCATCTCAACACTTGCCAGTGCAATAAAAAGTGGGCTAAGCTCCCCCTAGAGGCCAAAAGCAGAGGGCGAGTCTGTTAGGAAAGCAAAGAACACTTTTTCTGGTGTGTCTGTGAAATGTCAACGCTACTTTGTTCCGGGCTAATTAGTATGCTATCACCTGACACAGGTAATCTTGTGGATGCCTGCCAGCAGTGAATTTTTATCCACCACCGCCCAACCGATTTCTGCAGATTCCCGGAAAACAGAAACCAAACACTAAAACTCACCCAGCAACCCCCCTGTAAAAAAAAAAAAAAAAAAAAAGCCTTGTCCCCAGTGTTGGTTTTGGAAGAGCTTTCTCGACTAGTCATCTCAGATCTTTAAAAATTAGTAACTGATACTGTCCAAATTTCTCCCCTCTGTACCGTCTGGGAAAAATAAACTGAAAATATTGGGTTATTAAAATGGAAGGAAATCCCAGTGGAATGTTTTACACATTTACTGGGTGTGCGTCAAGGTGAGAGACTACACTGGTGAATTATGGCTGGCATTTGGACCTGAAAGAAGGCCAGTCGGGGGAGATTTTTAACTGCATATGACAGATCTGACTGCAGGGGGATTTAAGGCTAGCACGATGCATAGAAACCACAGTGCCCCCTACAGCTAAAACCCACACATGTCAAACTTTATTGGCCCGGCGAGTAAATGCCAGAACGATGAATAAAACAGTATCAAGAGTCCTGCTGCGAGGAGTTTAGTATGAAAGATCAATGAGTGTGTGTCTACGGGGAGTCGGCTAAAAGCATCCGTGCCATCTGCGGAAGCAGTGGGTCGACATGGCACACTAATCTCTTCTGGTTTGTGTGTTCGGGATCCAGGATGTCCAACAGGCTCGTGCGACAGCTGCGAGAGAGAGACGGTGTTGGAGTGGAGGGGGGAGATCTAAAATGCCCGCCTGCGAACGCAAAGCAACTGTGAGCTTTGTTTGGGCGAAAAAAAATAGATTTGTTTTGCTTCTCACGTCTGTTAAAGTCGAATCACAGGTCTGGGTAACGGTGCGGCAATTAGGGCTTCGCAACACGCACACGCCGGCCGCAGTTATTTCCAAGGCACTTCAAATGAGAGCTGAACGATCAAATGAGGCGTCGGTGTTTGAATTTTGTTTTCCTCAAAGAGCCAAGTGGCTCTAATAACAGAGTGGCGCTATGTAACAACCAAGTGGGATGGAGACAGCAAACATTTAGCTCGAGGTGGTTAATCAGACATGCAGAAGGCATGTGTCTGGAATACCAACACCGTAGTGACACAATTAGGCTTAGCTATTGCTATATTGAATCAATTACAGATGAGATCATCAAGGTCGCCATCATTACCACAAACATTTAAAAGGCTATCCGGACTAACATTACATAACATCTTTCAAACTATCCAGTTTGAATAGTGAGAATTTATCTATCTGGGGCAGAATAGTCCATCTGTCACCTTTGCTAGTTAGCAGGCTACTTCCTGGTTCATAGATGGTGATGTAAGATGACAAGTCTGTGACATTTTTATTCTGGGGATTGAGGGAATTCCATTATGACCCAAACACACAGACTCAATTAATTTGTTAAAAGAGAAAACATTTTGTTGCATGATATTGCTGTATGTTTATTCATTTGTTTGCTAGCTCGGTAGTAGGCTACAATAGCAGATATTAGCATTCTGGAACCGCATCCAAATTTTATGGACCCATCCTTGTGTTAAAGGTCATTTTTACAAAATCTTCAAATAAATTCAGTGTTACACTATTTATGCCACTTCCGTCGCAGTTTTCTAGACGTGCTGGGATCCATTGTAGTGTGGATTTTCACTCTCTTCCAACAGTCCAAACAAGCATGGCCGTGAATGGTGTGGACACGGCTGCAGAGAAGACAGCATAAAAACCCTGCAGAGCGCTAATATGAGTCCTTCACAGCTCGGTCAAGCATAGCAGCACGATAGCAAGCATAAACATGCCAACATGGGAAGCTATGTGAAATTTTGGGACTGATAGAATTCACCCGCCGAAAAAGCAATATTGTCACGCTCTACCCTCCCTCCCATCCAGATGAGCCACTCCGTTTGTACAAACAGACGACGTCAGAGCAGCAGATCACTTTACATGGATAACTGTGGACATCTGTTTGGGAAATGGAATAACAAAACTCAACCAGCTTTTTACATGTTCGCCGGAATTCAATTAAAATGCGATTAGCAGGAGTATTAAGGGACGCCTAGCTCCGCCGACGCATATGCGCCCGCCGCGATCCCTCGGCTTGGTCAGGTTACTGTCGGGGATTAGCGCCGACAGGGTGACCTCTCACCTCCAGACAGGTGTTTGTGGGAAGGATGGGAGGGTGCTCATGTCACGCTATGGCAAGTGGGATTCCAACAGACTCGGCACATCATTCCAGTGGAACGATTATTAGCATGCGAGATATATGCACGCATGTCAGACAAAACTTATGCAAAAATTTTACTCTTGAGCAAAAATATGCTACATCCAAAGGGATTGATTTCAGCTGTACCCATATTAGCATTCCTTTGGAAAGAGCAAAGGAAATGTGGACCACACATTAACTTTACGTGGAACCATGTTGTAACAAAATTGGAATTACAATTTTAAAAGTAAATAAATGTCGGTGTACATGCATGACAAATGTAAAAAAATTCTATTTGCTGTTTCACTCACGGCTTTTCCTCCCGATTCCCTCCCAAATAGACACGTTTCTGTTACAACCACCCCAAACCTGAGACCTGTACTTAGGCTGCATGCGGAATAAGCAGCTTTTCCTCAGCGGGCCTGCGACTCGAGCCGCCGCTGGAGAGGTGAGTAGCCATCTCATTGGATGAGCCGTTATCTCGGCCCAACACAACACAGATGCGGGAACATTTTATGTGTTTTTTAAACTATATATTCACATCTTCCGGTCGCAACATTATTGGATAATCAGCGGTCTGCTTTCCATGGCTGCGGCTCCAATGACCAAATTATGTAAAGACATAGGGAACGACATTGACAGTGTTTTTGATCCTTATACGTCAAGATTTGGTCCAAGCCCCGGGGTAGGACATCAACTGAGAGTGTGTTCAAACAGCGGATCTTCGCCGAGGAAAAAGCAAAAGGAGGACTGTAAACACACTGAAGCAAACACACAGCACCAGTGAAATTCCCTCATTTAAGGATCGTGACCTCCTTCTGCGCATTATCACGGAAAGAAAGCCCCCCCCCCCCCCCCCCTTCCTCCGTGCTGCCGAATCAATTAAAAACAACCATACAGAATGGAAGGATTAAAAAAAAAACGCACAGCTGATAAGAGTGTTTAAAATCCTCATTTATCAGATAAAATGATTATCCTGGAAAGTGTTTTGGAGTGGCCATTAAAAACAATGCGGTGGGATTACGAGGTCTCTCAAAGTTTACAGTTAAATGCCAAACGGCTTTGATTGACTCACTGAGGCTCATCCATGTTAAGATAAAACAGACTGACATGACTAGAAATACAAAAAACACAGGCCGGAAAGAACTAACGGTTTGGTTGGTGTTGCGTCAGAATGTCCAGATGACCCAGTCCGAGCCTGGTTCATGGTTTTGTTGCGTCTACTGGTATTCCCTTAACATTGTGACTCAAATAAGTAATTAACACAATTTGATGAAGATTGAAGAATTTGGCACAAATCCAAATGAATCTTTGCTTTTGATGTGTAGCTTGTCATGCTAACAGCCTCCAAAAAATGGATGCATGCAACACTTTGAAACTCGACTGTTGTATCAAGCATCATTTTGGTTTACCCACCTTTTTCCATTCTGCGCAGCACCGCCGTCGAGGGAGCAGCTCGAGGACGGAGCGGAGCGGCTTTGTTCTGAGGCGATGCTGACAGTCTCTTTATCTCCTCCTGTCAGACAGAACTCTGTTTGATCTGCAGCTTCTTTTGCACATCTTCCACATTCTGGTCAGATGACCTCAGCTTGCTTTGCTTCAACAACAAGAAAAAAGTGTGAGGGAAAAGTGGTTGTGTTGCAATTAAGGAGTGACCTTTACATGCTTTTGTGAGTTTTGCACATACAGTGGAGTATATGTTCTTTATCGACGCAATGCTAGCGAGGGTTCCTGGCCTTCGCTATCAAACAAAGTTGAAGTGAATCTAATCCGCCGTCTCTATCTTCATCTCCCAGGGTGACTTTTTTTTTTTTTTTTAGTAGTTCACATCACAAACGGCAATTAAAAGGGATGTGCCACACTGACTACGTATAGGGAGAGACAGAAAGCGAGAGAAGGATGTAAAGAGAAGAAGTATGCCACCTCTTCCTCAATAAAACCGCCACTGACGCCACCTGCCTATTGATCTTTATTACAATAGCAGCAAGCTGTACAGCGTTTGATGGTTTTGTACAGATCTTAGCCAGCCTCATTCATAATTACCACTACACATGTAGAACCAAGGGCAACTTCAGACGGGACGGCGTTTGAAAACGCCGCCGCCGCCAGACTGGAGGGGATGATGGGTAATCTCGAAGGGGCCCTCGCAGTGTAGCACCGTGAGCCCCGGGGCTATCGTTCCTCCCGCCGCATACCTGCAGCAACTTTACCAAGATCATATTAGGGAGATGATTTGAAATGAGCACACGGGGCCGACCTCATTTTTGTGTGCTCAATGTAGGAAAAAAAAGAAAAGCGTCTTTGCGGCTGGCTTCAGCAATGAGTTAGCAATGTTTGATTCAGATTTTTTTATTTAAAAAGGTGGTTGTGTTCACCAAACAAAGTGGTTAAGAGTTTCAGTTTTGCTTGTGAAGCAGGTGGAATGGAAAAGAGGATAATTACAGGAAGCAACCTGAAGTTTGCATGATTCCTAAGTAAATGCTTTAAAAAAAATTGTCAATCCTGGTTTGCTTATAGAGAGAGATGGACGGACGGACGGACGGACAGACAGACAGATAGAAATTTTGTTCTCTGACATGTTGTCCGCATAAAACGAATGTTCTGGTAGCAGTTTTAAAAATATTGTACTATGTAAGCAATATTTTTCTCTATGCAGCCCTTGGTAGAAAAAGTTTGGATGCCCCTACACCAGAGGTCCCCAACCACCGGGCTGCGGACCGGTCCGTGGGTCACTTGGTACCGGGCCGCCAAGACACACAGGATTTGATTTATCGATGATCAATTAATTCACGTGACAAGTTTCCCCAGTCGAGCTCGCAAAGCAAGCAAAAATGAGTAAGAATTTATTTTGAAAAATAGAAAAAGGAATTACTGCTTTGAAATTTACTTTTATTATTATTATTATTCTTTTTAAATAAACATTTATTTTAAAACTTGTCTGGTGTTTTATTCCTTGTTTTTATATTTGTCAATTAAAACATAAAAAGCAGACATTTGGTTAACTGCTTTATATGACAATATGTTTTACGTTGTTAAATGAGTTGGTGTCCCCCAAAATAACAAATGTCGGCATAATGGATTTTTTTTTAACCTTTTATTCAAACACAAACACATTCGGTATAATAACATCATCAACTAAAATAAATAAATGAATAAATAAGAAAGTGTAGCGAGTGTTTTGAGTGAACCGATTCTAAAGATTCGGTTCACTTAAAACTGAATGCACATCACTAGTACAAAAGAAGGCAGACGGCTACCAACTTCCAGGTCGAAATAGCTGACAGGTTAATGACATGGGCTCTCGCTTGGTAAGAACCTGGTTCGAGTCCAGGTCTGAGCATATACCTATATGTGCTTTTAGAATTGGAACCTTGCTTTGTATGCATATGCAAACAAAAGTTTTATGTGTAAATACATAAAGTGGCCCCGCCCCCAAGTTGGCGGCGCAAACCAATGGACATATTGGAAACATATTGGAAACATATTGGAAAGCGTCCCCAAGCACTAGAGCTTGACACCTGTGACCTTTGACCATGATATTTCCCTAATAAAGTGGCCTGTTATTAGGTACACTTGAAAATGGCGGTGTACCTAATGGAGTGTCCGTGTGATTCCCTCGTTAAGTGCAGGTGCGTGAAAACTTTTAGCTCCTTTTGAACGTGAAAGAAGCTAAAAGTTTTCACGCAGGTGCGCTTAACGAGGGTCACTTGGAAAACATGTTGGAACGCGGCCCCGAGGACAAGGGCTTGACACCTGTGACCTTTGACCATGATATTTCCCTAATAAATTGGCCTATTATTAGGTACACTTGAAAATGGCGGTGTACCTAATGGAGTGTCCGTGTGATTCCCTCGTTAAGTGCAGGTGCGTGAAAACTTTTAGCTCCTTTTGAACGTGAAAGAAGCTAAAAGTTTTCACGCAGGTGTGCTTAACGAGGGTCACTTGGAAAACATGTTGGAACGCGGCCCCGAGGACAAGAACTTGACACCTGTGACCTTTGACCATGATATTTCCCTAATAAATTGGCCTATTATTAGGTACACTTGAAAATGGCGGTGTACCTAATGGAGTGTCCGTGTGATTCCCTCGTTAAGTGCAGGTGCGTGAAAACTTTTAGCTCCTTTTGAACGTGAAAGAAGCTAAAAGTTTTCACGCAGGTGCGCTTAACGAGGGTCACATGGAAAACATGTTGGAACGCGGCCCCGAGAACTAGAGCTTGACGCCTGTGACCTTTGACCATGATATTTCCCTAATAAAGTGGCATGTTATTAGGTACACTTGAAAATGGCGGTGTACCTAATGGAGTGTCCGTGTGATTCCCTCGTTAAGTGCAGGTGCGTGAAAACTTTTAGCTCCTTTTGAACGTGAAAGAAGCTAAAACTTTTCACGCACCTGCGCTTAACGAGGGTCACTTGGAAAACATATTGGAACGCGGCCCCTCGAGGACTGGAGGTCGAAAACCCTGGTTTAAGTGAAAAGTGCCACACCCGCCCTCACCCCCACTTTCTGATTGGCTGTTTGATCTGTGACATCACTGGACACTCCATTAGGTACACCGCCATTTTTGGGTGTACCTAATCACAGGCCACTTCATTAGGGAAAAATCACGGTCAAAGTTTAAATGAAAGTGAAAAGTGCCACACCCGCCCTCACCCCCACTTTCTGATTGGCTGTTTGATTTGTGACATCATTCGGACACTCTATTAGGTACACCGCCATTTTTTGTTTGCGAAGACTCACGAGTGAGTGGCAGACAGCGTTGCTGCTATGCCAGCCGACACACGTTATGCCGACATTGATATTTAATTTTGTATTTGTTGGATTGTAGTTGATGGTGTTATTATACCGAATGTGTTTAAATAAAAGGTTGAAAAAAAATCCGGTATGCCGACATGTTATTTTGGGGGACACCAACTCATATAACAACGTAGAATGTGTGGCGGCTGTGGCTCAGCCAGTAGAGTTGGTTGTTTAGTAACTGGAGGGTTGGCGGTGCGATTCCACCTCTGTCACATGTCGTTGTGTCCTTGGGCAAGACACTTCACACACCTTGCCTCCAGGTCACCATTGTAAATGAGGAAGTGTTCTCAATTGGCTTACCTGGTATAACATTTAATAAAATAAAAAACACATATTGTCATATAAAGCAGTTCCCCAAATGTCTGCTTTTTATATTTTAATTGGCGAATAAAAAAAAACAAGGAATAAAACACCAGACAAGTTTTAACATAAATGTTTATTTGAAAATAATAATAATAATAAAAGTAAATTTCAAACCAGCCATCTAATGTGAAATTGCAGTAGATATATTGCATAACAATATTTAGGCGTATATATGTGTACACGTTATTTAAAAACTACTACAAGTGTTATAAAATCAAGATTACCCAAAGAGAAGCATAATCTCCCCGTTGTTGCATAACGGCGCATCCCTTCATGTAATAAAGTTAGCCGTTAGCTTGGAGAAAACGTGCATAAAAGAAGTGGTGTTTCAGTGAGTGGTTCTTTCTTTCCTTGGCAAATCGTAAATCGACATTCTGCCTTACATAGTTCACGCCAGGAGGGAGACGCAACACGTTCACTGACTAATCCATTGATGCACGGGAAGGCAGTTCACCCATTATCTCGTTCGCGAACGGGAAAGTCAGGATTGTTCCCTCACTGATCCGTTTTTGCGATGAACTGGAAATGCAAAGCACTCACTCACTGACTTGTTCACTCACTCACTGACTCGTTCACTCACAGCTCCGTTCAGTTGGTGAACGGGAAATGCAATTCACGACTCTGTCGTCAACAGGTAGTTACGTCATTTTCTTCTTCGTTTTGTTTTACGGCGCGGTGGCACCAGCTTCAATGCGCATTACCGACACCTACTGGTTGAAGTCATATAAACTGACGTAATTTTCCGTTTACGGACACTTTCGGAAGTGATTCGTTCACTCTCGTGCACTGAAAAAAAATCGTTCTTTTGAACAAGCCAGCACTGTGTGCTGCCCCAGAAAACCATACACCTCCCTAAAGCTTGGGTCTAGGGTGAGGGCTGGAGTTAGGGTTGGGGTTGGTAATTAAAGATAATAAATAATTACTAATAAATTATTAATAAAAAAATATGTCGTTTATACTTGTTTTTATGCCAGTCGTATCATTTGATTTCATCGTGTTTATATATTAATTATAAATGTATTATTTATTTATATAAATGTATTATTTATTCAAATAAAGGCCGGTCCGTGAATATATTTCTGACACGTAACCGGTCCGTGGCGCAAAAAAAAGGGTGCCCTACACCATTCAGTAAGACGAGAAAGCGCCAGGAAGGGACGGCAGTTGCGCCCCGTGTTTGTATAAAGCGCGGCTATGAGCAAACACGGTGATGCAACTTTGGCTTCAGAGTGAGGAACATCGTCCTTGTGAGAAGATTGTTGCCTCCAGCAGTCGAGAACAAGGCGAGTCGTCTTTTAGCCGGGCACGCCCTTGAATAATGCATCAGCCTCTGCGGAGCTGGCCAGATATACAGTACTGATTTCTTTGCCCCCTGGCATTGTCGGAGAAATGAATAATGGATAGGTTAAATGCTCGTGTTTGGGATGAATTAGTATTGGAGCTGTTGATGTAATAATGTGACGTGCACTCTTCAAAGCCTGAGCACCGACGTATTAAGATGCTGGGTGCGTTCCGCTTACCTCTCGTTAGATAGGAGGATTACGGTAAAAGTGTTAAAGCCATTGTGGAGGTGTGGATCAAGAATTGCTAGGATAAATCTATAGAGACCTGTCCTGTGAGGATGTGGGCAATTCAGTTTACATTCAATGAAAAAGTTCAAATGAAAAAGTGGAACGTAAAAAGTAGATGCAGGTGCATCAGGCAATTTAAATGCCCCTTCAATTTTCAAATAACTTTCAAAACATAACATTAAAATGAATTATGCAACAGAGAGGAAAAAGATGAAAGAAAATTGATTGAACTGTTGCTGTGATTCAGGACTGAAATGTTTGACGGTGGGTGTCCATTGCATTTTGCACACCACTGCACCTGGGAAACCCTACCCCTTGTTCTAAACCCTAATTTTAAACCCTAGCCCTTATAAAACCCTGGTTTGAAACCCTAATTTTGAACCCTACATTGAAACCCTAACCCCAGTTTGAAACTCCAAAAATAATTTCAAATTTCACTTTGGAACCGCAACCCTAGTTTAAAACCCGCTAAGTAATTGAAAACTTGACTTTGAAACTCTAAACCTAGTTTGAAGCCCAAACCCTAGCTCAAAAACCTATTTTGAACCTTGACTGCAAACAAGAATAACAAAATTCAGGCACATTGACAAGGTGAATGTTTATTATCAGAACTTGGATTGCTCAGCCTTGGCTGAGGTCTTACAGTAGTACTAAGACTTTGAAAAGAGATGAATGTGCACCCCTGCCCTTTCGTGTCATCCTTTGATGAACATTTAACACCTCGGGGAATACTTTGTCACTGGAAAGAAAAAGGCACCTTTGAGTTCTTGGAAGAAGCGTCACAGAGAAGACAGCGGGCAGAGGTGTTTTTTTTAAAAAAGGGGTGGGGGGAGACAAGAACATGATACACAGAGTACACAGGAAGCATTTTCATATCGCACGTCATGTATAACTCATGAAGTCCTGACAGCATATTCCGCATTCCCTTTGGCTGGCATCACGTTCCTGCTTCCTGTCGCCGCATCTTCACATTTGCTGCCCGGTTGGAGATAGAGATTTTGTTCTCTGACGGACGTAGAGGGGCCACTCTGAGCGCGCTCACTCTGGCCTCCACCCAGGTCAGGGCCGTCCTGCTGGTCATGTCGGGGGGGGAAACCCGTCCGTCGACTCTGCCCGAGCGTTGTGCTTTGTGTTTCGACAGTCTGACAGATCTGAGGCAGGAATAGCCACAGAACCGGAGGAGTCCACACATAAGCCCAACACCCCTCCTTGCTTCATCCATCATCTACATCCTCTCTATCGCTGCTTTTTTGTGTCTCTTCATCCACCCTTCTACTATTTTTCTCCCTTATCTCCGCGGGTAGCCCTTCAACTCTGCTCTCTCGTATTCTCTCATGTCCCCCTCTGCCCTACCCCACCCTTCTGCTTTTCCAGATTCAATAAGCACCCCAGAGGCAGGAGTGAGAGAGTATGGGTGAACTAAGAAGGGTGTGTGGTGGCTATAGCTTTATTTACAAAGGGCCCAGGTATTGCTCGGTGTTAAATCCGAGGAAATGATTTATTTTCCGCCCTGTGTGTGGCACCGATCCCCGAGGCGTAACTCAACGGCGGACCGGCTCGGCGGCGGCAATTTACGGTGGCTGCAGAGGCTCATAAAGGAAGAATGGATTAATCTGGAACACGACATAAACAATACGACACTGACAGGCCTATTAAAAGCCGCGCCACTCGGCATCAATTCCCCGCGTCCGCACGTTGGAAAAACGGACCGGAGAATTGTTATTGTCATTCCCAGAGTATCGGATTCGTCTACATATAGCAACCGGACCTTTTAACTGTTTAGTCGGTGGACATCATCAGGGGTATCGGATGCGGGCGCTCCCACACCGCTCGTTAGGCTTCCTGTCCCAGAACCCGTGGCCTCTCGTTTTTCCATCAACTGCCTCCTTTTGGGAATGTGCTGCATGCGCTCACGTTAAAATTTGAGGGGAAACATGTCGTGCATGCGATACTCGATACGGATCAGATCGTGCACGCGAACCGAGTCGAGACACACACAAATATACACACGGGCTCATCAGCTGCTCTCCCTCGGGAAGAGGTCACTCAGCATCTTCATTGACCCCCCACCCAACCAGTGACTGATGATACTCATGCAGCTTGTCGTTTGGTCAACTTGGCCTCGGTAAGGGGACAGGTGCACGCTAAGACATGTAGAAAGTAGCACGCATCTCACACGGGAGCCCTTAACACATTTAGAAACAGCATTTCCAAGCAAGCTCCCACAACTTTTAAACCATTTGTTTAATGCAATTTTTTTTTTTTGAGAATCTGGTTTTATTGTAGGCAATCTTTTTTTCATTGTCTGTGTTACCATAGCAACAGTAAAAGCACCCACATGCCATGGATAGGAACAATAGATTGCAAACATCACATGACCCTAGTCCTGAGTCGTGATTGGTCGGTAACAGAGCCATGAGCACGTGATGTCATTTTCAGTCGACAGCAAGTGGCAAAATGGCCGCCCCTGATCCACAAATATAATGCTATTAATAATATCATGTTTAGACATAAACATATTGTAAAGACAGCATTTGAGTTGCATTTGTCAAACAAAAATAAAAGAAACCTAATTCCTCTGAAAAGAGTCATGTGTTTTCTTTGCTAGCAGGCTACATGCTAGTCCATGAGGGATGGTGCAACATCCTTACAAGGAAATCAACAGTAGTTTTTGCGTAATCCTGCTAAGTAACAAACAGCCATTATAGCAATACCCTTCCACTTCCATTTTTCGTACCGGAGTCGGGCAAAAATAAGAAAACCTGGAACAAGAGTTACTAATTTATCTCCAGCGATGAATGGACGCTTCAGGAGTGCGAGGCGAGTGGAGCGCGCAGGCCTGAAATTGAAATCAATAAGTTCATTAGACTGCTGAGGCTGTCCGTGCCTCCGCTTGTACTTCCCCTGCAGACAAACACAGCAGCAACACGTAAAACAAAAAAAATCACACACAAAAAAAGCAAAGAAAAAAAAAACACGGAGAAACACGGCTTGACCTATGTCCACCGGCAAGACATTTCATTTATTTATCGTCGGCCTGATTGGAGAAGGCAGCTACACACTGATAACGCCCCGAGATGCGGATAATAGCCGCAGCAGACCAAAAGGAAAGGACTCGTAGTAAAAAGAAAACTAAATAAGGAAACGCATTGGGGGGTGTCTCCATGTTGGTTCTAGTTTTCACATCCAGTCTTGAAATATGAAAGGCTCCATTGGGGAAACTTTTGCAAGTTTTCTTTCTTTGTCTGTGCCTGTAATTTAGCATTGCCCCTCCTCACCCCCATCAATAAGTCAGGAAAAAGTTTTGGTCCGATAGTTACCAAGACCCCCAGCCAAACACAGAATGTTTTTTCTTTTTTTGTTTGTGTACAGTGAACAAACCACACTCTTATCAGTCATGTAGCAGTGTGTTTTTGATTTTATTTTTATATTTAAACATTGTGATACTTGTGTAGTGTCTCTTGTTGAGCAACCTCCACAGCCCTGCTGGCTGCTTTAAGATTAATACACTCGATGTTTCCTTGCACCCATTAGTTGTTTTATTTTATGTTTTCTTTTTCTTGAGTGCAATATTTTACTAAGTTGTAATTCAGTAAAGTGAACTACGCTTCGTAAACAACTGCTTGACCTTCCTTCACGTGTACAGACATAGCCTACAGCAATACCAAAATAAATACATTTCAAAAGAAACTAAACTTGCTAACTTGCTCTAATTCTAGCTAGTTTTATAAATCTGCAACACACATGTTGATTGAAGACTCGAAACTGTCTGTGGGTGTGAACGCAAGTGTGTTGTTCAAAAAAGTTGACACTAAATCAAAGACGGTCACTCAGACATCGTAAATCCAGCCGTAGAATCAACGAGCCACAAATTGTTCATGACCCGAGCTCAACCCACAGACAAACTTGTCTTCAAGGGCGCCTTTATCAAGCAGCCAGCACATCCCCGTTTCACCTGCAGATTAGCGAGCGGGCCTAAACGCTCCTGCTCCAGCCGGACCCTATCTTCATTGGCACAAATGAAATACAAATGGACTTAAATATCTACAAAAGAAAATCTGGACTTCAATCCCTCTTATCCTAATAGCTCTCCCATCTCAATAGAACAGTATTCACCATTTTCTCCGGAAGCTGGGGGTGGTAGATGTGGGGGTAACGCTCTCCCATGGGGGTCTCTGGGAATGCAAACACATTGGCGCAGTTGGCGAGGGTCCCATTAGACTAAAGAGTTCAACAGAAGCCAAAACAGTTGTTACGGGGCTCACTTCATTTCCTGCTCCAAGGAAGAGCAATGTGAGAACACGCACGGGCATCAGAGGGAAGCGTGGGTGACCATTCTGCAGGAATTGGGTGGAAGGTAAATCCTTTTTAGAACAACGGCACAAAGAAAACGTGGAACATCCGGTATAACAAGTGCAGTGCAAGAACGGTTAATTATATGTGAAACTACACAACAAAGAGCAAAGCACTGTATAAAGCACAAATTGAAAAAAAAAAAGAAATACAAAATGAAATTTATTTAAAAATAATAAATAAAATGATACGACCCAGATTCTAAACTTATTACAAATATATTTTTGTACAATTCCATACGAATTAGAAAAAGACGGCATTAACAGGAAAAAGTACAAATTATTTTCAGTGTTGCTAATGTCACAAATCCACTTCAGTGGAAAGATTATTTTTTTATGATCTGTTTAAATGGAGTAAGAACTGGTTTGTGGTGTGGTGCGGTTTTTAGCGCTTCAACAACAACAACAACAAAAAGAAATGACAGTGACAGCGACTTGCCTTTATCCATCAACTAGCATTGCTTTTCCCAAGATGGCATACACGTTTAATATTTAATTTCTTTTCTAAACTACATAGGTAGTGTGTCCAGAGGCTTTTCGCTGCTTATCCATATTTAAGGCCTGGAACTTCCTGGAAGGGTTTTAGCCGCGGGCATGAACAACACAGCCATATAGTTTCCATACAGGCGCATAAGAGGCCACTGTCGGCCATTTTATTTATGAGGTCACAATCTCTGCAGCAAACAAGCGTTCCACAACAACTTTAATATCCAAGCTTAATATTTTATCGTCCCGCAGTCTCTTCAGTCGTTGCTTCAGCCTTTCATGCTGTCCTGAAAGTAAACAGGTGGGCTTGAAGAGGGGAAAAAAGGGATGGGTGTGAGAATACCAAAGGAGGGAAGAAGACTCTCAATCCACTTGAAGGTCAGGAGAAGGAGAAGCTTAGTATTCGCACGCCTCTCGAGTCGATCCCGGCGTGTCAGAAAACTTCAGACGTGATGATGGGTGCTGTTGAGGACATGAAAGAGGCATCAGAAAACAAGATGTTGAGCACGGATATGACATCATCCAGGGGAGCTTCCCATCTCCAAGAAGAACTGCAGAGAGAGAGAGAGAGAGAGAGAGAGAGAGAATGGTAAACTCCACCTTCACTTTGCTCATCTTTTATTTTGATCTGTCTATCCACGGCTGGTGCGCGTGAAGGGAAGCGGCTGGCAGGTGATATTGAAGCCTATGAAATATTTACCAAAGCAATAATGACTCCCTGGACAGAGGGGAAGAAGACAAGAATGAGAGAGGAAAACAGGGCAGAAAGTGCACAATGTTGAAATAGAAAATACAGTGCTTGTCTATTTCTTTTTCTCTTCAAAGATAAAGGCATTTATATAAATAATTATTTTATTTTTTATTTTTTTTCATGGACAAAAATCTCACACGAGGTTTCCAGCAAATGGGGAACCGATGGCCGCTGTACTTATTTCTGTGAGACCGGAAACACATAACATGTAGCTTGAGTATGTAACATTTGTAGGGAACAAGTTGGCCAAACACACATGTAACATTAGCCTCTCTAAGTTCTTCGCAGAGTACAACGTCTCACGCGGGCTCCTTCCCGCTGCGAGCCTTTAATGCACGGGCCTCCGTTTGTTTGCAGACGGGACTCGGCATCGCACTTGGGTCCAGCTTGAGCCGGACAGCCAATGAGACAAGGAAAGGAAATCGAGCCGCCGCGTCGTTGTTTTCCCTGCATAGCACGTCCAGGATGCCGGGGTGGCTCAGAACAACAGTCGGCTCTCTAACCTGAGACTCCGGGTTAAAAGATGGAAGGAAGGGCTGGCTCAGTGCAGCGGGGGTACACTTTGGATGTGTCTACAATGGGAGTGAGCCGTGGATAGAGAGCAAGGGTTTGGACAAACAAACATGAACCTTTGCGTTGGGCTCTATGTGAAAGCGCGCCGCAGATGGGAGAAAAACACTTTCACTCAGCACCGTCAGGGCTTTCTCTATCTTCAAAACAAGCACTCGTAGTCAAAATAAACTGGAGGTGAAAAGAAAGCACGGACAGAATCATTTCGCTTCCGCAGCAAGTACAGTACAAATGGCCTTAAGCACCAAAGTCTGAGAGGACGAGTGTCACGTATCGTGTTAGGGAATGTCGGTGAATCAAATACTATTATTTTACATTTTGCATTTAGGTGGTGGTCAACTGCACTTTAAAATTTCGTCTATCAGTTCCGATATTTAGCTACATTTGACAGGACAAATCTGCTAAATGCCAGTCAGAATGATGCCGTGTACTGCAAACTACAAGCACAAAAATAATAATTATCGTAAAATCCTGACAGTGCCAATGGGGGAATTTTTCTTATCTGCTCCGGCAATTTTATTGGATCTCACGACCGGTGAAGGCGAGTGATAAAATGTTTGGAGTGCTTGCATTGGCAATAGTAGCAGTGCAGGCAAACGATTAGCTCAGCTTGGAGTAGCAGTTTCTGGTGCCCTCTGACCCACCCCTTTAACCCTCCTTGCTCCCCCTCCTGTCCTCCCTTCCTGCCTCTCACGGACTTCGCCTTGGCCGCGTGTAACAGCACGGGAGATTTATGTCAAAGTGCGAGTATGTGTCTAGCACATGACACTCCCTGTGTACTCCCCGAAGCGAGGGGCTACACTTCCTGATCAGCAAGCCTGACACACTGGACAGCTGACCCCCCGACCCCTCGGTTTCACCTGAGTCGCAGAGGGGCAGAGGGTGGCGAGGTCACAGTCGACACAGCACTACTCTGTTATGCAGCGCGTTGAGAGTCTATGCACATCGGCGTCACTCAGCAAATCAGAGTCAGAATTTGCAGAAGCTTGTTTCCGTCCAAGGCTCAGCCATCCTTCCATTTTAAAAAGCCTTTATATCCCGGATGAATTTTGCGGAGCAAACTATTAAGTCAAATGATTTCTATTAAGAGAGGTCAGTGTAATTGTTTTCTCCATACAGAATAGTGGAAATATAATTTATCTTTGCATTTGATTACAGTGTTGGGGAAAAAAGCCAAATAAAAAGCAAAACATGCAGACGAACGCTGGACAAAACTCTCACCATGTAAAGTGACGTGCTATGCAACATGCATGTTGGTGAGCCAACGATTCCAAAGACGTATTTACATCTAATTTGGAATTGTACAATCTGAAATGCGTTCCAGATACCCATGTACATTATTTCCCGATTGTGATTTACTGCACGTGTTGTATCGAACATCACATGAGAAATTTCCCTTCACTGTAAATATTGATTTTATTTCCCACGCTCCCTGCTTTATTCTTACGAATATTAATGTGTTTAGATGGAGACGGTGTAAAACCAAGAGCAACAGCACGCATGGAAAACATTAAAGCCCTTTTAAAGCGAAATACGTCATGCGGGTTGTTTTCAAACGAGCCTGTCACGCGTGATCTGTAGTCGATCAGGACGGCAGAGTTGGCCATAGCCATACATGATAAAAAACTGTACGAAAGTCAATAATACCATGAATCTCGTAATTTAGGGCATGGGTTCATGAGACTCAATAATGCAAAAAAGAAATTACGTAAGAGGATGAAATGAAAAAAATGACGTGTGGGCCTCTTGATGTCAAGTCATGACGAGAGCAATTAGAATGATTGGAGTGCTGTTTGTTAGTAAGAGGAAGGGTGGAGTAGAACTGCCCTCATTAGCATGCATGCTTTTACAAGCCCCGGGTGAAGTCGTCAACGCTGGCCATTTTATTTATTAGTAAATCCAGACAGATGGCGAAGAAGCTCGTATTGACCGGACGTGGTCTTTCAAAGAGGCAACAATGAGCGCTGAGGCGGTGACATTAAGTTGCGAATAAAAAACCTTCGCACAGGGCACCCCTGCCCTGAATCTGTCATTTTCATTTTTGCAATCAGAATTATGCATTCAATTGCATTGTAATTGATTTTATCCGGTACAAGTACAACTTTCCAAGCACAAATCGATGTCATTGAATCACAGGAATATAAAACGATACATCGATGTAGTTGGTGAATCGTTACACACCAAGCTAGGTCAATAGATAGATATATATTGACTCGCATTTGTATATAAATATTTATTTTTTAAGTATATAAATAATCATGTCAAATCTCAGCTCTTTAAAACAGCGCAACTTGGTTTAATAAAACAAGCTCTCCTTATCTCCCACGCTGCCATTTTCTAACAGAGGGAGCTTCTGGTTTGCAGCGAGCCAGCGCCGAGGCAATTAAGAGTTTAACCTGGGCTCAGCCCACGGGACCCCTGAGTAGACAGCGGAGTCAAATAGAGCTGGGCTGTGCACAAAGGCAGGCCAGTGGAGAGCTGGCCAGTCAGTTGTACTTTCCTGCACGGGAGAAAGATGCAGAGAGAAAGTGACAGATAAGCAGTGGGGGAGAAGAGAAGAAATGGATAGATTGGGGAGAGAGTGAGAGAAAGATAGAGAGCCCAGTGTACACAAGCCTGCTCCTCCATGAGAAGAAGGTCACCAGCTCTCTCAGAGGAGTTCCTTAAATAAAGTCCCGTATCCTGCTGCTCTTCACTGGGCAAACAACCTCCTCTGCTCTTTATTAACTAAATATGAGGGGACTCTGACCGGGGGACAAAAATTCAATATTCCCCCCCTCTTTTCCACCACCGCCGCCAAATATTTAAAGCAAGCAAATAAACAGACAAATAAATAGACCTCTGCCAAGGGAAGAGAGGGCCAGCCGGTCCCTTGGATGTAATTTGACGGCCCACTTACTTGGAGGCCAAGAGCCCAGTGCTACTCAAGATGCTCATTTGAAGAGCTGTCAATCAAGGTGGTGGGTGGGTGGGGGGTCAGCAGCTTTGGGGATATTTGTGCCACTCGTGTATGTGCGTGTGGGTGTTTAGAAGAGGTGAGCAGCAATTCCTCCTCAAGGTTGGAGCAGATAAGGAGAGCGTTTTCCTGATGAATTCATCAGTTCCCTGCCACCCAGCTTTATAAGTTTCCCCAGACTTGAGCCAAAATGGACGCCATACGCTTCGCAATACAGCAGTTGTGTGATTTTTTTCCCCCAAGACAATCAGAAATAATTGATAATAATAAATCATAATCTCCCTCTGAAACAGACTCGTACAGAAAGAAACGGGCGTTTGCGCCGTTGTGGGCATGAACACAGCCAACATGCTTATTAGCAAATCAGGGCCCACATCCTTTGACCTTGCAGAACATGAAATAGACTCACGAGGGTCCATACCTAAACTGGAACTGGAAAAAAGTATAAAATACACCATTACAATTAAATGAAATATTATAATGAAATACATTCTACGATTTGACTCAGTACAAATTGCAAGGTGACTTTCTTAGTGCTCAATTTAATTATTCAGTTTTAGGGCAGTAACAATTAACAAAGATTAAGGTTGACATGTAATTTCAATACAAAGAAAAAAAAAACTAAAAGTGAAACCCTACTGTCATGTTTAAATAATGGAACGTCAAAGAAGGTGCAAAAGTGCCCGCGTCAATATTTCTTGTCATACTCTATACACGCATCCGAGACTTCCTTTCTTGTTCTGCACCCCCACTGATGAAGTGATGAGGGGGATGCATGGGGGGAGTTAATATTAAAAAGTCCTTTCATCCATTTTAGATGAGATGTAGATGACTCAATTATGCTTGGCCTGACATCAAGACCACTTGGCGGCGAAGCGGCTGCTAACGTTGGAAAATGATCCACTTAATCCTGCTCATATGAATGGCGGGGCGCTAACTCGGCTCGCGACGCTAAGCGAGTGAGACGGGGCGCTCCCGGCATGTGGTCGGTGGGCGGGGCCTGGTTAGTATGAAGGGCAGGAAAGAGATTCAGGATGTCCACTTTTGTGTAACAAGAGGGAAGGAAAAGTCGTCCCTTTCAAGGCTGAAAGGAACAAGTGAAAGAGGGAAAATGGGTCAAGAGAGTCCTGCAGGATGCAAGGCGTCGGGCATGAGTGCAGTGACCCACAAAAACACTGCACATTTGGGGGTCTGAGGTGTTTGATTTGAGAGGGCTCCCCTGTCCCCACCAGACACGCATCACTGCAATATTCATCTGCAAACATCAACCGTAATCTCCGATTGTCAACATCGACTACTCTGGTGTGACTGAGCAAGTCAGGGACACGAAAAATGCCTCAACATAGGAAGTTCAGTGAACACCCTTAAATTTATGAGTTGGAATTGAGAAATTCATCTTTGTGCTCAAGCCAATTAAAGTATTACTTTAATGAAATCTAGCAGGAAATCGAGGGAATTGAGGAATTTCACTTTGACAAAGTGCTCTGGCGCCAACTTCTGGGTTCTAAGCAATGAAGTGCAATTTTTTCCCACTTCGTTTTGTATCTCATTTGTGACCTTAGCAGTGGCCCAAACAGTAACGCCGCTTAACACGCGGTCGGTCAAGTCGCGGTGTTTTGTCAGCACCGATTGGTGTTTGTCTGCGGCGCTGACAAATGAACGCTGCCCGTCGCGGCGATGACAGCCGCCCCGAAGCTGTGATGCTATCTTTGACTCTTCTACAATTACCTCCTCTGCCTCTGTGTCCCCGACTACCCCCCGCCCCACAGGGCCCTCCGGCACAGGCTCACACTGTGGAACCTGCTACGCACGAGATACGTTTGCGTTGATCTGTCCCTTCGTACAAACATTCCCACGGACAACTGTACACGTCCTATGGTCTGAAATACTTTGTAAATAGGAAGGATTAAACATAGGATCCCATTTTTTTTCCACAGTGTAAACACTATCTAAAGAGCTTTCTTTGTTTTATAGCAAAGTCGACGCTCATGGTTCACTGGCTTGCAGACTTCATAAAATATTTTTGTAATATTGTAAAAATAAAAAAGGTGTTTGCATACGTATCAAGTAATTTTGTGTATTATTTATTCTTTACATTTAGTCCCATAAAATTCCCTTAAAAGATGATAGATGCCGATTAGCCCGTATGTAACGAAATGATCCAGTTTCTGCTTTTAAGTGCAACATTTGACTGGACTGTGACCCCGAAGAGATACCTTTCTCCAACACACACCTGGTTATTTTATCTTTCTGCACACCTATTGTTGGGCCTAATTGATGGTGGCCCGGCTGGTTGTGACCCCGGACACAACAATGCATACCTGTGGCCATCACCACCAGCGCTGTGTAATTGTCTCTCCAAGTGAGGGCCCTTTTGTCCAAGTCGGCGCCCGAGGGGAGAGGCCACTGCGACCATCCATCACTCAGTCGCTCAGCCGCCACAGGAAGTAGTTAACATGGCTGACCTCAGAGGTTGGTTGGTGTGTGTGTGTGTGGAGGGAGGGAGGGAGGGAGGGAGATGGTGCGCCGGAGTTCTTGGTGAGAGACACACAGAGCATTAGCCATCTTTTCATCCCTGCCAGTGACATCGCTCCGTCAGTCAATCCATCAATCAGCGTGATGTAGCGCTCGACGCTAATCCAGCCGCGTCCTTTGAACCTTTGAGGAACAGACAGCACCAAGAGCATGGTAAAAGACTAAAAATAAAAGAGTCCTATTACACAGATGTGACGAGAAGACAGGCCGTGTGAGTGAGCAGTTTCAGCTAAAGAATGATGGATGCTCGTAAAACACCTGTTCAAGGAGGTAATAAAATCTACAGACAGCACTTAGGGAGGCGTTTCCATGGCATTGCTTTCCTTCATAGCACTTTAAGGTTTGCTTTAGTTGCTGTATTAATAGTTAAGGCTTTAGTATCGAGCACAGCTGCCCATTACATTGATCGTGATCGACCAGTTGATCGCCTATAGATTGTGTTGTGGGTTTATCCCATGGCATTAAAAAGACAAACTAGAGGAAACTAGCAAGTTGCCTTATTAGCCTTCAAATCATTTTATTTTGAATTTAAGAAATGGTATGGAAACGATCAAGGGATTACGTGAGAAGCCCAAAACTTACCACTTCAATACAGGGTGGAACTTTTACTTGCGCAATGTCGTTTTTGAAATGTTACTGCAGGAGCAATTGTCTAAATCCATTCAGTTTGTCATTATTTAAGGACAAAAAAAAATTGGTTGAATGGTGTGATAGCTACTGACGCCAGCTACCTGGACATAAGCAAAAACAAGGAGAATTTGGAATGGGATAAAATTATGTTTGAGACACAATATAGCAGATAAAATGCCATACTTTATTGAATTTTGCCTTTCCTATTGCGAACAAGCTGTGGCAACGGGAAAGTACAAAGGGATGCGTACAACGCTAAAAAATGCCGCGCTACAAAACAAAACTCTCGGATAACAGCAATAAGCAAAGGTGCAGCAAGGAAAAAAAAAAGGAAAAACAGTGTTTGGCAACCAATAACTTCAACAATAAACTAAAAAGTACAAAAAGGAGTGCAATCATAATTTTTAACAGAAATTGTGTACTTCATCGTCATCGAGAATAACAAATTAATTGTGGAGATCTGCTACGCTGTCTCATCGTCTGACCCCCCCCTCCCCAAAACACACACACCACCACCACCTTTTAGGCTTTTGCCAAAAGTGTCGGCTGGTTCTTTGGCCAGCAGGTTTCCAGTGTGCGTGACACACTTTCGGAGTAATTAAACGCCATTGAATAGCTGTAACAAAGGAGGGTATTTTGATGTTGTACTTTCGACACATCCTTTCATTCGTCGTGACGACTTGAGAACAAACGACTGGTGGGAATTCCTGTCGGCTCACGTACGCCGTCGTAATGGAAAATTTGCTGCTTTTTTTCTTTGGTCAGTCTGGGAATTATAAACCAATGTGATTCTTACCCTTATAATAATAAAAAAAAACATTCGGGATAAACCAGTTGCTGGCGTTTTGATAAGGGTCGACTGAATGCTATATTTGTTTATTTCACTTGAAATGAGATGGATGCCGTTCAAAAGCATTAGTGCGTTTGTTTTGAACTACTTAAGAGATGAACATTTTGAATTTGACTAGAAATTGTTGGTTTGACTGTTATACTCCGAATTAAAAATCAACAATATTCTCGATCCACAATGTGTTTTTAGTTTTGTAAGTCCGATTTTTTAGGTCAGTCATCATTTAGTCAATATTCGGTTTTCCTTGAAAATGGAACACACTGCTGGTTTCTTTCTTTGTTCAGTCCGGGAACAAAATGGCCTCATTTGAGAACCACGAAAGCATTTTTAAAACTGTGAATACTGACAACGCCCCCTCTAAAGAAAGCTGGATTACATGATATTAAGTGATACAATGACATGATAAATAGTTATACACTGAAATGTCAATACCTCGTTACTTTATGTGTGGTTACACTAGTAGCTTGATGCTAAGTTTGCCTTGTTAGCATGTTACTAAAGCGCCACTATGATGCGTTTATATCGAGAGGGACTTGGGGTTTGGGCTGTGAGGGGATGGAGATGAAGCAATGAAAAATTCCTCTCGTTCAGAATCGCAATGGGTTTGCCGTCAGCTCACGTCGGGGTCGGTTGGAAAAGCTGGTATTCAGATTTCTTCTCATTTCCTTGCACGTCCATTATGAGAGGCCTTGAAGGATCCTTCACATTCTGTAGAAGAGAAATTGCATCTTGTCAAATTGTCAAGATTTCTAAATAGTCCATTTTAGACTTGGCTTGAAAGTATGTAGTTGTACAGAATAATGAAGGCATTTAAGGAATTAACATTTACAGTAATAGAGCAAAGGTGTTCCATCTAAAACCCGTTTTTAAAACGTCACCTCCACAGCAGCGACTCCACTCTGTTGATGATGTCAGCCAAATCAAAGGGAAGCGGCATGTCGGGGTCGTCCACGCCCCAGAAGGGACGGTCTACGGGGGCCTCCTCGGGGGCCAATGTCTGGGCCAGGCTGCAGTGGCACCTGAAGTGACGGGACACAGGGAACAAAAGTCAACTCCCTCTTGTTCAGAAAACAATTGCTCATCGTTATGACTTGTACCACTTGTTGATCGCGGGAGAATACAGAAAATTAAAAACAAATGACTCAGCATAGGTCTTGGCTGCCTGTGTCATTGGTGTGTCGATGTAATGCCTAAAAAAGTCTGTTACATATTGTGATGTTTGATTGTTTTTTTGACAGTCACCACTATTTCTGCGGTGAGTCAGCAAAAGTGTCTCTGTTGTAACAACCCAGGAAGCTGTGACGTTAACACGGTGGAAAGGCAGCCTATGACGGATAATGGCGGGTTAAGTGTAAATGTGACAGCATTTGACGGGCCCGGCAGACCCGGGTCACATCTTTTGTCAGAGCAGTGTAAATATTTACTGTGCTGCTCGCGGGTTGTCATAGTAAATCTGCTCCCCTCGACCTCTCATCCCCGCTGCCTCTTGGCAGACGAGATGGACCTTTAACCTCGGGGTGCAAGAGGGAGAGGAGCAGGGTGGCATGTCTATGTCAGTTGTGTTAGTTACTATATAGTTCAACAGGATCCGTTCAGAATGCAGCAATTTCAAGACACTTTTCCCCATGGAAAACAATCCATTCCAAGGCTAAACTGACTCCATTATGGAACCTTCCGTGACTGTCCAGAGTTACACAGCGTTTGCTGAAGGGCATTTTTTTGGGACCGGTCCTCAACTGTAAAAACAGATTTATTGTTCCCCCCCCCCCCCAAAAAAACACTCAAGTTCCGTTTGCAAGCGTACAGTCATGGGGCCATCACCTCATGAAAACAAAAACGCCAAAATAAAAGCAACCATCACTTGGTGGAGTCATGCTTTTAGAATCCGCTGAGCAAAAGTCACGCATAGGTGTCACTTGTATGCTATGACACACATGCACAAACACACACACACAGACACATGTGCACACAGACTTGAAGACAAGCGAGAGGTGGGGGTTCCAGGCTCGGTTATGGATGAGGTGAAGGGACATTAAGTAGCCACAATTTGCGGTTATATATTTTAACGTGAGCCACTTAATGTTCCACTGGCTCTCGGCCTAAGTGGTGCTTTTTTGGTGTGGTTAGCGCAAGAACGGCATTAACATCGCACCGCTCCAATATATCTTGGGCGCCCTGGATCTGGGCCTGATAATAGCATCTGTTAACACGCGCTAAGTACCATTATGTAGCACATCACTTCATAAATAATACGATTAGGCGACCTTGGGGCTTTGCAATGAGCCTTGTGTTTAAATGTTCTCATTATTTATTTAGGGCACGAATTAAAGGAAGCGCCACTTCAGGAAAAAAAAAGCGAAGGAGGGGGAAGCCTATGTGGCTGGTGTTCATATCCAAGTGCAACGTGACCGAGATGGTGCTGGTGTGTTCTGCTGACACGAGCGTGAAGTCACCATGGGGGAAATTGTCCACCAATGATTTAGCCTGGTTCAGAATTCTCAAATCTTGACTACTACAGTAGTAAGAAGTCATTGCTTGGTTACGTTTTTGCGTCGTTGACGTGAGCCAAAATTTCAAATGCCACCTGAGCTTCAAGCCATTTACTAACATGTATGGCAATTAAATGCCCAAGTACAACATGAGAACATTTCGAGTGAGCCAAAATCCACACCCAGACATTAACAAGACCAAAATGCCATGTTAATGTCAATCAGCCAACACCCACGTTTTTGTAACGAGTCAGTTTATAAATACAATGATTACACTTTGCAAAACCAATTATATATATTTTTTTTTATTCCTGCTCTATGGTTATTTTACCAACTCACGGTAACCTGTGCTAGCATGCAAATACAGAAAAGTCAAATGAAACAAGGAAAACGGTCAAGTCACCAAAGTTGGGAGACAACAGAACTTAATGAAATATTCAATTAGCTCTTCTGGTTAGCCGGGAACCAGTCCAGGGTGAAGCACGCCTCTCGAACAAAGTCAGCTGCGATATGTCTCAACCCACCTGTGATGCTCATGAAGACAGGCGTATAAAAAAAATGGATGGATGGATAACAATGTGCATGCAACCCAGCACACAATTCCAGTCAGTGTATTCTTGCTTGCGAAAATGGAACCCAAATAAAGTCAATACCAAGCGAGGTGCCTTTCGGTTCTTTGGGGAAATGGCGGCAACAAACACCTGAGCTAAGGTCAAAAACAAAAAGAGGTGTAGTAGAAGAAGTGGTTTCTTGGGAGTCCACTCTGTTCCAATGGATTAACCCCAGTCAGATCTGGACCTAACTATCCCATCTGGCGCTCAGTCGAGAGAGATTGGCAATACAATCAGTCATTTCAATTTGCCCTGAAACCTTCTAGCCGGGCCAGGCTCACGCTCAAATGGTATGCTAATGTGAAAGGTATCTGGCTTTCTATCGTCTCTATTCCACAGAGGCATCCCCTAACTGCACCCCACCTCCCCAAACTGCACTTGAACCGCGGCCGGGGTGGGTGCTCAGCAAGCTTTGCAATAAGAGGCTGGGGCACCCTCAACCCCTTTGTGCTCAAACTAAGCACTTTAGCTAAAGTGAGTGTTAATTATGGACAGGCAAAACAGTCAATAAAAGGTTAATGCAAAAGTCAAAGGATGAATTCCTTTAAGCATTGCATCATTCCACCATCTCCACGACAACTGGCTACCTCGCAGGTCTCCTAATCAATACGTTTTACTGTAATGCGCTCCCTATCGATTTTCGTCCTTCCTCGGCCCCTCCTCCTCCGTGGCTTTTATCCCTCTGTTAAATGAGAGAGACGCAGCAAAAGATGGAGAAACAAGTAAATAATCTCATTAACCTCAGTTTGGCTTTGTTATAGAATGCTCGGGCTTTCTCCTAAAGGCTTGCGAGAAAATCTTACGGTGGTCTGCCGTCACCACCGCCGCATTTAATCTCCGGCTGCTGTGTAATCGTGTAGTGGTCCACTCAAGCGAGGGAAGCAGCCATACATTAAATGGCCCTCGGCTCTTAACAGGATGGGAATCCACCTAATAGACAACATCAGTGTTTCCGCCTGGCGTAATTACATTGATAAATGCACAATTTTGTCAGGCCAAGTGAAAAAGAACCTGTGGCGCAAGGACGGGAGACAACACTTATTGCGTTACGGCTGTACAAGGTCGTTTGGAACCTCACGGTGATCCGGATCCGTCCAAGAATCTGAACTTGTGTTTTTTACAGGATTATGTCCCATGTTCAGAAAATCTGGATTCAAAAATGTGTTGGAAGATCTGTGTGTTGCATGTTCACTCAAAGTCAGATGAGGTACCAGATAATTGTTAACTGGATCCTGCAACCTCATAGTACAAAATTTAAATCAGACATCTGGACTTTTTTAAGAATCCTTTTGAAGATAAGGAGAAATGACCAAGAAGTAGTCTAGTTTTCTTCAATTGAACTTGTGGGCATTACAATTAGCCTTCATAAATGTCTCTTACACAATTCTGCTAACATTTTAACATTCTGCTAACAATTATAATTAACAATTAAGGTAATTATAATTTGCATGATTGATTAGCTCTACCTAAATACCTGACCATATGAAGGCAAAAGCTCAACAAGAATATCATTCCCTTACTGACTCATTGACATTTGAGTCTTAGCTAACCTGTTTCTTTGTCCTACACTTGGCAACAGTTCTGTGCAGGTGTGAGCAGTTACAGCCTTGGCAGTCCATCACACTCCAATTGCCGAGAGAATGCAATCAGACAAGTTATGAAACATTTTACATTTTCATCGTAAATCAAGCTGACCCTGAAGCTATAAGGTGCGCAATGTGTGCCTAAGGAAGCAAGGAGTTAATTAGTCGAGTGTATTTCTGTAACGGTTGTGAAAGCTGAGATGTGAGTGAACATGCATGTTTGTCAGGGAGTAGAAGGCGGGCAGATGGACAGACAGGTAGCATTTAGCTATGTGTAAATCTGTCAACGTTGCAGCAAAACATTAGCAAAGTCAAGGAGAGGGCATCAACACAGTGAAGATGTTTAGAACAAGGCTTAACCTGTGAGGTGAAACTTAAACGCGTGGCCCATGCCAGCTAGCATCCAAGTACGGCTCAACTGAACCGAGGTGCCGCCTATATGACTTTGTGATTGTGATGTGTGATTGACAAATTCAAATATTATCAGCTTACAGGGCATCTATCCAGCTGTGTTTTTTGGCACCCGCCAACCTGCTAACCGAGTAACAGGTTGCCAGCTTCACTTGACAACAATCTCTGTTTTTATTAGCCAGCATGCTTCTATCTATCATCCCTCCATCCGTCCATACCTCCATCCATACCTCCATCCATTCCTCCATCCATCCATTCCTCCATCCATTCCTCCATCCATTCCTCCATCCATTCCTCCATCCATCCATCCATCCATCCATCCATCCATCCATCCATCCATCCATCCATCCATCCATCCATCCATCCATCCATCCATGCCTTAGCCAACACAAATTCAAACCTTACATCTCCTAAATAACAACCCCAGCGTTCATTTATACCTTCACGAGCCAACGGCCAGAAGCTCTATCCATTCATTCATACATCCACCATTCGAGCCATCCTGCCAGCTTTACCATCACCAGTGTGGGAAGGGCAACATTCACTTTGCATCAATCACGTGCCATTGTGTCTGCAGACAGCTGCTGACTGTACAACTTTTACGATTGTTTGAGGTGGGCACTCGCATGGGAAAGGGAAACAAAAAGAAAAAGGGGATGGAGGGAGGGCGGCTGATCTTCAAATGCATGACATATGTTCATTTCTCTTTTGATTACCTCTAAAGAGCCGAGTCTAATAAAACTAACAACCAATGCACTACTTTGCCTTTAATCAGTGCTTGTGCACATGACGCAGAAATGCACCAGCGAGCCGGAGACGGCGTGACCGCTTAAGCTGCGGCTGAGGCGCGTGGGCAGCTCAGAGGTAGAAGCGGCCCAATTCGGAGATTCCGTGAGGTCCCCCCCCCTCATCTTGCCAAAGTTGAGGCCGCTCGTTAAACCACATGAAACAAATGAGGCTCGTTAATGGCATTGGACGCCATCGAGGAGCGTGGCGACCCGCGTGTGGAGCGTTCTCAAATTAGCTGGCACACACATGTAAGGGTCCTTGTACCTGAATAGCCTTGGCTTCCTTCACACCCTGAACCCTTGATGTGGCCTGGCAGCCTGCCTCGTCTTACAGCGTGCTAATCCACATGCAACTGAAAAACCCGCACACACGGCCGGCCAGGTAGCCTCCAAATAGCCTCTGATAATTGGAGGCCATAAAACCCTGTTGCAGTCTGGAAGTGCAAAGGAGGTAAAGCCCCTGAACTGCAGCTAACGCTCAAAAAACAGGTGGACGTCCATTAGGTGCTTAACAGCGTAACAAATTACCAAACAACCCAGCCCGCTCTCGCTCTTCCTGAGGCTATCGGATGGAATGTGGCCCTAATGTCAACACAGTTGCAAAATTTACGAGGAGACAAGTATTGTTCCAACGTAATCGGGTTCCAATAAAAGAGAAAGAGAAAAGGTTGGGTAAGGACAAACAGATGGATGAGCTCCTGGCCGTTTACTCTTCCAATAAGTAGGACTGTGGCAGATCACACCTCGAGGCTTTGGATCATCCCAAGATGCGTTAAGAGAAAGGCAAGGCGTGTCTGTGAGCTCCAGGCTGACTTGAAAAGAAACAGTGTCTTTCAAACTGCCTGTGCCAAGCTACATGCTAGCTAAAGTAGCTGCTAAGAGAGACGGGTGGAGCAGACATTTGATTAAAAGGTCTGCTAACAACAAGCCCAGACAACGTAACAGTATGAAGTTACAAAAGGGGTCACCAATTCCAGTCCTAGGGGTCGGGTGCAACGGATCCAATTCAAATTATTAGATAATTTTTTCTGCCCTAACCCAGGTGAGTATAAAGCCAAGCCAAGCAGGAATGTGTTCCAATTTTCCAGGACAAAGTCAAGCATTTTCTGTCCAGACCTGTTATTGCGATGGCATTGTAAAATGATCATTCTGAACTCTTCCCTCTCAATTTCCTCATGACCGACCATCAGCACCTTGTAGGCATATAAATCCGGCAATCACCCCGATGATGGATGAGACTGGCCCCGACAGCTATTGGACGGATACCCGACCCCAGTCACGTGATGAGATGGGCACAATACCCGCCTGTCTGCAGTTGACAATGGCAGCAGGGTCAAGCTGGCCCAACTAATTATGTGTCTTTTGTAGCTTCAATTGCCAGGTTACAATTCATCAATGGTTGCTGCAGGGGACGTGGTGTTAAGTTATGAAGCCTTCTGTGTAAACTGGAGACTTTTAAAGTGTTTGGTGCTTGAAAAGCTATCATGTTCAGGAAATGTATGTTCAGCTGACCTAAAAAGGCAAACCGACACACTGTAGTGATTTTTGTAGTTTTTTTGTTGTTAATATTGTAACATTATGATGTTAATTTGAACACTTTTAAAAAAAATAATTTTTTAACTTATTATATTGTAAGGTTCTTACTTTCGCGCAGTAATTTTTGTGATGCTTTCATAAATTCACCTGTTTATAGGGATGCCAAAAAACCTCAACATAATTAAAATGCGTCTGAAGCAACCGTCTTACTGAACAACATTGTATTTAAAAAAAAAACATTAGAAAAATATTTCAAATATAATAGAGCTCTACAATAACGCAAAATTATTTCATAAAAAACAAAATGACACCTAAACAAATATAGAACTCATAAACCAATTACAGGATACAGTCTGTTTGATCAGAGCCAATAATTAAGGCTTTGATGACCTTTTACCTGTCGCTATCGTGACATAAATGAAATGTCAGCTGATAAAGGTTTGCGGTAGCAAAGTGTAAGCGAAAGCGTTACATCTAAGATGACATTTGACTGGGCAAACAAAGTCAAGTCCAAGAGTACACAGTCCCAAAATCCACCACCAACACGATCATTACTTCTTTCTCGAGTTATTTACAATAGAGGATGAACCCACTCTGAAAATGTCAAGTAGGGACAGACGAATTTGTTTAGCGTTGTTGAACTTCAGCCTAGTGTTGAGCGAATGTCTTCATTATGCGCTATGAACATGTGCGTCAACTCTTTGTTTTACCTTGTTAAGTAAATACTGTAGAATCATTAAAAGGCCTCGGCATTTCAAGTGCTGTCAACTGCCAACAATTTGTTTGGAGGAGCAGCCAAGCTTGGGCCCTGAGGCTGGAGAATGCACTATAATGGGGTGTTTATGTGTGTCTGACTATGTATGTCGATGTGTGTGTGTGTGTGTGTGTGTGGGGCGTTGGTGAACGCGTGTACCTGCCTGCCCGGACGAGTCTGTGAGTTAGTGTAATCTTTTTGTAATGGCTCACTGAAAGTTGCTCAAAACACCTGTTTGCGGTCTAACAGGTATTAAATGGAGGTTTTTTTTGTATGTTGTTCTAACAGGATAATGGTGTGAACCAAAAGCGGTGCGACGAGTATTGGAACATCCCCGCAAACAAGTATTTCCTTCATGGTGTAATTTTTTTTTTTCCCAACAATGCCAATTTAAAAATAGTTTATGAAAGCACATTACGCTCTTTTGTCCACATTCAAATTTTTGTGGTGTGACCAAAAAATAAATATGTGAAGTTAGTCAGAGAAAATATATGACTGTTTTTCCCGTTAATGAATACAATTCACATTTAAAAACTGCATTTTAAGTTTACTTACATAAAAGTAGGGGATGAAATACGAATTTGAGAAGGGAGCAAATAACTTTGCACAGCACTGGAGAAAAAATATAATCTGAACGATATTTATTCAACGTACAGAGAAAGAAGGTTTGATTTAAAGAATATCAAAATTTATTTGTCACCTGCGGTCCACACTTTCATAGAACCAGCCCTATGCCTATACAGCCTATTTGCAAAGTTTCTAAATTCGAGTAAGCTGATGTGAGCTTTGCTTGCTTGCCACACAAGACAACGGAACCAACAAACTATTCACAAACATCCGTGTGCCTTGACCAAATTCTCTGCCTTTCCTGCTGATTCGGGGTCAGCTGTGAGGGGATAACCTCGTCCTTAACTTTCACAGAAGCCCAGATGGCGACTGATCCAAAACCGAGCTCACAGATTCAGCTGCCCTGGCCGCAGTTTAACCCCCTACGCCAACCCCTCAGCCCGGGTGACGGCCAAGGTCGCAGACGCTCATTCGAGAGAGTGGAAGGAATTAGATCCGGGCTGAGCGGCCCTCATCTGGCTAAGCCTGGTAAGTAGCAAGACTAGCAAGCTGAGGCATGGCGCTTTGGCTTCTCACAGACATCCACTCTTCTGTGCTCGTTAGCCTGAACGCAACACGGGAGGTAAACACACAGGGAAGGAAGGACTCCGAGGGGCTACAGATGGTGCGCCCTGGGCCTGGTGACTGAAGCTCCCAATGAGCTCCTTTTGGATGCAGTGTGATGCTGACGAACAGGGCGGAAGACAAAGCGCAGCGGAAGGAGGGCGTGAGGCACCGCAAAAAAGGGAGGCGAACCTTTTTTCCTTCAAGCGGGGTAACAAAGAGGACTTTGAAGGAACCTTCAAAAGGGCAAAAATGGCTTCTTCAAACCTAAATAGCATGAAAATAAATGATTTTAGAGCATTGTTTCTCAAAGTTTTATGCGAGTGTGCTCAAAGCAGACATGCCTACCGAATTTCATACTGGAAAGTGAAATCATTCTTGATATTTGATGTATATTTTTATCAGCATGCTAAAATTGTTGCGTTCTGGAGGATAAGAAGAATGGAACAAAGCAAGTTTTAAGAGAGCAAAGATATCAATTAATAAATAAAGATCTAAACATGCCAATGGATCCCCCTGAAAAAACTTGGTCAGGAGACAGTGAAGGGTGAGGACAACAAGTTGCGAGTACAGGAAGAGACAGAAAATCATTGAGAAGCTTGCCCTTATGAATCTTTGATGAGGGGGAGTCGGGGTGGGCTGAGCCTCTGGTTAAATCAGAGCAACCAGTTTGTGTGTGTGTGTGGATAAATAAGACTTGGACCAGAACCAGCCCGCTGCATTTATTGCCTCCTTTAAGTTTCTGTCCACCTTTACATCGCATGTCGTGTAAGTGGAGCTGTTAATGCTAAAGCTAACTTGCTGTGTGCCGTGATGACAGTACATCTTCTATATTTAATACCGCAGCTGTCAACATGGTAAGAGCACTGTAAAGTCATGAATGCACGCTAACGTTGGATAAGATGCGAAGTTACATGCGAGGTCACTAAACCTGTCACGAAGAAAAGAGGACGTTACATTGTGAAAAACCCGTGGGGAATGTCAGGACAACCAGTAGTGCGAGTCTCGGTTTTAATATGTTCAAGAAAAAAAACAAAAGATAAAAAAACTAATTTAGCTGTCAGCTTGATGATAACCATGTGCCGCAAACTACACAAACTTAAAAATGATTTTGAATCTAGTAAGGATATATAAATTGTATTCTAGTTTAATTGATCTAATTGGATTATCCACAATTTTCTTGATTTCAATGTTTAATTATTTTAATATTCTTTCCAATTTTAAATGCACATTCTTATTGTAAATAATTGAAATAATTCTATGATATATTTACAGTTTGGTGGTAAATTGTCACTTCTAATTTTTAAACAATATCTAATCTAAAATATCTTTTCACAGAAAAGATTACCTTTTGAAGACAAAATCTGGACAGAATATTACTCATTTTAAAATTAAATTTATAACGATGTAATTTCTAATCATTTCAATATATATCTATGCGTGTTTCACTATTTTCGAAATTTTAAAACTGAGAATAATTTAACTTTAACTTCCTTATAATTCCTGTCATTTAATTTTGTTGTAGTTGAGTTTGAATCTAACTAAGTGACATAAGCGTAATTTCTTGAACTTTAAGAAATGTTCTTTGAGTATTCAGAACTATAATTGTCTTCAAAGCTTCGGAAGTAATTCCCTTGCTGTCATTACCTTTAATAACCACGCTAATAGCTGATTTTCTCACCAGGTCTCGCAACAAAGACTCTATTCAGCAAGCATGGTGACGTTTGTGTTACGCCACACCGGGCACCGTTTTGCACACAATTGTGATGCACGTGTCGCAATGTCGTCCAAAAAAACACTCTTCCAATTAACTCAAACACGCTTGAAGTTTTTCCCCCGTCATTGTTACGGCTTCACACCTGTTCTCGGCTTTCGGACACATGAAACGCTGCTGACAACCTGTTGGGCGGTTGTTTTAATTAAAATACAAGACATGTTACAAAGCCATCTTTCACATCCCCAACGAAACTCCCTTCTAATGGATGTCACCAAGGTAGCAATTATCTCCTCAGAATAATGCGAGTTTGCTGACGAAACAAGACGAGCAGCGTAGTTGTGCTCATCTCATCTGGCACCTGCGATGCCTCACAACTTGGCCGCGTAGCACGTTTGGCATGTTCGCGATTCTCAGAGTTGTCTCAGCTTGTGTATGTATATGGCAGGTACACACTTGGCTGCATCAATTATTTTCTAAGAATAGGGCTCTTCCGATCACTCCATTACGACAGACTGTCCGGATCTGGAATTTTGTTGATATCTGATTGGGTGCTTTTCAAATGCAGGAACTCTCTCTAAGTATTGTATCAGTATTGTGGTTTTCCATCATGGGAACATTTTATTAACCTGACTATCTGAGGAGTGTGTTCTCCAGAACTGGATCATTATTTAATAAGCTATTTTTGACTAGCCTCTATGGGTGACACCCCTGATATCAAGCCAAAGGGTAAGCAGAGCTGCAGTGACATTTGTTGAATGCACAGATTATCGTTTGACAGCATCTGATGAGTTTTAAACTTGCATAAGAAAGAAATGGGCTGATGAGCAAGACATGAACGAGGGCGTGTAACGTACGCTAATTCTTGATCACTTTTTGTGGCGAATGCATGTCAAAGAAATATTTTTAAGACACCTGGGAACTGTTTTAACTTGTCAAAACGTTTACTTGATAGTGGAGCAGATTGACAACTTAAGTGACTGCAAGCTTTCAGAGCTGCAATCCTTTTCGTAGCCGCAGGTAAAGGCGGCAGAGCTGGTTCTTGTGTCCTTGAGAGCCTTACAGTGCCCCCTAATGGTCCCTGAGTGATTTTTTTTTGTCAAAGCTAGGCTGCTTAGCATAGAGGACAAAAAAAAAAGGCCAGACCTTAGTGGAGTCTCTAACTTGCACCTCTTATGCAGCGGACAAATCAATAGCGGCGTCTGAGAGGTGAGTTGAGTGTGCTGGAGGGGGAGCTTGAGGGGCCCCCGCCTCGGCCCGCTGCCCCTCAGGCGCCTCCTGAGGGGTCGTGGGGGTCCATGTGGTACCATCCTGCCTGTCTCCTCACCCTGCATATGTTCCGCATGGATGAGTCTACACAGATAGTGAGCATCCACACATAGGATGACTCCTAAACAAAGAACGGTCAGAAATGTTGGGGTGCCATAAAAGCAAATCGTGTACATTTGGGCCCCGTCCCCTGATACCTGAGACAAGACAAGACTCACTCCATGGTGGTGGTCCTTCACAAGAGCAGCGGGAGAAAGACCCCAAGAGACTTTTTCAACCGGGTGGGACTCATCTAAAAACTGCCGAGATTGATTGAGGACACTAAAAAGTGCAACAACAAACGCCCTCACCGCCTTTTCTTTTACTTTCAATCACAGCGGACATCACTTGACAAGAAGAAGTGGAGGAGGAGGAAGAGGAGGCGGCGAAACACAGGCCCACTGCACCGTGTGCACTTGTCTGGCAGATGCCTGCGCTGACATTTGAGGCCATGGGGACCGTGTTGAGAGAGCAGATGCTCGCTGATGTACAGACACAGGCAAGTACATGGCAAGTACACAAGCGACTCAAGCAGAAGGAAATCCGTGCAAACGCATGACAGAAAACAAGACAAGAGGTAGAAGTGGAAGAAGAATTCGTCAAGTGTCGAGACAAGCAATTGAACGGCAAAACTGAAGTGGCAAATTATTACAACCCATAGGTAGGCTATCAAGCACTATTTCAGCCAACGAGAAGCCCAAAAAAAAAACGATCTGCCTTTGTTTCTACATTCTAATGCTTGTAGATAAACTAGATAATTCATGGAACCTCAAGACAGGAGGGGAAGAGCCGAGATTCAAACCCAGAACTGTGGGACTGCAAGTCAAATGTCCTAAACACTAATGCCGCCACTTTTGCACACACTGCCAGACAATAAGCAGCGAATCAGTGATGGGAATTTAACGAGAACAAAGTGCAGAGTAAAATCAGCACCACCGCTTATCTCCGGCTGAGAGGAACTAAGTTTTAAATCATGGAGGTCCGCAGGCGGCGTTATGGAAATGGCTGGCTGGCAGCCTCTTTGGTTGCCTGTAAACAGGATCTTGGTAAGGCATATAGCCTCCGGTGGGGCCTTCGGAGGGAAGCTGGCTTGGTGGCGCTTGCCGAATCCCTCTACCGGTCCCTCCCTCTATGACGTGCCTTCCTTTGCTGCAACCTGCCCGAACTGCCATATTGAGTAATTCATGAAGCGAGGCGGGGGCGGCAGCGGAAATGGTATCTGCACATCCTGACACAGAGTACATGACATGTTCCACATGTCTTGCCACGAAACTACAAAGAGCCCTTTTGTTGTGATGAAGAATAAACTTTTTTTTTTTTTTAGTTGATGAGGTATTAACTAGCGCTTGCACTATTTTTTTTGCGAGACAAAGAATACATCATTGCTCATTGGGCCAAGCTGAGCTATGCTTGAAGTAAAAGGTAGCTACATTCAAGCTATTACTGTCCCTTGGCTTCATGTACAAATGTCCCAAGCTAACATCGCAATCACCGCTGTGTGAACTCTTAAGTCTATTCTGTTGTCAAACGAAAACTCTTGACACGCTCATGTGCTTAAACGCGTCAGTGGATCCTCTCTTGTCTCTCCGCCGCTAAGATGCTGTAGCTGGCACAATTAGTGCCCCAAATTATCTTTGGTGTTCACAAAAGTGGCGGCGGCGTATTACGAGTGGCGACACAAAAGTAAACAACTTCATCTTGTGTTGGAAATGTGTGTCAACGTGAAAAAAAAAAAAAAAGTCGTTGCCCCGTGTATTGGGTTAAGGGACCGTCTGCTAATTAACAAGCAGTCTCTTCTCCGTTTGCCTTCAAACAAAAAAACTTCCTGTGGGACTCCTTTGTTTGGACCAAGGCATCATGGGTAGTCTTATTTACCAAGTTTTAATTGCTCTGGTGATCTGAGGGTACGCGCCTTGTCGCAATCGCTCGACAATTGAATGGTTGCTCTTGCTGACAATTGTAATCAAATGACGCGTAGAATCAGGAACGAGGGAAATGGAGAACGTCGGCAGGTACAGACGAGGTACGTCATTAAAAGGGGAAAAAAAATAAAGGTCATCGACATTCCTACTTGTAACTCGATTAACTCACATATCAAATCAAATTCCTGCACTGAAATGAATTAAAATGACACTAATATGTTCCAGCCCTCAAAGCATTAAATTTTTTGGGTTGTATATTGTAAAACAAATATAAAAACAAAATTAGCATCTCATGAAATACACTAGTTTTGTAATGTGCCACCACATTAATACAATGTGCAAAAATCTGACAGGAGGTGGAAGAGTACAACAAAGGTACGAATATTTTAGATGCAAATATTCTCTCCAAGGGAGGAACTAATCCGAGCAGGCGGGAAGCAGCTATGAGGACGGGACTGTTGTCCAAGGAAATGATTGCTCTCCCACCTCAATGTGACAACCATGAGAAGCTCACCGCCTCCCGGACCTCTCAAGTGGAACCGCGGAGGAGACGTGTGGCGTAACCATCACACAACGCACACCTTATTACAAACACACTAAACACACAAAAAAATCTCAGAAGAGGAGGCAGGTCACTTATAAAGAGAGATTAGCGTCTGTAGGCGCGTGACTGTCAACTTCGCCCAATCGAGTGCTATTGATGAAACTTTTTAGCTGACCTAAACACAAGTAAAAGTGCAGCTATATCGTATCAGACTTGTGGCGGCCCTAACTCCGCCCATGCGGTAAAGGTTCCATGAAAAATTCAACAGCCAATCAGCTGGCAATTATTCTCTTTAATCTCCTCGAGGCAGCCAATGGGGATATGCCCTGCGGTGGTGGAGGCAGCCCGCGAGGGTTTGACTGCCTTCGGTGTCTCACAATCCAAACACTTCTTTTTTTTTTTGCATTTCGCTCTTAGAAAGTGGGATACATTTTGTATTCATATTTAGCTTTTAATAACTCCTTGGGTTTGTTTTGTGTCACTGTAGCCTGTTTGATAGACTGTCCAATCACGCTCTCGCACTGATCAATAGCAACGACCGTGCCCTAATGTTACTTCCATCAACACATCAGACACTAGCAACAATACATCGACAAGTACAGGTCGATTATCCAAAATATTGATCAATTATTTGATTGATTAGTCGCTGCACTGCTAATCACTAATCTAACAAACTTTAGCCACTTAATTCTGTTCAATGCAGGTGGCTTGGCTTGGATATGAATAATTCTGTGAAAATTTGTTTTATCACTTCCTGATTGTGATGTTGAACAGATACATAGAAGCCTGGATCAATGTTGGAAAAGCAGCAGCAGCAGTTTGACAGGCTCCTTAGCCGCATGGCTGAGTGCGTAACGAGGAACACTGCTGCTGAACACCTCCGCACAAAGACTTGGCTACTTAGTGCGGCGATAAAGGGAAGCAAAAATATCCTCAAACGCATCAGGAGCGCCAAATGCTGCCACACACATGTTGACTTTATTGGAGCACATGACATTACTCAAGTCGCACAGACGCATAGTGGCATACACACTGGCGCGGAACTACCACTAAGGGACTCAATAGTGCTGATTTTCCTTGTCAGCTGCTGGGCAGGCACTGCTTTAAAGAGACATCAATCTGTGATGTCAGCACTTACCTAATGAACCTTCTCAGATCGATGGAAGCACTGGTTTGCTACACGCCCTGACTGTGCTGCCTGCCTCGATTTTATGTTCGCTCTCACGCTGTGTGAGAATGTCCGTGCCACTACGAAGGCGCGGTTCAATTGGGTTTATCGTGGTTCAGATTGGGGACTGTAGTTGATCAGGGTGGTGGTGTGGATGCCACAAAAAGCTACTAGTTAAAGCATCGAAAGTCAAATTTGTGCGGTAGACATGGAATTTGATGTAAGTACACAAGGTCTGACCGTATTTTTGTGGAGCGTCATGTCCCACTTTTTGGCGTGTCCTAATTTAGAAGTTCCATTATCGGATTAACTGAAACTAAGAAAGTATGAAACTATGTCAATGTTTTTGTCTTTGCAGATCGAACTCTTAGAGGAAAAGAGTTTTCGTTCAGAAAATCATCCAAGGTCACAAGAATTGGACTTGAACGAGGGCCTGGCTCAAAGACATTAGCCTCACCTCGGTACCTGTGTGCAATGCTCACTATTTCTCCTCACACAATACAATCAGCTCGAGATGGCGGCGGATGAAGCTGTGGAGACGGCACAATTGGATTAGTTCCATTTCCTCGGGTCGGGCCATCGCCCCCCCGTCCCATCTCGAATGTGACACCTTGAAATGCGGTCACCTTCCCCCCCCTGTGCAACTTAATTGACCAGAATAAACATATTATATTGCGATAAGTACCGCGATTGTAACAAATTGTGTGGCGTGACTGACACAAATCATGGCATTAACCGCACATCTCTTATCACCCGGGCGTTGCTGTGCCTTTTTTTTTTCAATAAACAATCCCCGTTGATAGCAAGGCGGTGGCGGTGTAGTCAGGAGGCGGTGAAGGTTCAGGGGTTTGAAGGCGAGCGAGCCGAATGGGCTCGTGATCCCACGTTTACCCACTTAACCATTCAAAAAGTCATCTCCTTCCATCAGCGCCTGACTCGACGCGGCACGAGAAGCATTATCTTTCCACAGGGGCTATCACTCACAAGCTTTCTCCGAGACGCAGAAGCCTGGCCTAGATAGTTTGTGTACGTATGTGTGCGTTTCAGTGTGCCCTTGTGTCTGTTGTTGAGGTGCATTGGTTTGGACCTTAGTGGTTAGCATGTCGGCCCCACTTTTCTAGATTTAGAGTTCGAATTCTGGATCTTAACTAAACTGTAAAGAGGCTAAAGACTGTGATGAGTCCAGGCTGTACCCCGATTTTTGTAACCCCTAGCGAACAGGGAAAGGGTTGGATTTTTGGTCTGGCCCATAGCAGAGTAGAGGGATTTGAAGAAATACAGGAGGAACGAGGAAGACGGAGGCGGGGTGGTTACGACGTGAGGAAGCTGACGTGTTAATCAGTGAATCAGCGTCCCTCCACTAATGTCTGCCTGTGTAAATAAGGCCCTCATCTCCTGCCGTCACATACGCCGGCTTTCCAGCCCATTAGGCCCAAGCTGGCTGCCTGAGATGGCCCAGTGCTCACTGGAGACTCATTTAAGTGTCTATAGGCATCTGCGGCTGCTGATAGGGAGCCCACACCAAATTAATGGGACTGTGGGCGCTGCCAGCCGGCTCTCTTGTGCTCTGTGCTCACAGATCACCAGCAGGTATGCTTGAATGCATGAGCGGGCACACCTACCTGCGCACACACACACACAAACAGCGAGACAGATGCACACCCGCTCTGTGATTTTTATTCATGCAGGCTAAACTAACCTTTGCAGTAAAGACTGAGCAGCTTTATTAGTTTAGGAAATGGCTGTAATTAAGGATAATTCATAATGACTGCTTCTCGCCCCTTAGCGACACTACAAAGGAGGACCAGGCTAAATTTGACTGCTTGCAGTTTGTGCACGAATGCGGTTAAAATGTGGGAAATACATTCTTGAAATGGACAAAGGTACAGTGAAGCTGAAAATTGGAGAAGTCACTGCTAACGTTAGCTGCTAGTGCTAAAACTTCATGCTATAGTTCACGTATTGTTTTGCAAATACTGTCCTGTTCGCCCACCTTGATTTTAGATCCATTGTACACTAGATAACTTCTTAATATTCTTGTAGCGGCAGGAGTGACCGTAAACAAAAGACAAATAACAGAATAAGAAGAAAGACGCAACCACCAAGCTAAGATGTCAATCATCGATCGCCTTCACTTGTAGCATTTTCTGTTCATTCTGTCCAAGCCACACAAGATCTATAAACTGATGTGCATTTCAAAGGAGGCGTTGGCGGGGCTGCCCGTGCTCTCCCGGCCACACAATCACTGTCAGTCTACTTAATGACCAACGTGTCTGCCGGTTGCATCGCAAGTGAAGTATGGGCGGAGCTCCCGGGAGTGCAAACATGAAGCAGAATGGCGAGCATCCTCCATGTTGAAAGGCCTTGTAACTCTCTCACTCTCCCGATGCTTCCCCGCATTTCCTTTAGCTAGATCAAAGGCAATGAGGCCCTTAAGCAGAAGTAGTAGAGATCAACCCAAGCGGGAGGAAGTCGGCAACATATTCTGTCAGGAGTGCGCTATCCAAGTGTGTTTTGACAATGTATGGCAAAAGAACTAACCCATCCCGCTTCACCCCCCGCCCCCCCATCTCAAAGTTCAATGAGGAAAAGGAGCATTTGATGCTCCTTCGTCCCTGGAAATCCCACGATCCGATCGGACCTGCCGGGCAGAATGAATGACAAATACTAGCAGGACGGAGGTGAGACCCACCAGAGAGATGATGGCGAACGGATGGATGACTTTATCAAATTCCAGGATAAAAGAGGTCAGGTGGGAAAAGAACTGCACGTGTGTGTGGGAGGGGGTTGCAGAGTGTAAAGCTGAGAGAAAACACAAGGCTCCTCTAATACCTTTCATAAAGAGAAAAGCCCCCTCATCTGGCCAGCTATGATTAAATACAACCTGAGTGCTGAAGAACTAACCTCCACTCTCACCCACCAAACTCTCCACCCTCCCCACAATCCCTAGTTTCTGTTCATACGGACACCGGCTCGAGGGTGAAGAGGGTAAAAGCAATTTGTGAAGAACTTGTCGGGTGAATGGAGTGGATGTTTTAGGGCGACTCCGGGGATGGAGGGGAGCCATCTAGGAGGAGGTGTCACAACAGGCCTGAAGCTCTCTGACACAAACAAGACCGTAGTTAATGTGGTCGTCTGGAAGTCTTGTCGTCATCAGCAGATCTTTACTAAGAGCGCTAGCAAAGATATGGAACAAAAAGGTTCTTGGAGTCGTCATGTGGCCTTTTCTATTGCAAAGTCCTGTCAATATTCAGAAATGCTCCAGCAGGAGCCTTGAAAACAAGCAAGAGCGATGACACATGCATGTGAGGAACCACTATCCACCATAACCTTATTACATATGCCTATGTGCTCCTCAGAGATGGAGAGAAATTGGACCATCAGTGTCACAATGCTGAGGCTTGTTTTAGGTGATCTAATAGAAGGCGATGATCCGCAGGCTTCCTCTGAGGCGACCAAGGCCTCCGGGGGCTCCTCCAGCCCCCCCTCGCAATAAGAATAAACACATGCGGGCGGTGGAGTCTATTTGGCCAAGAGAGAGTGATGGCTAGCATGTCGCCTATGCCGGCTCAATAAATCTCCATACGGGGCAGAGAGATGAGCACCACTTATCTCATCAGCCGCGCCACGGATGCCTCGCGACTGCTCGCCGCCCGCCGCTCACACCGCCGATTTATCATGGACAAGCGAGGGGAGGAGCAAATACGGACGGGAGATGCAAAAAAAAAACAAGCATAGGGGCAGAAGATGGAATAAAATGTGCGAGGTGGTGGCGGGCGGGGGAGAAAAGACATATTGAGAGGCAGAGGGCAGAGGCACATAATGCAGAAATATCAAGAGCAAAGAGAAAGGTTTTGCAGGGAAAACACGGGAGGCTGCGATGCAATAAACTAAAAATAAAAAATAAAAAACTGCAAGGAGATGGAGAGGGGAGCGTGGGGGCTAAATGTCACCAGCTCATTGTCAGAGGGGAGACGGGGAGCGGCGATTGCTCTTGATGGCTGGATTCTGTGAGATTCAGCAGTTTTCCCAGAGACACTGGGACATTTTTTTGTTTGTTTTCATATCCATTTTTAGCCACAGCACATTTGTTTGTGCAGAATTGTATAGATTAAACTCACTTTATCTTGTTTTACATTACCAACTTTGCATTGTGTCCTACCAAGTGAGAAATTAACCTGTTACCCAAAAACCAGCCATGTGGACTCACATGACCACGCTATGAAATTGAGGGATATCTAAAATTTTCTAATTTATTTTTAAATAGACAACTTTTTAATTAAATCTGACTTTTACATGATGTCATAGGGCGCTCTAAGGTTGCTTTTCTTCATATTGTATTTTGTTGTTGTAAAAGACTCGTTTGTGCATGGCCGGATCGAGACAGCGAGGCGACCCCGTCCGTTCACCGTCTCCGCCTCTCTTCCGCCCTCTCGCTGTGAATTAACGTGGCGGGGAATGAAAGAGCATTGCGAATGGGGACGGCGGGGTGGGCGAAGGGAAACAGATGGGTATAATATTCTCATCACTCTTCAGTTGGTGGCGAGGAGCGTGGCCCAGGGCACTCGACGGCCCAGCCAGCCGCCTCGCAGACCCCGCAAATATTCCTAAAGCTCCATTTTTCATATTTCCCTGTATGCATAAGGAGATGAAAAATCATCCCATCATTTGTATTGTCTGACTGAGGTTATACACAAATATTAGTTTATATACTGCACCTAAGATTGCCTCTCTAAGCAAGATGGATTGGCCCTTTGTAGGATGGGGGTGGGGGGGGGCATAGTCCCCTGAAACATATTCAGTCCATCATTTTTGGTGTGCTGCAAGCCGGCATAAACGAGACACTGCTCATGGTCCGCATTAGGGCCTTAATTGGCAATTTTGAGTAGGATAACACTTGTGCTTTTCCCTCTATATTCATTCTGCACACTTAGCGGACGCTTAGCGAAAATAAATATTAAAGCCAAACAGGCAAAAGAATCAATTGGACTGGCGAGAAGCGTCTTCAAATCACAGTGCAATTGATTTCCGTTAGCTCTCGTGTGTGCGCCGAGAGACGGCGGGAAAAATAAAGCGCAGGAAGGAAAAGGAGGTGTGAAGAAGTTCTGGGTCAGAAAGCAGCGAGTGATTATTTGCCACTCAGCCAAGTGTAAAACTCATTAGACAATGTATAAATGCCTTTATTCAAATCAATGGCGGACAGCCGGCCCCAAAAAAGCGTGGCAAATTTTTCATCTGCGCGCAAAGTGTAAGTGCTGAAAAGTAATTATCAAAGTCCATCGTGGACTTAATTGTCTCGCTGTGTTCGGATCGATACTGCGGCGGAACGTAAGCAGCTTTAATGGCAAAAGTAAAGAGTTATCTATAACAAAGTACAGTAACAGAAACTTAACCATAATGAAAACAATCTTAAATCATCCTTATTGGAAATAATGGAAACAATCAACTCCGTTAAATCGTTTTCTGGGTTTATTATGTGACGTTTGCAAGTTGAGCACTGTGAGGTCATTTCCAGTCGACAGCAAGTGGCAAAATGGCCATCGCCCTGAGATGGCTGAAAATCAGGGAGATTTTGCTAATTTCTATTCCAGAAAAAGACAATATTCCTCAAAATAGTGTTTTAACGAGTTGGGCTAAGTTTGGAAAGCACATTTTTGACTTGACTTCACCTTTGAATGGTTGTTGGTACTGCGTTAAAACTGTTGTTGATTATTAAACAAACTGTCTAGCTCATATTAAGACTCTTGATGCTAACGTTAGCTAAGCCCTTGTTACAATAGGTTTGCATTGAGCTACTAGTGTCCACACTCTCTTCAATATTGGGTGAACTCACTTTCTCCTTGGACTTTTGAGACAGTTCATAAGAAGTGTTTGGGTGTGTGCGGCTAATTAGGCGGGGCGGTGCTACAGATGTTGCGCTCGCGAGGACCCGTTGCGGGACACCGAGAAGCGGCGACGCAAGCGTGACCCCGCATCTGCCTTCCCCCTGTCAACTCTAAGTACCTTGCTTTGTTTGGCCTTCATTTTTTACAGCTGACAGGCGGTGTTATTTCCGTCATTTGGTGGCATCTGCTTTGGTTGTTTGCGAGAGCTAAGGGGGAGCGGGGAGGGGAAGCGCACACACATACACTCACACATCACACTTTTAATTAATTGCGGGGGAGATTACATGGTCTTCCAAGCGTGTAGTTTGTCATCAGAGCCCATTACACACTTCTATTAGATGTTTCTCCACAGTGTCAAGTGTAATTTGAAGGAGAGTCTTGGCGGAGGATCTCAGAGTACAGCGAGAGGCCTAATCGCAGCTTCGAAAATAACAAACTCCACCGCACATCAATTAGAGCCGGGCGGAGGGTAAACAGCTAAGTTTTGCTTATTTCATGGCGCGTCACTCATTCACTCGCTCAAGCCCGTGACGCCATTGCTCTTCATTTCAGCCCCTGGGCGGCTTTATTTTCATTGCCGAGCAATGAAGTGTCTGTGCGCGCCGCCTCCATCAATCTTACGCCAGCTGAGTTAAACAGGACAGAAAGCGACGCAGCCGTTCCTCAGCACAGAACATTACCGGTGTATGGACTCATTATTCATCAGAGGCTCCGTTAGACGCACAGGAGGCCGGAGCGACGCGCAAATCAATGTGGAAAGAAGAACACGGAGTTTCTTGCAATCTCTGTACATTGTAAAATAAAAGGTTTGCTGACTCAACAGCGGAAAACCACACAAGCACCGATACACTGGAGGAAATGATTTGGTCTCCTTTGCTGACTAACAAGGAAATTGTCATTTTTAAGCTCATACTTTCTCAGTTTAAAGCAGCTGACATTCTTACATCAACATACATGATGGATTAAGAATTAGTTCACTTTTAAGAGAAAATGAAAAAAAATCCTTTTAAAGTTAATTGTATTACATTCATATCTTATAACATGTACTTATACTGAATCCCACTACACTTTGTTCCATTAGAATCACAAACTGCATCTCAAGATTGCCAAATCGTAACCATTCCCTCATTTCTTTCACAAGTGACACATGTTTTAAGCCTTGGCGTAGGCCTGCACTCTTGTCTAAAATGTAAGCTGGTGAAAAAGAATGTTTAAATAAAAGCCGTTACCTCTCATTTAATTGGATGGCAGCAAGAAAATGTGGTTTCGCCCTCCTAAAAAGCCAGCCAGCATTTGCAGGCGCCCACAGAGACACACGTGCACGACAGACTTCCTGTGCCACCGCCGCCATCGCTGACTAATGTCACATCAGTTTAATGGTCAACATGAGAGAAGGGGGTGTAATTGACTGTAATCCACATTGCTACCTCATAAGCACAAACTCTAATTGGCCACACATACTGTGGGATGGAACACATGAATAAGGACTTTTCAGCATCAGTGCTTAATTTAGAAGTCGTTGCCAACATCCACAGATTGATAACACTTAAGTGGGTGAATGCGAATGGACAAAAAATATGCACAATGTGACAAATGTGATTTTAGCACACGCCATCGTGTCCTCTATATAAACAATTTTTCCCCCCCCTTATACTGTTTATCCTGTTAGGGGCTGGGTTGAGGGCTTTGTGGCACACCTCAGAGATTTTTTTTTTTTTATAAATCAGCCACCAAAATTTCTAAGCGATATGACATTTGGTGGTCATATCTATAATGAGTAAACCCACAAAATGTTTTTGAAAAGTCAGCTCATTTAGTCTTAAGTACAGAAAGTCACTTAATGTCCCACCTCTCATCCAAAGCCAGCTGGGATAAACTCCAGCTCACTCACGACCTGACTGAGGACAAATGTTATTGAAAATACTAACTTTGCAGTCAAAACAATTAAACACCTCCAATGGAAGACCACCACCTCACCATTTTCTCTACCAGCTGCTCTGCAGAACCCTCTCGGCCTGGAAAAGCAACCCGGGTGGTAATTGGGCTTTCTCACTTAGGGAGCCAAACAACAAGCAAGGGAACATTCTTGTCTTGCCACAAAAAGGCACTTCTTTAAAAGGTGCAGTGTGCAAACAAACATCCCCAGAGGAGGATGTGCGCCTCCAGAATATCGGTTGGGTAGCGAGGACCAGAATATGGTCAGGAAAAACAGGAAGCGCTCCCACGGGCAGGAAGTGAAAAATCTAATTCTGATATAACATGTGAGGAGGGGGTGGTGGTAGGGAATAAAAAGAACAAGCTAATGAGAAGAGCAAAGACATACAGTAGGTAGGATTGTTTACAAGTGGCTGCCTTCAATTTGAGAGGGAGCCGAAATGGAAATGGAGAACAAACAATCAATGCCTCATTATAATCTCACATCATGTACGCAGCCTTGTTTTTATACCCCTGTCAGTTTATTGTGAGAGACTAATTTTGGCTTGTGTTTGTTATGCTGCTGCAATTACAGGCTGATGTGTCCTCATTCGAAAAAAAAAAAAATCTGTCCCAGTTACGTTCTTGTTTATATTCAGTTTTCCTGTTGCACTTTTTTTGCCCGCTTAAATTAAACTTTTTTTTTGTCTCTCCACGTGACTGCTTCGTTGGCGGCGAAGCAACACACCTTTTGCTCGTTGCTTTATCTGTGATATTATCTTTTTTAATTTGCACTTTCCCCGGGCTAAAATGGGGAGCGCTGACGTCTGCTAACTCGAGACCGACTCACAGTCAAAACCTGCAATTACCGTCGTGTCTATCCCTACCTTAAACATTGCTCAACAAGAAAAATATGCGGATACGCCACAAAAAAAAAAACTAAATTAAACAAGCCGCTCAGCGCCGCATCGTAAATTACCCCGAGGAATGTGCGACCGGCTTCAGAAACAAAGAGCACGTCACGTAAACTGTCTCGATGGCAGAGCACTTATAATTTGTAACATTTTACACATATTTATTATGTTTCTTTCCCCTGTCAGAGTCTGCTTTTTGTCCGATTGCTAGCCTCGCTAGCCTCGGGGCTTGAAACGCTTATCTGATTAGCGTGTCATGTCAGGGATTTGTCACAAAGCCATAACATACACTTTGGATTTGCGAAAGGCGTTCCTGTACTTCCTCAGCATGTAAAGACGCATGTGGAGGTTGCCACTTGTATGTTGTTGTTGTTTTTAAACGCTAACATGCTAACATGACTGAAGACATTATTTGTAAAGGATTACGGGACACGTTTTGATACAAACCACAAGTGGAATTACTACGGTTTTGGTTTCAGGAAGTGACACCCTGTTGCATACTTTAGGGTTTGTTCAACAACATACAAAACAAAGGCAACCGTAGTCTGACGGAAAGAATGGGCAGGGACTTAATTTGCTCCTGATTCAAACCGTCTTCATCATGATAAAAGCCCTTTTCTTATCTTTCCATTCATTTTTGGTTGAGCAAGTCCACGTTGAGTTGTGGGTACAACCTGGACAGGTTGCCAGCCAAACGCTATGAATTTTATACAACATACCGTGATCCATTCTAAGATGTAGTCAGTGGATTTTTGCCGATTAAATTAAACTCCCAGTGACCACTAGCACCTGGGGGGAAGGGGGCTGGACCAGGGGGCCAAAGCAGGCCTAAATACCTGGTGTCCCGCCCGAGGCTCCTGTCAGCACACTGATGGATCAGACACGCAGATGGCACTATCTCTAACAAGCATCTCCTGAATCCTCATCAGAGCGCTTTACTGAATGGTGATTAATTCCTGCCAAAGTCACTGACAGACAAGGTGCTTCATCCGTCACCATTCTCTTTGCCTGCAAAGGCCCCCCGAGCGCACAAGACGACAAGATGGAGCAATGCAAGACACGGGGGGGCAAAAAGTAAATGTAATGCTGTTTAACTGCTGGGTAAAACAAATATTAGTTAGACAGGGAGAGAGAGAAACAAAGAGTGCGAGTGATCCACTGGAACAAAGGGAGGACAGCGGAGGCCGCAAGAGAAGGATGACAAGAACAGAGTGGGAGGCATAAAAGAAAATGGCAGGCAAACAACAAAGGGATTATGGAAGAGAGAAAGATGCGGCAGAGACGTCGCCCGTGCGGCAAGCAGCGGAGACAAAGACAATCCCGCTTTTGACACCTTCACATGTTAATTGCCAAAATAAGAAATTACCGCTGGGCTCTTTGTGTTCTCTCTTAAGGAGACAACGAAAAGCAGGACAGAAAAAAAAAAAAACAGCACATCCAAGAGGATGCATCTGGATGTCAAAGTGGAAGCTTCTATCTGGATCCTCGCGAGGTGTATGCAAAGAGACAATTTGTATATGTAGAACCTATGGATGGGTATTGTAAGAGGACGACCTACCCTTGTCAAACCACAGCGACTGTCACAATCTATAAAAACAAAGTGTGCTGAAAGTGAGGGGAAAAAAGGGGGGTGTAACTACAAAATAAACATCCAGCACTGCTGTGCGCTTTGCATAATGCGCATTGATTTCAAATAGCAACTTGCACCGGGCTTTGATGGCGAGTTAGCATATTAGCAGTCAGATCGGGTTAGCGCTCGATTAGGGGGAGGCAGGTTGCGAGTATCCGCTGCCGCAGTGCTCGGGTCTCTGAGGCTGAAATAGAGTAACGGTAAATCAATGCTGGCTGTCATCGCTGATATCATAAGAAAGTGCTAATTAACTTACTGCAACCTCTGGAACAGCTCTGACCAGAGGGCTAATGTAGCCTAATCGCGCGCGGGTGGGATGAGGGGTGTACCCCCCGCGCTCGCTTTCCGCGGACTTTCGGCTTTCCCAGTCTGGGGGAATCGATTGTAAACTGCAGCTGGGGTCGCGACTGCCCGCAACTTCCCCCGCCGACCCATGCACAGCCCCGGGCAGGACCTTAATGGAGCCATAGTCCCTGAAAATCAATACTCAAACTGGCCATGGATCACAATGGGACTCCTTCTCCTGATTGGATTTGACATCAGGGCTGGAGCCTTGAAAGTGTAAAACATCTCCAAATGACTTTGGAATGGGATGGATGGAAAATTCTGACGATTCATTAACTGCTATTTTTCGTGATGTGGTGTGCTTGGTGTTAGAGTTATAATAAGGTTTCCATCATGGAATTGTTTATATTGTGAATGTTTTTTTTTTTTTTATCAAGGATACTTCACATTTACGATACGGTTCTTTTTACGGGGAATTTTTGAGTGATTTACCCAACTCCTCATCATGATTTCTAACTAAAATGTGAATTTATATTTAATATTTTGCCCACATCCAGTGTGCTAAAAAACAAGTGTCAGTTCGGGCCAATTCAAGCCAAGGAGGCAAACGACCTAAACGACAACAGCAGAACCAATAAGCCATCCGCTTTAATTCCCCCTCACCTTGGGATAACTTGTTTGAGTGGCTGTGTCCCATTCGGATTAATTCCCGCCTAATACTAATTGGTTCTTTAGCTGTGAGGCGGCCCCGGGAGGGAGGGGGTGAAGGGTGGATGCGCTCGGGAAGGGCTCCCTGCGGTCCGCGCTCACTTGGGCTCGCCGGCGTCATTGACGGCGGTGCGCTGATGAGCTGGCGTTTTTTATCAGCCTCTGCATTCCGCCAGCGCGCCACTACCCCCCCCCCCCCCCCTCGTCAAACCCTCGGGGCTCGGCACACGCTATAATTAAGTCTCGCACGATCCATAATTGCTGTGTTTACAATTACTGTATACGAGGAACACAGAGGCAGCAGTGGGGAAAAAGGTATACGAGAGAAGGCAGAGCTTTAGACTAAACGGTGAAAATTTCATATTCGCTTTTCCTGTTGCTGCTCCAATCAGGCCTAATAAGCTCACAGGGGCTCTTTGGAAGGGTCAAACAAAGGCATCACTTATTTATTTTTCCCTATTATTGTTTTTCGAGGGCCGCCCGAAGTACTCTCGCGAGACAAGGATCCGCAGTCCACCGGGAGTCGGCTTGAGGAAGAGCCGTAAATGACCCAAATGCAAGGGGCACTTTTTGGAAGGCGGCAACGAAGGCGCCGGTGTCATTAACACTAAATGAAATGTTTATTAGCCGTGCCGACAGCGCTCTCTAAACAGCCGGATCAAGGGCAGTTACAGTAAATTTGCCTCTCCCCAAGCCTTTGACTTTTCTCCCCCCCCCCACGCCTTCTCTTTGAGATTTCACTTCCTTTTGTCACCCACCTCATTTTATTTCCACTCACGTCCCGGAGAAAAGCCTATATACAGTAAAGCTTTGGTTTCTGTTGGGAAAGTTAATGCAAAGGAGGGGGGGAAGGCAGACCTTCTAAATGAAGCTTTGACGTCATGTTTTGAACGCATTATCTAGCATTGGAATAAAAAAAAAAAAACGATACAACTTAACATCACCTAGCTACATCTGATTGGGGCTCATTAGGTCAAATCACTGATTAGCCAGCAGAACATAAAGATACAAGATGGAGTTTGTCAACGCACTGGCATTCAACCTCTCATTGAATTTAGGAACAGTTCTTTAAACGCTTCCTTGTAGTTAGTATGATACAAACCTTTGACCATCCAATTTGATGTTAATCTGTGAAACTACTAGTATGGAGTCTTGGTGTCATTTCTCTAAATTTCACACAACACAACAATTACAAGGGTCTTTGCAATGTGTGGTGCCCGGGGCCTAATAATAAATGAAACAGCGGCACATTGTATAGAAGACTAATAACGTCTGGCTGGGCATGAGACAGACAAAAAAAAGTGGCGTTTAAGGCTGTGATTACTCGGTATTCCCCCTTAACAGTTTCCCCTTCCCTCTAATTATGTTTCATTTTAGGCAACTGTGAAGGAGGGGGTGAAAAAAAGAAAAGAAGAAAAGCCAGGCTCCATTTCATTTGATTTTCCCTTTCTAACAAGGCGTCTCGAGTTTATAATGAAAGAAATGTGCCAAAATGAGATAAAAATGAAAAATAAACTCTACATTTATCTTCCTTATATTTTCCCCTCTAATAGGCAGGAGTGACATAAAACAGGCATTTCGATTTGCACAAACACATTTCATAGCAAAGGCGGCGTTCGGGTGGCTTTGTCACTCGTTGCAACGATGCCTAAAAGTGAGTCGCTGAGTGCAATTTTCTCATTAACTCATATTTTAATGTGTTTTTTCCCCCCTCCTCCCCTCACAGCTTGCGTATATAAATTCCCTCCGCCACATATGAGTGAGAATAATGACATTCATTTAAGAGCTGAATTAAAAGTTTGCTGGGAAAACTTTCTGAAGCTTCTCTTTCACACACATCTCTAATTATTTTTCATAACCTCAAGCGGTGAGCGGTAATATCGACGCTTCCTGTTCAAACTTGCATACGGCTGAAAGGTTGAAAGTATCTCTCCGCCCATACCGTCGCTTAAAGCAGAAGTAAGGGACAGCTGTTGCGGCTCCAGGGCTCCCCCTCCAGGCTTGAAATTAACAATAATTGGACAGTGTAAAAAAAAAAAAATGGAAATTTGAACTGTACACTGCTAATAATGATGTTAGCACAGATGCTAACAGGCAAGGTGCCCTGGCTTGTCGATGATTTAATTTTTGCGGAACTTGCGTCTTTTGATACTGAAATAAAGTTGACAACAGGAAAATCACTTAAGATAATATTAAATTTAGATTATTAATTGTTATTGTACTGTTTTACAAATATAAAGTTCATAGTAACATTAACATAGGTGTCCTGGCTGTTCCACCAATTAAAATGGACTTTCGGAATCCATCGCCATGACAACACCTGAGACAATTTTGTCCTTTTTTAACGATATCAAAAGTTAATTTAAAAAATGAAATTCAAATGAATGCATCATAAAACAATCTATTTGAAAGATTCTACATTAGCGCATGAAATACTTGGTGAATCCCCGCTAAGGTAAATGAAGTCGTCTACCTCGGCGAGTCCTAAGATGGATGTTGGACACTAAACTCGCCAAGTCAAGAGGCTGCAATTACGATCCAGAGTGATTATCCTTGGCCATTAATAGCAGCAGATAACATGCCACGATCAAGCATGCGCATAATTAATCAGCGGTTACTCAGTCCCTCCTCTGGCTTTCTTTCCCTGCTGGCTATTTCCAATGTAAAACAGGGTTACGGACAATTCCCAGCAGTATAACTAAACGCATCGCCCAAAGCATACAAGACAAAAGCGAGTCGTGCGATTGACAAAACATCAGCGAGCGCGGTAATGAACACGGCGAGTGGTCTGACTGCCTCTTAATTCGCCAATCTATCATCCTTCAGCGTGATTAGAAAGAAAAGCACCTCTTGGAGACATTAGGGAAATACTTTTTCTATTATTTCACCTCCATCAATGAGGTCACATTTGCCTTGACTTTTATGCATATTACTTTATAAAAGTTGCAATCAGAATTTTTTTTTTAATACGTCAACGTCTTTATATTGAATTGAGTTTCATTGTGTTGTATATTTTAGTTTTGTTAACAGTGCTTTGATTCAAGCCAGGTCAATATGTCAAATAGTTAATCTGAATATTCATATTATCCATAGAAGTTTTTTTCTCTACTGTATATATTAAATGTAGTGTTATGAAACATTATTGTATAATCCCTTATTCTGCAATTCCCTATCGTTGTAAGGACAGATCGCCTGGCCTTGAACTCTGTGTATTTTCTACATGTTGAAAGTAAGGCAAGGAAACGTTCATCTGAATTCAGACTTTCTTCAACGTATAAATAAATATATATCTTCACCTGTCTGAATAGTACACTGTTTGTAGATCGCTATCAAAGCTTTGGCGTTGTTTGACCTTCATTCCCAGATGAAAGTACCTCAGGCTTATTTCTCTTCACAACAAAACAGTGTCAAGACCAAAGACCAGGGACCTTGAAACTTTCAAAACTAGCATTTCACTCACGGGTCCTCAGGGGAACGAGACCTTCCATCAACACCAGAACCTAAATTGTGGTTCAAACTGCTCAGGCCTTGTAATTTATTTAACTTATTATCGTCCATTAGGGAAAATGAAAACTAACAGAAAAAGCTTCACATCATGCAAGGATCAGAGACAAAACTCATGAAAACACACAAGTGACGTTGGGCACATGCCTGAACCGCTGACACTTACTGCGTATTGTCTTTCATCAAATTCTGCACATAGTTTCAATTCAATCCGAATCAAACGTAGTGTTGTTGACAAACCGGAACACCTGACCTGTGATCCACCTCTAAATAAGATTCCGGAAAAAAAAGCTTCTCCACTCCCCGCATATCTTACTTATGCAAATCACTTGTACAAGTTACAACAGTTATATTGTTTATGTGGTGATAAGACACATTTATTGGTTTGTGTTTCAGGTTTCTTGGAAGTTAAAACTGTGCCCGCATCAAGCGAGGAAAAGCCAATTGGAATGTTGAAATTTGATGTGAGCGAATTCAAAATACAGATTAAAAAGATTGTCTAACATATCTTGTGTCTAGCGTAAGATATGGTAAAAAAAAAGTCAGGTAAAGCCTATCAGAGCATCTGAACATTATTATTAGTGTGTGCTGACTCCCATTTTATGAGTTTATTAAATGTGAATCATTCATTCTCTGTGTACAGTTTTAAGAGTGTGTGCACACCATATAACCTTGCAAATTTTTATCCCTGCCTCTCTAAAATTACTTTTTTCAGTTAAGGTTATGGATATAGAAAGACAGCGATATTTACTGTACACATTTCGAGAGAAACTAATTAATGAAAATGTATTTGATGCCAAGTTCTTTGTTGTTGTTGTGTTGTTCACTTTGACAAACCTACTTGACTATTTCCCATGAACTCCACATGACAGCACAATGAGTAACGACCCACTGATGATTGTTTGCCAAGTCATTAAAAACATGAGACGAGATGACTTAACATCAACGATCCCGTCGTGACAGAACGGTTCAGAAATGTATTCTGTTTGCTAACCCCAAAGCCTTAGGAGTTAGTTGGTGCTAATGTGGCCACTTTCTTCACCCCCCCCCGAGATCAAACGGTGACTAGGTGAATCACCGCCGAAGGGATCGGCTTGATAACATGCCTGTGCAAAGGAGTTCTGATTCGCCCCATCTTCATATTCCGACACTAATGATGAGACTCGTACATCTGTTCATGACAAACACCCCAGGCAAAGTATTACAGGGGTTGGATGAAAACATAATTCATTATGTTTATACGACGTAAAAAATAAGCACACGTACACACACACACACAGGTTTGTTCTCTTTGGTGACGTTTGTGTTTGATCTCTCGCTCTGATAAAAAACACTAACTCATCCAGCCTGACTTGCTAGGCCATGTTCTGCCCAGAGTGCCTGGGGGGTTTTACCGCACACCTGTGCAAAGAGTGAGACTGGAGAAGTACTTGGGGAGAGCTTGAGTAGGAAACGAGGTAGAGTTGGACAGGATACGAACAGGGCTTGGGTAAAATAAAAGTAGAATTTGTGAACTGGCCTTGGGCAGGACTCGAGTAAACTTGAAATCTACTTTGTCTCGAAGTAAATCCAGCAGTACTCAAGGTGGACCTGATCAGGACTCAAAGGGCACTTGAGCAGGGCTTGAGTAACATTTATGAAAGATTAGCATTACTTCAGAATTAGAATGTGTAGGCTTGCAAGACTTGATCAGCGTATGGGCTGGACTTGAGCAGGACTTAGGGTCTTGAGTTCCACCTTGTGGTCTTAAATAAAAATTAAACTGACTTGAACGTGACTCAAGCGGGATTTCAATATGACTTGAACAAGACACGGATGAGACTTGAGCAGAACTAAGCCAGGAGTAAAGCAGCACAGGAGAAAAGACTAGGGTATGAGGAGGACTTGAACAGAACATTAAAAGTACTTGGTCTGGTCTTCAATAGGACCTGAGTAATACTTAGGCCAGACTTAAGTATTAAGGTGCACTTTGAGGAAACCCAAGGTGTTTCAAATGTATTCTAAAAGGACGCTTTAAGTAGGATCTGAGTCCGAGTGACGGCCAACTTGAGACTCAGCCCGGGTCTACGGCCTCAAATTGCACAGCTATGTCTGCCTTCGATGGCATGCAGGCATCAGTCCTCAAACCACACCTAGCTTTAAACAAAACCAGAAAAAGCCTAGGTGGATTCTTTCATCACTTTCAGACTTTAGCCCGTACATTGTAGTGCAGTTCCTTCAAAGGTGCACTCCTATCATGTGCGTGCAGCCACTGTCATCTGCATAAAAGCGCACACACATTAGCATGTTGTCATACCCGTGTGAGCGGCAGCTGGGTGTAAATTGCACAAGGGTGTGGCGTAATGAGGACTGATGGCTCACGCCTGCTGTATATTCCGGGAGGGTGTCTTCTGACAGCTCTGGGAGGCGATAAAGTAATAACTAATAATGCGGCAGATAGCGGCGCAACTGTGTGACAACTGTGCCGAGAGAGTGCGAGGCTTGTGTAGCGGTGTCGGGGAGGGAGTGGAGGTAGCGGCGTCTGTGCTAGGGGGGCTTCCTTTCAAGTTTCAAAGACAACCTCCGGTGATGGTTTCAAGCTTAATTCGCTACCTCCAATAAACACACAGGCAGAAAGAGAATACATAAACTGTTTAACAATGGCTCACTTTGAAAATGAAAGCAAGGCGAATGCGAGCAGCCATCAGTCCGCCATTGCTTTTTCATAATCCATCACAACTAGAAACGGAAATTGAAATGAGAGGAGCAGCAGTAGGTGCGCAAAAGAAGCACCGGGGACAGAAAAGCCTACAACCCCTCTGCCCTACCCCTCTTCTTTTCCTACAGAGGTGCATGATTATGCTCAGGTCCTTACAAGGGGGGGGAGGCTCTTCCATAAACCATGCCCCCCTTCCCTCATTCAAAAAGACTGAAGACAGTCTTTGCTTCGTGACAAGGCTCTGCTTCCTCCTTTTCTTTTCTGCATCCGTGCTGTCAGAGTCCTGCCTTTTAATGGCTGTGTTGAATTAATATTGATATTTAATGGTTTTAGATTTGCTAAGGGGTGGTCTTAAACGTGCAGGGTGAACCTCGAAACTCAAAACTGAAAGGCAGACGTAGTGACCGCAAACAGATCCGGATCCGCTGTTCAGAGACCAAACATGGACAAGGTAGAATCAGTGCAGACTGCCAACTCATAGCAGCAGAAATGCTAACATATCTGTTGTGGACGTCACAAGTGTCATTATGACATTAACAAGCTAAAATCAATTCGCTTGGCTTGCACTCAGCCGACGCAGATGGAAAATCTCTCCGTCCGCACGGCTTGAAAGCTAATTTTAAACACCGTGCGCAGCATCTACACTCCGCTGTCGGGCCACATTTTGGCGCTGCCGCTAATGTATTTATTTACAGATCTGCAGCTGTGCGATCAATTCTGATCAAGTTTAGCTGGACAAAAGGCGTCGCGACAGCGGGCCGCGGGAACAGGAGAGCTGAAAAGAAAGCACAGACACGTGCGGTTTCGTTTCAAGAGGTAAACCGCAGGTTTGGGTATTTCGGTAGGGGAGGTGGACGGCGGTACTGATCCGTATTTTCCCCCGCTGCGCCGTTGGGTCTCCTTGTAACCGGAGTGGCGGCTAATGCCTTGCCAGTGTTTAGAAAAGGACAGAAAGCATTTAGCTGTAATAGCGAGCCCATTTTTAATAACAAACCTCAGGAATAAAAGACGGCGCTAGACTTGCAAAAAAATATGAGGCAAGGATTTTCAAAAAGGGGGGGGGGAGTCAACCCTCCACCCATTCATTTTGTTTTTTACCTGCGGGCGTTCATCTGCGTTTTACTCACCTTTACCATCACCATGTGAAGTGTCAAAGGGTACGCCTGCTCACACACAGATGCACACAAGCGCCATTCCTGACTGATGCGGTCACATAATAAAGATGCTCTGCTTGTCAGTTATCATTAATTTACGGCTACTTTTTCACCCGCCCGTCTGTCTTTCTGGCAAAATAGGCTTGTTTCAACCGTAGCCATGCGAGTGCTGCTGCTGCCACAATCCAAACACAGTCAACCACAATGAGTTCAAGAGCTCTTTTGAACTTGAAACATCCAAACAATGTCGCTTTTAGCCGTAACCATAGTTTTGCTGATGATATTGTTTTGGGAAGCTGAAAGAAACGTTTTTAAAAACAATATGCTTTCAATTTGCTCACCTTTGAAAATAAAGAACATGTGTTTTTAATAGTAGGACGCTGATCAATCCAAATATTGATTATGTGCAATTGTCCCGTAGATGACAACGATACCATATAAGGTATAACTTGAACAAAACAGCGTCTGGGAACTTAATCAAGATGGTTACAGTTTTTACATACAGTGCTGTTATAATTTTTTGGGGGAAATAGACTGCATGTCTAAATTCCTGCCTTATAAATTCGAATCATTTCATTGCAGGACCAGTAACGACTATTCTGGCATGCAAATCGTAGCCTTTAAAGTAATTTGTTGGCCTGAGTGAACAAGGATTGTTTTGACAGCATCGTAGTTGTATGTGTAACTTTTCCATTACTCAAATGTTTTCTGACTATGATTGTGCCTCAACACGCACCACTCCGTCATTCCGAGCCTTTCCATGTTAATCAATGAGAATTCTTCAAGTCAATAAGTCTGTTCCCATGACCCGTGTAAATAGCATCAAGAGGTAATATAGTTTAGGGTCATGGCCGGTGGGCGTGGGTGCACTCCTAAAGCTCAGATCTGGCTTCGGGGGACAGGTCGTCAAAAGGAGAAGCAGGCAAACCCTGTTACAGAAAGGCAGTCCAAGCCTCAGGAGCCCCCACCGGCGACAGGTCCCATGTCACGGATGGCAACCTCCCTTGCGTGGAGCACAGGTAGTGCACCCTGGGGGCCCGCTTAGAAATAAAAACAACACACACCAGGACACCTGTGTCTGAAGCTGTAATTTGTCTTTGCCCATGTTCAAGGTGTTTTATGAGCGAGAGGACAAGGTGAAAAAGTGGCCGGGTAAAAGGGGGAAACCTCAACCTCCCAGCAAACACCTAGTTCTTTAAATCTGGTGAATAATTCCTTAACTTTTATGCAAGTTACAAAAGTTTACTTGGAAAGTATTTCTCTGTTGTTGTGACTATAACCGGGCATGAGTGGCTGGGGGTGATTGGTGATCCTCACCGCTTGCTGTATATCTAATGCCGGGGTATTAGCGAGGGTCCCTCCCAGAGGCAGTGACTACACAGGCTATGGCAAGAAGACGCTCATCAACGTCGAGCCCCACCCGCCGCTTTTCCACCCGCGCTTTCAAAAACGGCTTTAGCCATTCAAAGCAATCAGCCCGGCTGGGTCGGCCCATCCAGCCCAAATCCTTTCATGGCTATCAGGAGTAACTCACAGCCCGGGCCTGCTGGGGGCAAGGCGGAGACGGAGGCAGTGGGATTCGCTCATAAGGGATTGTGAAAAGGCTGTGACACACGCTTATTCACAGCCCAATAACCCCTCAACAAAAATATAAAGTATAGAAATGAATCTTTCGCAAGATGGGAGTTGGAAACTATCCAGTGGCACAAATAACGGAGGCCACCTTGAGTACTTGACAAATAGTCAAAACTTCAATAAAATAGAATTCTATTCTAGTCTTCTAAATTTCAAGTTGTCATAAATTTATCGAATCTACAGAGTCTGTGGCCTCGCTGTCAACTTGCTAAAGGGGAGTGTAGATAGAGGCACAGTGGTGTACGAGGTACATCCTCGTCGTTAATCAAAAAACATAAACACAGGGCTGAAGAACGAAGGCCATCTTGACCTGAAACAGGATAAGGACAACGAGAAAGGACAGAGAAAGGAAGGAGGCTACCATACCGACCTTTGAACATACGGCAATTAGCCGAGGGAGTTTGGGCTTCAGATTCTATGCCCACAATGAGCTGCGAGTAGCGGCGCTTTCAAGTTCCTGACAGTAGGGATATTAAGACAGTAAAAAGGTTGTGCTATCTAGCCTTGGCGCATAATCAAACGGATTAAAGTATGGGAAGCCAAGCTCACAGGTTATCCTCCAGGAAGCGAGTCGTTATCAAAAAGCTCAAAGCGGCTCAATTTTCCTGTATCAGAAGTGTTTTGGGCCGGGTCGTCCGGCATGAATGTAGGAAGCAGAAGTGAGTTATAGAGTATAAATAAAATCCTTCAGCAAAGTCTTTGAACCTTATCATAGTGTGATCAATGACTGGATCTGCCCCCAGTGAGAGCAGGTGTGGTCCGAGTGGAAGAGTCCAAGCCCTGTCTAGCGGGCTTGTACCAGAGATCTATCTGTGTCGAGGTGAACCCGACTAGCTAGTAGGAATTTGTCAACCTCACACATACGTTTGGGCCAAAGAGGCAACATTCCACATCCCTAGAGTAAGCTTCTGTAGCCAGGATCCGGTCTTTGGGGTCTTTTTTATGCAATGACAAGGTCATTCATTTGGTTTGGTTATATAGTACAGTACGCTGCACTGTCCTGTTTAGTAAAGGCTAGCTAGTGTTTCACATGTAACCGACATCATCTTAATAGCTTTGTAAATAAAACACTGAAGTGAAGGACAAGACTCGGGAAGGATACATACAGTCCTGTAATCATTCGAGGCCAACACCGAGACTAATGCGCGACAGATTAACTTTATGAAAAAGAATAGCATTACAGGCCTTGTCGTGATGAAATCAGCCCGTAGTCTCAAATTTAGCATGTTCATTACCGAAACCACTGTAACCTGCCAGGACTCTGGAATAGCTTCAATACACAGAGCCCATCTGTCTAACGTTGAGCACATTGGAAACAGATGGAAGGCTAAATTGTGCTTTTGTCCAAATTGCAAAATAGCTACTTGAGAAAGAAGCTAAAATAACATACAAACAACGGCAACTATGATAACAACCGTGCCTGGAATGAAACGCGGTACAGTAAGAGATCAAAAACATACGGCGAAACCAATTCAGCTTCGCTCTTTGAAAGAAGATACCCCTGAAATTAGCGGCCCCGGTATTGATTTACTCTGCAATTTCATGTATTTTTTTTTTTTATCCTAGACATGGGCTTCACACACACATACACTAAAAAAAATTGAATAAAAAGAAAAACACAAGATAGCGCTCATCAGGTTTTTCCAAAACATAAAAGATTGATACCTTGCTTCTTTTGCCAGACAAAAGAATAATTGAGGAGGTGGTTGAAATTGGTATTTGGAGAGTGCGGCGATGAAAGCAAAAGTAGATTCCCGGGTCCCCAGCATTAGTTTAATAAATCATAATAGGGGAAAATGTTGCAGCGAGGGCACATTTTTTGATCAAATATCTGTGCCTCTTGCTGAAATACGCTCCTTCCCATTACGCACCTCAAATACAATTTTGTGATTAGGTGGATTGTGCAAGACAAACTGAGTTAAGTCAAGTTTGAAGAGTGAACGAGGATGACAGGGAAACACGGGGAAACGCTAACAATGTCAGAACTTCAACGAGGATGTTTTCACACTTCTGTTTACTTTTTGGTCCCACTCAGTTGATTAGTTAGTAAACTTGCTACAATTTATTTCCACAAGGTGACTCATCCAAACAAATCCAAATCCATTACAACCACATGAGCTCACGCTCCTTTCTTATTAGGTGCAAGAATGTAAACAGGAAATAAAACTCCTGTCAGAAGGAGTGCTCACAAGGTAAAACCAGTTTTGTTGACTTTGATGATTATGTGGGCAATCTAGCAGGCTATAAAGTAAGACAAAAATTAATATGCAAACTTGGAAAAGTCACAATTAAAATATCTTTAAAGATTATGTCAAGAAGTATGACAACATGCTAAGTGCAAATATGAAAGCTTCAATAAATCACTAATTTCAGGTTTTCTACTGGTGGTCAGGATTGACGCAAAAAAATAAAAAAAAGTTTTGACAAAACATCGCAAATTTCAATCAAATTGTTTCATTTTTAACCGAACATTTTTAGGAGTACATGAACGATTTTGTTTTATTAGGTCAGGACCAGAGTACAATTGCTGTGTTCACAGCTGACCAAGCAAACGGTAAAAACTAACTCCAGTTCAATTAAAACAGAACCAAAATTGCTAGCCTAGAAGTACCCCAAGGTCCAACTAGAAAGTTACCAACTGTCGACAATAAAACAAAAGATAAACTAAACACTAAATAGCCTCTCAGTCTCCTAAAGCCAGCCATCAGACACGGCAAAAAACACATAAGAAAAGATAAACAGGCCTTTATACATATAAAATAAATATTTCAGTCCAAATCACATCAAGGTATAAACAGTGAGCCCAGAGCACATCTCCAATTCTTTTTTCAAAGTAAGTCCCGCTGTTCCATTTCAAATACCTCGGGGTTATGGGTCATAATACCGCTCCCCGGCTTCTGAACACGTTTATTCAGGCATCCTCCTGTAAATAGGGAGAGATTCAACATCAAATATTTCTATTCCCCATGCCGGCCTCTTTCGTCTGCTCGGAGTTGATGTGTGCTTTTGGCTAACAAAGTAATAGTTTCTGCCTTCGACGCGGCAAACCCGGAATACAGAATGGCAAAAATAATTGAGGCGTAGACTTTCTTTGGTGTCACAATGCATTAGGGCCATAAACAGGACCAGGTAGAAAAATCAATGGAGTTGGCAAAAATAACCAAAAGATAACCCGGAGCCAATATATGTCAGGAAATTAAACGAGTGTTGCTTATGTTATGGCTCACATCTCGCAGGCCATTAAGGGGAGTAATAAATGTGTTATAAAGCTCTTACAAGCCCCTCAGGCAATTAAAGGCTGAGCTTCAGAGCTGTTTACGAGATTGTTTATTACAGGCTCAGCTTATCATCATTTACCACACAGCGATGGCTGGAAAGGAAGCCCGTAAATAGCGGTTTCCACGTGTGCCGGGTTGAACGGCGCAGTGACATCTACAGTAGGTGAGGTAAAGAGAGGAGGCGGCTCCTAAGGAGGCCTCTTCATATTGGCCCGATCCACCAAGTGGAAAAATGAAAACGTGAACTTTGAAAAATTTCATTTCTTTGGATTTTTCCTTTTGTATGGTCACAGGTGAGTTAGGATATATCCCGGATGGCTTTGGGTAAGACACCCACGGGCAATTTGGTCTTCAATTAACCTAAAATGCTTAATTTTGGAACGCAAGACAAAATGTGTCTAAGTACAAACAAATCGGAAGTCAACTACCATCTTGGATTGCCATTGGTAAGTCAATAAGGCCTTTGCTGAGGTTGATCGCAAGGGCGGGAAAATGCTAAAATTCTGACCTAATTATCAGTATGATTGAATTTCACTTATGTGTTTCATCATCACATTTAGGTACTGCAACAATGTTCTTGTCCCTATTTTAACAGCTCAACACAAAAGTTGATGCTACTGAGTGAATGCGAATGATTCATATTAAGAAGCCTTTGCAGCCACTCTGCGTGTCCATTTGCATATGAGAAAAGTGTTTCAAAAGCCTTGTCTATAATGCATAAGAGCCTTTTAGGCCGTGTTTACTTCAACACTCTATCCGTCCCCCTGACAAGCCGTGCAAAGGTTTGCGTCATTTTGTGAGACATGCCCGTTTTAAATTATTCACTCAACTCATCCCTCGTCTTCGTTAACGAATGCCAGTGCAAATCCGCATCGAAAAAGACGGCGCGGTCTACAATGATACTACTTCAACAACACCCGAGCGAAACCCCTCAGGACGAGGCGATAGCCGTCAGTCCTGAGAACGCTGAACACCGCCAGTCCATTTAGAGGCCGCCTGCTTTGTGTACTTTAACAGGCTGTGATTGTAACTAGCAAAGAAGTACACGGTTCGAACAAGCGCCTTTGCCGTAGCGGCTCGATGCATAATTCACCAGCCGTGATGTGCGTCTTAAATGCTTTTGAAATATACATGGCGGCATATGCAAATGTGCTTACTAGCCAGACAACAAGAGAGTAAGGAGGATGAAAGTCCCCTATGGACGCAGATGGTATGTAGTACACTATGTACTTGTGTGACTACATCTTTGAAAGAGTGTTGTCAGTACATATTAGGCTAGGAAAGGCCATGTTTCCATCCAACCATTTTCTGTATCAAGTTTCCTCAGTAGGGTCACAGGTGAGGTAGAGCCTATTCCAGCTGACTTTGAGTCACAGGCAGAAACCTTTCTAGTGCACTCATCAAAACAATAACGTCATTGTCATCATCGTGATTTTTATTGGTCTGAATGTTTTGTGGCCACAAACTTAACTACAGGATTTTCTTTCCCAATGAGGGCAGATTGGCGCTGTCACATGTTATAAATGAGGCTGCCATGTCTTTATTCCAAGTTTGGAAGCTTCCCCTGACCTGCCACCATCCCTTAGTGATCCCTCCTGGGGTGTGTGTACTGTATGTATATGCACTTGTGTGTTTTGGATCAGCCACCGGTTCCCAGCGGTGTATCTTTAACTGGGCCGTCCCGCCGAGCCGCCAGCCGGTTTCCCCCTAGACAGGACAACGGCCCAGCTGACACCCCCACAATAGTGCCAACGCAACTCACGCCCTCCACACACAAGCTGCTCCCCCCCCTCCCCACCTTGTCACGACGTCAAAGACAATTAAAAAAAGAAAGGTAATTAGTATCAAAACTAGTTTTCCTCTATTATGAGTATCTTTAGAAACGTGACTACCTGGGAGTTGTCCTTTTTTTAAAATTATTTTAGGCGGCACATAACGAGGCCATTAAATGTGACATTCTACGAGTGTCGGTTTGACATTTACTGTATACAATACCGCTCCTTTGTATATTGTCTTGACTTTTTTTTTTTAAATGACTCAGAGTATAAAATGTGACGAGAAAGCACTTCCGTTCCAAATTGCTGCCTCAGATGTCAGTAAATAGATTAAATAAAGGTCCCGCGCATGTTTTCCCTATGCATTGCCCGCAGCGAACATGTGCGGGCTGCCAAAGTTGTTGTGTCAAAGTTGTTGGACATTTTGTTAACAGGATGTGTGCGCTTGGCCCCCGTACGTGCTACATGGTGATGCGCTTACACACTGCATAGCTCGCCGCTATCACCGGGCACTTGTGTAGCTGCTCTGCCGGGCCAGTCTAATTACAGAAGAACAGCGTGCACCAGTCTGGGCCTCCAAATGGCACCATATGTTTTCCCAGATGAAGCGGCTGAGTAAATGGCGCTCACCCATTCAGGTTGCTGCACGTCTGGGAATGCTTCGCTTACATTTACTGTATACAAACCAAAATGAAAGTAAATAAACCATCTAACCTCCTTGTAAAAGTAAGCCATCGGCAATTGACACCATTCACCCAGTCCTTGACTTCTGTTCATCTGAAACAAATGCTACGCAGTATAGGCAACTAGCTGTTAAGTGAAATGTTTTTTGCAAATGACAAAAATTTAGATATATAAAAATATTGTGTTTAGCTTTTTTAATAATAATAATAATAAACTATTTTATCATTTTGACTGTTTAATTAAAAAAATACTATTCTAGCTTTTAAATGTAAATACAATGCATACTTTTGACAAAATATTTATTACTAGTTGAGAAATTATATAGCCATGAATGGTAAAAAAAATGGTAATTCCTGGAATTCACTCAATCCAGGTAGCTTGCTAAATTACATGTATTTTTCCACAGCTTGGGTGGAGGTCTGGGCTCCACTGACATTCTAGTCATACGTGGTCATTACAGAATCACTAAAACAACACATTTAATGACACAGTACTGCAGGTCTCTTGCCGTAAGATAACAGACTTGTTAAGTTTGAATGCACAGCGTAAAAAGAGGCTGAAACTCTTTGAAGACACGAGTGTAAGTGGCCGATGGCGGCGGATAGCTGCGGCTTAGTGGCTCCTCATTATGTGCTGTAGCAAGCTGATTAAAACCTTTAGATTTGTTCCCAGCCTGCAAGTGCAAATGTGGGTTTCTAGAAGAAAAAAATTAAATATAAAAAAAAAAAGACCCTGGAAGCGGTCCGCCCTGTGTTATCTCGTCTTTCAGCCTTGTCATACTAATTACAGTCTGTATTTACTTACACTCTCTTTTTGTTTTCTGCCCTTTGATAGGCATCTGCGAGCGCCGCTGCCGAGTCTGTTCTCATTAACACGTCGACAATGTGAGATATATCTAGTGATGATGGGGATATGGGCAGGGGAGAAAAAAAAGAGGTCACCGTATAAATGCTGTCTTTCTGCAGCCACAAAGATTTGTCGCAGTGTTGTCAGTGACACATCCATTTGCACTTGAGGGTTCAAATGGCTGCCAAAAGATGACAAGGTGTCAAGCTTAGTATGAAACCGAAGGCTTCACAGCTGTATTACTGTTATGTGCCAAGTTTTAACGTGGAAGACAATCAGTTCTTTTATCTGAAATTACCCATAACAGATTTTATTTTCATTAGAATTAAAGAGGCTTTGATTTCTTCAAGACTGGACAAAAGTGGACTTAATAAAAAACAAAAAAACATTTTAGCTCAGCAGAACTAAAATCTGACTGTCATCCGCGTAGCAGTAGAAGAAAATATGTTTTGTTAAAATAAAACCTAGTGGGAGTAAATACAGTGGGAAAAAAGCAGGAGCCCCAAAGTAGAACCCTGTGGAACACCAAAGGGGAAGGGCAAAGCAGGACACAAAAATCCCTGCCTGTTAAGTAGGAGCTAAACCACTCCAGAGCGCAACAACTAATGCTTTAATGTAAAACCATTACAATATATTATGCAGGTAAAAATTCCAACATGGCCGCCGTGTGGGAAAACAGACATAACGAACACGCTCCATTGATTACCAGCATGAGAACACACCCACAAAGGTTATCTGGAATCCTCAACGACACTGCTCAACCGCAGCGCATAAATCTGACAGCGCACGCCGAGGCTTCTCACATTCCTCGCATAACGTCACAATACCCGACAGTGTATCACATGTACCTTTCACCTAGAGCGCACACACCTTGAGAGTGCGACGCGGCAACAGTGCACCTGGGCCAGGCCACACCTGCTGCATAGCGCCGGGCCATCACATGAATCAGTCTGACTAGTTTCCACACAACTGCAGGAATGTACCACAACTTACTTAACAGTCCAGGTGTGTGTATGAAAGCCATACGTGTAGCCATGCACAGAATGTGCGCAGGTGGGTGTCCTCATGGCACAAACGTGACCTTTAAGAGGAGCACTGAGGGCGTCCCTTCTACCAGCTGGAGAAGTGACGACCTGGGAAGTGAGAGGACTTCAAGAGTGCCACTGCCCTTGTCTCACTGCGACCCTTTCTCATTACTTTAAAATTAAGCAGAAGGTTATGAAGTTCGGTTTTATCGGCATGTTTAATGGACTGTACGATGTACACAGCATGTGTACACCCTGAAGTAAAACAATCACAATAAGTGTCAATATGTTGCGTGTCCACTGTTCTTTAAACAATAATTTGGGATGCGTTTGAATCTAGTGGAAAACAATCAGATATGATCCAGTCGGTACATGTCATCAAGAATTAGTATTACCAGGAGATGACGCTCATGTACAAACTTGTGCCCAGAGCATATTGATCAATGTCAGTGGAATATATAAAAACATTGTCTAATCGGGGCAGGGCCCAGCTGTTTACATGGTTTACCGCACACGTCATGTGATTCAACGGAACGGCTTCTGTATCAACTTCCAGCTAAAATATAAATGACCGCGTTGGCCGCATTCTCGCAGGTGAATTGTGCTGCTGCTACAATTATCTTAATGCCTGCGCTGCCAGGATGCCGGGGGTACCAAATGCTGCTGTCAACCCAGGGGTTTAATTAGTTTGGCACGTGTGCCGCTTATAATCACCTGCCATTACTGGCTCTGGCTGCATCTGCTTAAACGTCTGTCGGAGGCAGGGGGTCTTTGCATGTGTCTGGAGGTAGGTAGGTTGAGTTGGGCATTGGTGGGTGTGTATTTTGATTATGGAACACAAAACCAACATGGAATCTAGACACAAAGGTCTTGTAAAAAATATTTTGGCTGTATCCAAAATATTTTTATTTATATATTTATTTATTTAACTATTTATTTAACTATTTATTTATTTAACTATTTATTTATTTATTTATTTATTTATTTGAGATCAGCTATGAGGTATGTTCATTTGGACAAAGAGCTTACAAGTACAACCTACAGTTGAAAATAGTAGACCTTTTAAGTTAACAAGGCTAACGGAGTCACGTGACCATCGGCCTTAGTAGTCGAAGACGTTTTCCCACAGACCAAACGGTCTCCGAGTCCTCCGGCTCTAGTACGACAATGGCTGTAAGCAGCCCTATTATTCCCACAAAGTTCTCATTTAGCAACAAAGCGAGGTTTCAATATTATGCCGCCTGCAAAAACATCTGTCGGGGACTTGTGTGGCAACACTAATTACAAATATCTGCAGTAATCCGCCGCCGATAAGAGAGTCATTACTCCAGCAGACATTTATCACTGCGGGATTGATGACCCATTTCAGAGGGAGCCTTTGTACGAGGAAGTGAAATCGCTGATATCCCCTTTATCCGACATCGCCATCCATTCGTCAGGAGGCGAGCTAGTTAGAATTGTAATTAACAGCTTTGGACTTTGCTCCTAATAGAATTTTTGCAGGGACTGGCAGATTGGCATTGGGGAAGGGGGTGGTGGGCAAGCGGGGAGGGGGACTTTTATTGTGTTTTTCTTCTCTTTATTCTCTCGCTAATTGCCACTCGGAATGGCTGAGGAGCTGTTGTGTCACGAAAGTGCCACAGCAGAAGGCCAAGTCTTTATTGGGCTCCGAAACATTTTTGGGCACTTGGATTGATGCTCAACAGCTGTTATACAAGTCAAAACAATTTTACTGTAAAATATAATTATATGAACACATGGGGCTGTCATGTGCCACCAGTGTACTTTTTTTTTGGTCCTACTCCTTCATGCATGCAGTTACACAAGTTGGCATGAGCATGCCTATGACCCAAGTTTTTCAACCATGCTGGGGCCAAATGTACCGTTCCTGACCTGAATATTTAGTCATTATTATTAAAATGTGTAATTTTTATTTTTTTATGCATGCATTTGTTCAGATTTATTTTTAACTGCTTTGTCTAGTTGCTATTTTTTTATGAATATTTGTCATTTATTATGCATTTTTTATATAAATATTAATTTACCTGCCGTAAACAATTACTTTATGAATATTATATTTATTCAAATTTCTTTTAGTGTGTATCAAACTCAAAACACACGTGGTCGCATGTGCACACTTGTGAAGCGGCAGATGATCACAGTCAGTGGCCACTAAAGGTCTGGCCTCCTGCCGGCCGCATCCCATTTTCTTCGAGGTAATGAACACAGACAGCTTGGGGACTGCCCCGTGAGCTTGTGCCACGTCTCGCCAAGTCCCAGACCCACAACCCCCCCCTGCTTCAAGACCCTAAGGTGACAGGGACGGCAGAGATGTTCCCTACATTGACAGGTCGTTCTTACCTAGCAGACTCACTACACACGTTGCCCCCACACGCAAACAAAAACGGAGCACAACACTAAGTGTTTCTACTTTTCACATGTACACAACGTATTTACATGAGACACACACATTAACAACACATACACTGCGATACTGCCCCCTGTGTAATTTCTCCAGTGCACGGCTGGTGACAGGAGCAGCTGCGGCCGCTACGGCAGACAGATGAAATTTTCATAACTATCTCCTCCAACTTCCATCCTCACCTTCAGGATAATTTATGACCTGCCTGCCAGCTTTGAAGAGACAATATGCTACCTATGAAATGAAGCGCTCCCGCGCTGTAGGTTATAATTAAAGAGAGGGAAAGTGTGTGTGCACGTGTGTGTGTGTTTATCGCCAGGTAAGATGGGAGAGGGGCAAAAGGGAGGCGATGAACATGTGGCACTTGTGTCTCACGTGTGGATATGCGTTTATAGGACACGACTTTAGTTCATTATATAGCAAAACAGCAAAAACGAACAATTTAGTAATAAAATCTATGATGAACAATTCAAATGTGGGGGGCGGGTTTAACATTAAAAACATTCTACAACCAAATTTTATCACAAGAATAAAATGTGTTTGTTATTAAGAGAGTCAGACCAAAAAATCTACCAAAGTCATAATAGAGGAATGCATGGGAACACAATTTTTGGAGTTAACAAGGGCCGCCATAAGAACGTGTATGGCTTCTTTATGGTAGAACACACACGCCCATTACCTCAAAAGCGCTGCACTCACTCCTGCCATTTGTTGCACATTGCCAACCACACACCCTGACCCAATGATATTCTATCAGCTCTCTGGGATGTTGGCTTTAACCACCAAGAATGTTCTTATTTTCCCCAACTACCCGTAAAACAAGCGTAAACCAGTTCCTTCTGCCTCACTCGTCACCGCAAATGCAAAATCCTGTTTCCATATATAATAATAAAAAAAATAGCTTAATGGGTGAGCGTCTGCGCAGGAAGGCTTTTTAAATATCTGTGGCACGTTTAGTGGCGTTTTTACTCCCACATGGCATTGCAGCTCTTCTCATGACTCAGATGCAAGGAAACAAACATGAGGGTCACAATTATTCCTTCCATTGCTTTGACCATGCAACAAGTGAACACATGTACTTACACAGTACGAAAAAAAAATCATGATTCACAACATAACTTGCGTTACACAACTCCAAAATTACTGACTTGTTTGTGCGCATGGACTGAGTATGTCAGCAGCAAACGATGGAACGTGCATTCCTAAAAGACTGACACATATTCAGGTGTACTTTCCAGCCTGGAAACAATAGGGAGGACTACTAGTTCTTCGGAAGCAGAAGCTGTGAGGCTGAACTGAGGTCAGGACAGAATATGGGGGGGCATAAGAATCCATAATTTACCATCGAGTGCACCTTGCAAACGGTTGTGGGCTACGATGGCCACAAAGACATGTCTGAAATAGAAGTGGACAAATTAGATGCAAAACATTTGCACACTTTTGGGTGAGAACTTGGAAGTCAAGCAGGAAGGGGTTTTGTTCCACAGTCTAAGAAGACAATGAATCATTTGATGGCTTTACAGCAAAGACACTGTAGCTCTTTAAAGGCCGACACTAGCCACATTAGATAAGGCTGTGCATCTTAATTGTGGACACGACACTGACAAGTCCTGCAAATCCCAACAGGGACAGGGGCATCTCTATTGTCTCCCAAGTCTTTGTCCAACCCCTGCGTTGCAATGGAGGCAGAGTTTTGAAAGGAACAACACAAAAGACATGTCACCACTCCAGGAATGAAGTGTGAGCCAATGGAGGTCTCTCTTCCCATCGCCCTCCCCGCCTCGCAGGGTCTCTAAGCATCCCCTCAGGGGTGATACGACACTAGTGAGGGTCATCCCCGACCGGGCACGGCTTTAACGTCGACACTACGGCCCCTCGCTGGCCCCTGGTGACCCCCAGCTTTTGATGACAGACCAAGTCTTTTATGGAGCCGTACCCTGTCCAGGTGAGGACAAGAGGGGATGACAATGGCAGGAAACATAAAGCTCAGGGGTCAAGCCGGACAGCTGAGTGATGAGTGCAGCTGGGAGGGATGCGGACCTTCTTTTGACCAGATCAGCTGATGGCGTCTTAAACGGTACAACGTGGGGTCATCGGTTTATAAAATCTTTGGTTGCGAATAATAGAGACAACAGTATTGTGCTCTGGCGCTCTCTTGGGGAAAATTGTCAGGTCGCATATTTAGTCAAATGCATCCATCCATTTTCTGTAGCGCAATTCCAGCCTGGAGTTTGGCCAGGAGTTTTAGGGCACATGTAGACCAACATTCATAACTATGCACAATTCAGAATATTGAATTTATAAGACTAGAAAAAAACTTTTGGTTGACTGCTGACAGTCACAAACAAAACTAATTCTAGCCTAGCATAGTTTTTTTGGGCCTCTATTTGCATTGGCTTGCTACAAGGTCAGACTTCACACCTCCCGAAAAAAAAAACGCAAATGAAACACCCAAAACTAAGCGGCAACACAAGGACTGGCAGATGTTCAATTGTGGATACAACCTTGTAGAATTCCATTAAATGCAACTTTTTGCACATTTAGAACTCCACAAATGATCGACTCGGTTTAGATGACCATTGTTTGACACGCATAAAAAAAAGGAACAATGATGCATTGATGTCACGATTTAGAGGTGTCATTACTGAGCGCTGAGCCGAAAATGACCACTGCGATGTCTTTATTCACATATCCGGGTCCAACTGTTTCCAGCGCCAAAGGTCATCTGCTGTCTTTTCTCATGGCTGAAGGATGGGAGGACCAAGTTTGCCAAGTCAGGCGCAAACGCCGCCACTTGGCTCATAAACACCTCCGCCTGTCACCCCCACACACAACCCCTCCATCACACACCCACTCTTTTCTCCAGCACGGAGGCGAGGTGGGTTTGCACTCTGTTAATCTTTCACTGGAGGCCTGCTCTCTTTTAAAGAGTGGCCCTCGGGAGAACAGAGGCGGGCGGTGAAATAGGGCTAGTAAAGGACGAGAGTGGATAAAAGAGCAGGAAGAAAAAGCTACAGAGAGGAGCCAGATGGGCACCTTCACAGTCCATTTATCAAACCCAATGTGGGCCCCTCCCCTCCCCTTTTCCCCGCTGCTCTCATGTCCTAAACCCCCATGTAATTCTGTAATGATTTTCATTATCGTATAATGACCTTACAAAGCCTACAGCAGTTTGCATGGTCAGTACAAAACTCGCAGCTGTTCCCCTCGGTGTTTGTCCGCCCGCTGTGACAAAGCACTTTGCTTTGTTTTTTGTGGTGATGCCCGACCTTTGGGTTCTTTGGGAGCATTGGTTTGAGGTGACCTCGCTGTATAGGTTCAAGATTGGTGGACTCGGACAAAACACAACATCCTCGAAAGAATCAACAAGACAAACGGGAGCGGGTTTTAGCCACTCGACACAACCTGATGCTTTGTGTCGGGCATGAGCGGCCATTTTTTTCAGACCTTTCAGTTCTTTACCATGAGGTGCCATACTGAACCACCAGCGCCCAGTTAGAGAGTGTGATAACGCATTTAACACACCCGCTCGTCATTCACACCTGAGACGTGACACTAACACATGACGAGAGAAAACCCGAGCCTAATTTTCACTCACGAGTATATTCACTTTTGTTACTAGCTGTCTAGACATTAATGGCTACGTGTTGAGTTAGTGTTGTTTGAGGGAGTTGCTATTCGTTTATGACGAACCTGACACCGAAATTATTAATTAAACTTTCTAAAACATGACCTATTGTCATCATTTAGATAATGAATCCTTATTTATTTTTATCTGCATGTAGACAGGAAGTGGTAATTTTGAGCACCTGGCATATTGAATGCTAATTTTTCACATGACATTTGGATATGCCATTTCTGATCCAGCTTTCCCTGTTCCCTGGATATTACGTCTTGCTCTACAATATGTAATTCACCCGCTCTGCTATTTCTAGTCACAAACAGCACACACACACTTGCACATACACACAAACACACACACAACAGATAATACATCAATTTCCAGTGAGCTCAATGAGGCCATTTACCGAAACGGGATGCGGAGGGCGGCATCTATCACAGAATTAACGGTGCACTTTGGGGAAAACCATGTTACCAAAGGAAACTCAAGAGAATAAATAAATATAGAAAGATAGCTTAACTTCTTTGGACCGAGTTACTCGAGAAAAAAAAAAGTGAGAAACTTACCTTCCTTGTAAAACCCCCTGAGAACATTTCATTCATGTATTTTGTTGAAATTGCTATATGGGAGTTTTTTTTTTGTTTTATGAAAATAGATGTAAAGGGGGAAAAAAAGTACTTTAAATTTGCATTCCATCAAGCTGGCAATCTCTAATCAGTACCAGTACGTCTCACTTAACATTGCACCCAGCCATGTGTTTAGTTTTGTGTAAATGCTATCTGTTGACAGCCACTTGAAAGGATGACCCCTGGCTTTTTGGCAAGTGGTGGTGGTGGTTGGGAGGGAGGGAGGGGCGGAGGGTGGGGTGTGGGGTGGGGGGTCAACGTGTGTAAAGGGGGAGAGGAGATATCGGGAGCAGCTGGAGTTCAAACACATTGTGTGGGGGGCGCTTGACCTCCTTGAAAACTAATCTAATCACTCTTTCACTGTGGGTAGAGTAAACGTATGTCTGCCCTCGCTGACAAGGATGGAGCGTTTCCTGTACGGGGCTGTGATGATATTGCATGTCAGCATCAAATGATGCATTCAAGAAAACGAAAAAGGACTTGCTACCTCTGGGCAAAGTGGTGTACCCCAATATTACTTAAATGCAACATAGCTTGGGAAGGGGTGCAACATTGCTGTTCCCATTATTTGTAAATATATATATATATATAAAATAAAGATAATTAGTAGTGATTAGAATTTCTCTATTATGGGCCTAATAAAGGCTAATTTTATTCTATTCAATTCTAATCTAGTGTGGTAAGTTTGGCAGGGGAGACAGGGCTGATGTTTGGGCTGGTGGGTGGGGGACGGGTGACTAGGCAGATGGCGTTGGGATGGCTTCTAGCTTTCAGCACTCGCGTCTTGGAATGCACCATCAGAGTCGTGGGCGTCGACGCGGCCAAGCAAGGTGTGTGGAAACAGCTTGTTTACAAGACTCATCTGGACCGGGAGACCTTTTCGGGTCAACTGGGGGTGACACGTCCAAAACAGACGGCCATCGAGAGAAGACTAGGGCCTTGTGTGTCATTTTTCAGAAGCTAAAATGTTTTTTCTTTTTCTCTAAATACTTTCTGGTTTAAAATCTTTTTTTGGGGGGTTCTGGACTGTGTCTATTTGAGGTTTGTGTTTGGGGATGTGCGTGTATGTGTTTGACACGGGGGTCAAGTCTGAGCAAGACAATAAGCAGGGTAATCATATGTGACCGTCGTTAGTTTATACAAGACTCGGAGTGGTGAGAAGCAACAGCTAAAACAACAATCAGTGCATGTGTGTTTTCCGCAAGTGTGGCCATTCTTTATCTGAAGCCATGACCAGCGTGGTGCTCTCTACACTCTTATCAAGAGGGAAGGAAGTGAACAGATTTATCCAGGACACACGTGAGCTGTGATAGGTGCCAGGCCCAGGGAGTACAAACAAAAACATCAAACATGTATACGTGTCCAGAATCCACAAAAGGAAATTCATTATTTGTTTCAAAATAGACTGATAGGATTATTTTATATGGATTACAGTTTGGGAAAATTATGGTCTGGATTTTTGCCAAAATAATTTTTGATACATGAGAACTATTCAGCCAGAGTCGATGATTTACTTTACTAATTTTCCGTATGCGTTACCTGTCTCTCCACGTCTGCCTCTGCTGGTGTCTGTCTATCAATGCAGACAGGAGCGTCTCTGCCATTTCTCTCCTGACCTCACTTGCTTGGCCATCCTCCTCTACTTTAGCCAAGAACAGCATAGTCTGAAAGGCAAAAAGAACAAATAGGAGACCCTTGAACATTTTGGACAAATGTTTTATGTTGTGCCTCCATGGATGAAGAAAAGTTATGTAAAGCATGTTTGAAAGAGTGCACTGTAAAAAAAAAATAGAAACGGACACAAAATCTTTAAGATTTGAAAAACCCCCACCAGAAACTCGGAACAGAACATTTTGGGAGAGAAGTTGACACATTTGAATATGTTAAATATTTTTTTAGAATGTGTCCACATATTTTGAGAATGATTCCAAATGTTCAGATCATTTCATATTAAAACAAAATTAAACATACATAAAATACAGTTGAAAGTCAGTTTGCAACATTTGCAAACTCCAATTTTTGTTGTTGTTCTGCTGACACTTTTGGGTGTTTGGGGTTTTTGTAATTAATGTCAATTGTTTTGTCAATAGTGCTTGTATTTTGTTTTTGATGTTTGATTGTGGGTTGTTGACACCTAATGATATAAATACATCAATGAAAAATAAAATGAAACGTAAATTGCAGGTTTCAAATTGGATTTTGTTCGGGATTCGAGATTGCGTTGTGGGCCGAGTGTCTACTGCGACAGCCGCAGGCTGGCGGCGTCGCATAGTAAGTCTGGCATTTCAGTCAGTTTCACATCAGAGGACGGGCAAATTACATCCAATATTAAAGCGTGAGTCAATTAATCACGGCCTCGCACAGCACAGTGTAATGTACGAGTATCCCCCTGTTGAACATGAATTACGGGCTGGCTTAAAAGTGTGACGTGGCACATCAGCGCTAATCGGAGGCATCCTGGCAAACCTTCGCCTGCAAAAGTCCTCCGTCGCTTTTAAGCCGGTTGAGGGGGAGTCAAATGAAAAAGGATCTGGCAGTCTAAATTAAATGCGGCGCTGTCAGCCACAGTCAAATCCTCTCTTCCACCCACCCCTCCTTCGATCCTTCACAGACTCTTCTGGCTCTTTGAATATCCGTTAAAAACGTCGGGGGCCTTCTCCAAGCCGCCTGTGAAAGTGATGGATCTGTAACTCTGACTGACTGTGATGCCTTGTTAAGAGCACTCGCTTCCCGTCATATCCACCAGTCAAGTGCATTCATTTTTTCCCATTAACAGTCACCCGCCTGGAGAGGCTTCTTAGCTAGCTTAAAAAAAAAAAAAAACACCCACAATGCAAGGGGACACTATTTTTTGCCTTTTTTGGTGACAATCTACCTGTCTGTCTTAATTCCCACTGAAGAAAGGTTTGATTGTTTGTGTGTGTTTCCAAAGGAGAGCGGTGTGATTCACAGACGGTATAATGTGCTTACATCTTTTCCAAGACAGGTGTCCTAAAATAAAGTGTCTCCTTGAGTGATTACATTTGACTTTGAGGAGACACCAAATATTAGAGTGACCGGATGAAAAGAGTGATTGTGACTCTCCGCCAATGATGACTAACTTTGGTTCAAAACATCCTCCAGGGATGGGTGACAGGTTAGAAAATTCATCGACACTGGGGCCCTGCAGCACAGACTTATGTAGGATTTAAGATCTGTTATGAACTTAAAGAAATTGCTCAAGGGCACCTCGACAGTAGTTAGACACTAGTCATTTAAGGCAAACCCAACAACACACAACTTCTGTGGTTATTTTGCCAAGAGCTGCTTCAAGTAACCCACAAAATAAATCGAAGAATGTTTTTAGTATGTTCAGTTTAGGCCTTTGTGGGCAATACTTAGCTGTCTTTGATTTCTGTATGTTTATATCGGTACACCACAGAATTAGATCTACAAACTTGATGATATACATCGCCAATACTAAGTTACCACAAGTCTGACCGAAAAACAGATTTTATTGTGTTTTCCTAGATGAATACATGTGTGCTAAAATGACCACAGTGTTGAAAGGGACCCTCGGGTTTACCCTCAGGCTGATCCCTCGGTTATTTAGCCAGGCCACTGTTTGTTTGTTGGTCAAGCCTGGCATCAGTCAGCACAGAGCAGACAACATTAATTTGTCTTTCTTACCGCGTCGACTAAATTCAAACCCCTCCTTCTGTGTGTTTACCCCCTGATGGCAGTAGCTGTCCTCAAGCCTCCACACCCTCGAACCAAAAGCTGACCACACAGGTCCACTCAACCCAGGACACATCCTCAGGTGAACCAGAGGGCAAACAGGACCTAGGCAGCTCAGATGTTTGGGACTCCAAGCATTAAAAACAATCCTGTCTATTTTACTAAAGACCGACATAAACATGGCTAGTCTATCCAAGCAAGGTATATGTAAACAACCACAAAGTCAGGCTAGGCTCATTAGGCAGCAACTACGATTATCAAAAGGTAAAATTCCGTCTTTATGGCGTGCCTATCAAAAATGGTTTTAAACTAGACAGGTTTTTTAAAAAAAAAAATGTTCCTACAGTTTTTGGGGGACTGTTAATAGCCTTGGAAATGCATTAGTCGACTGACACCAAGACTTCAAATATACTGACCACCAAATAGCAAAACATAGACATGGTCTGGAATCTTGGATCAAGAGTATTAGAGGAAAAATAGTAGTAAACCTCACAAATGAATTTTGAAACCTTAAAGTTTTGGGTAGTGACTGACATTAGTTCTTCATTATATGAATTAATATTTTATTTTTCGTCAAAATGATGTGGTGATTTTGGCCAAACACCAAAGCTTCAAGTTCAAACGAGCTTGCTCTAAACCGTCAACGGATATATTTGACAAGCTCAACCGCAATGATATCTGATTTTACAGAGCCACGCCAGCTTGGCAACCTCTTCCCTGTCTCAATCTCTTCTTGCTTTCTAATACAAGAGCCCAATATTGCTGGGGGGGCATTTGGTGCTTCGCCAAGGAGGAAAAAAAAAAGCTACGGCTCACAAACAAACAACTGGCAACCTGTGATCCTGTCAGACCAGGTCGTCGTCCGGACGAGTTATCTGTGCGTGTTTGTGGCACACCACTGTTGAGTAACTTTGCTCCTAAGGGCAAACTCTCCACTGGTGGCAAAATGGTATTAAGCCCGGGAAGAAAAATAAGTGCAGTGACTGTTCTGTGGCATTACAGAGGTTGGTGTGTAGCATTTGCTTGCTGTCACATGATTTTAGAAGGTTCATATTTCAACCATTAATTATTTTCCATTGTGGAGGAAAACAAAACAAAACAATACTTCTAGTCACGATTAAATTATTTCTCGTTCCTGGCTAACTTTATTACTCAAGCACAGTTTAAATAAAACACCCATTTAGTTTTGGATTTTATTTTTGTATTATTGTGTAAATTGGGGATGTTTGCCTGACTCATTAGAATTGTTGTCATTAAAAAATACAATGTCTTCTAAATGAACAAAATGCAAGGTGTTGATATGTCCTTGTAACGAAAGGCCTTTGTGCTGCACTCGCCCATGCAGTGTTGTTGCCCCCCATCAATAATGTCACAGGGCAAAAATAGCTTTCACCATACACAGCAGGTTATATGGAGTGTAAAACATTAGAAAAATGTGTCTGCAACATCAGAGTAACATGTTTGAAGTGAAAAGGGGCTGGATGGGTGGTTGGCTTTGGGGGGGGGAAGGATGAAGACACTCCCAAAAAGGGAAGAGTCCTGTCAAGTGATTTTCTTTGAAGGCATTGTAACACAGTCAAGTGGGCAGAGAGCCTTTCTATGGCCCCAAAAGCAGTCCATCTTGCGTCCAGAATACAAGTCGCTTAGAATGGACATATGCTTTCCACAGGATCAAATGGAGCAGAACTCCCAGGCTATTGTGGCACTCTCTTTTTCGGGGCCACAAGAGAAGAAAAGGCAAATCTGTTGCCGGGTCGTTGTCCCACTGGGGGCCCACAAAAATCACATAAAAATTCACCGGCCTATTTCTTACAAGGCTTTTTTTTGTCCTGAGTCACATAATAAAAGGGGTGTGGATCCAGTTGGCCCTAATGGCTAAACCACCTACTTCCTTTCAGAGTCAGGAAGAGGCTACATATGCTTGCGTACTCCTCATTGGCCGTATGAGCATGGAACCATCTATCACTGGGACACCGCAGAGGTGAATGCGGGACAATGCGGTCCGAGTTGGGCAGAGATGTTACGCAGCGAACGAGACAGTCAAGGCCCTTCTGCTCCCTTTAACGGCCTCTTTTCTCTCTTTTTAGTGTATGAAAAGCCTTGTCCGGATTCTTGCTGGATAGCAGATTGGGATCAGCACCTCAGTTTCTTGCCAGTAAAAAGCTTTTTGCAAACTGGGACCAAGGCCAAACAGTCTACAGTGATACATAAGTCCCGAGCTTGCGGGATTGCTAAACTAATAAGTAAAAAAAGGGGGGGATGCTATTCATTTGTTAAAGATCTTGCTTTGGAGACATTGGAGTTATAAAAGTCATGATTACAATACATTTGAAGAGGTCATCGGTTTAAAAGAATCAAATGATGAACAGGAAATACAGGCAGTACTTTTTGTGGTATGGCTCACCTCAGAGTCGAGTCGAGTCGAGCCATGAGACCAAACCGAGAAATTGTACGTACCGTCCTTTAAAAATTGTAATTTATTGTTAGGTTAAACCCGACACACACACACAGATTCCATCCCTACTGTCTTCTAAAATTGGACAAAATTGTATTCATGCAAGGACAATCCCAGACCAGAAATTCCGATCCTTCAGCTTCAATCACAAACACCGAGCAAACTTTCAACATCCCTCTAGTTAGTGAACCGCTAACACCGTCCTGCGCATCCCCTCACAGATAGAGAGATCTGACGTGACGATGTTAAACGGGCAAGATGTAGGACGACGTAATTAACGCTAGTCCTTAAAGCGGGCCCGCTTTGGCTCCACCGGGAGCGCCCGATATAGCGCTCATTAATTCCTATTTGTGCATAATGAGAGGGTCATGTTAGATGTAATAAATGGCTCTTTTATTTGGGCGAGAGCTGCGGGGCGGCATCCACTGCTGGCTAACAGTCTCATAAACACCCTTAAGCAGCTCTCATCAGGCTCATTGGGTGGGGAACGATCACATTCAGCAAGCATAATGAATCAGGTGGACTGAGAAACTCCTCAACGCCCCTTGCTAATTAAATACAGAGACACGCTGCATGGTTTTGCGTAATATTAGACTCATTTAACACTAGCCGTGTTTTCCCATCTTCCGAAGTCGATGGTAACCTCGTTGGTAGGCTTTGTTCAAAAGGTTAAACTCGATGTCATAAGCAATCGCAAATGTCATGAAAAGTAGCCTGAAATTGATTCTCTCTTCCTTTCAAACTAAAGTCAAATCTAATTAGGTCTTCCATTCCTCAAGATAATTAGTTACACGGCGTAACTCAAGTCTAAAGTGCATTTTCCCGGATTTGCCATTTAATCCCCTTGATGGAATCAGATCGTATCAACTCTAGTATTCCAGGACTGAGTTATTTTAAGATCATACACTGTATACAGTATGTTGAACATTCAGCGTTCAATGTAAAAAGTGCCAGTGTCGCTAACCCCTTTTGCCAGATTAAAGCGGACGCCATTTGAGGGCGTGTATGACTCCGTAATCCAATTATATGTTTCTAGAGGTCTTCTGTGCCGCGTGTGGCATTGTCCGTTATTGTTTTGTGATGTGGTTGCTGTGAGGTTTTCTGTTTTTCTTTTTCCAAGGGCATCTTAATCATGACAAAGCCAATCCAGTTGGACATTCAGAGGCAGGGTAAAAATGCTCACCGACAATCACATTTTATTTTTAGCATTTTTTCAAAACTTGCCATATGAAAGAGTTTACAACAAATAATTTGCATATTTTTTGATTTTTTTTTCTTTAGCACATTTTTGGGTGCTCTTTGTTGGAAGGCTATTGACTGGCATATGAGACCTTCAATAAATGCATTCACCACTATTTAAGAAACTAAGGTCTAATTTTTGCCTATAATTTAATTTGGCTATCTTTAATGTCGAACTTTTCTTAGTCATCTTAGCACTTTTTAACACGAACCCTCCTTTTCCCACGTCTCGGTATGACACAGGAGGAATAAGCAGGTCCCCTGCAGCCAACACCGTCGAATGCGATTAAAGCCAGCCGGTGATTAATCTGTGCTGCCCCATAATTCCTCTTTACCACTTTAATGGATGTTATCTCTCCTTCTCTTGAAGGAGCTTATCTTGCTGATCAGGGCCAAGGATGAAGAAAAAGTAAGGGTGGCTGTAGGTAGGACGATGGATGAACCAACGGGGTAGGGTGGGGTGGTGGGCAAGCAAATCAAATCCATACAGAGGTAAATAAATAAATAAATCTGTAAATAACTAAGTAAATAAATAACGGTGGTGGAATGAGCGAGCTTCTAAGCGGATAAGGCAGATCAGGCTCTGTAAAGTGCTCATTTGTTTTCTAAGAAGACGTGACAAGCCGCTTCTTAAAACCTGCAGATACAGTTGAGAAAAAAAAAAAAACTGTCACACAGACAAACAAAATAAATGATCCAAACCGCTGTCAATAAACATCCACCGCCCACTTGCAGCGGGGATAAGCTGCCCTCCACATTGGATCAGACAGAAGCAGGTACAAAGCCCCAAATGTGCTTTTCCTCTTAATCATATTTCTTTTCAAACGAGCTAATTTTCTTTTGCTGAATGACAGTGATATAGAACAGCCTCGTTGATTTCGGCACTTTTCGGCACGGTGACACAATCCAGCGCTCAAGACGCTGACACAAACTTGATGATGTCGCTTAAATGTGCTCTGAAACTCCCAAATCAATCCTCCGCAGCTGCAAAACAATCGTGAGAAGTTCTATGCACCTTCGCGTGCGGAACAAAACCGTCTTTATTTGGGAATCTAGTGCACACAAACATGTGTTGACATGCAACCGTTAGGTTCGCCTCCATCTATTTTCCAGAACACTCACTAGGGTCAAGGTAATATGCACGGGATTTCTATCATTCCATATTATTAATCTCTATCTACATATATAGCACACAACCCCCCCCCCCCCACCTGAGTATGTAAAAGAGTGTCAGGGTTCAACGTGAACTCGTTGTGATCGTACAACAGACGAACAGAACTGTGACATTTGCCACGTCTAAATACAAAGCGGCCGGGCCGCTCCAGGTAACACAGACGCACGCCGGGACCCGCCACCGCCATATCTGCCGGTAAAAATTCACCAAAGGGGTTTAAGCGTTTACTCAGAACACTATCAGGCAACTGCTGAAAATTCAGCTTACCCTGTTGAATGGGGACTTCAAAGGGAATGGCAAATACCTTCACGATGCAACACTTTTCTTCTCTTCCCTCCTTCCCGGACTGCTTTTCATTCGTATTTGCAAACGGCTGGTGTAACATGCGTCATTGGCCGCATATTTTTCCTATTTAAGTGAATAATAACAATAATCTCGGGGTAATTTTTTGACATCTGAATGGAGCAAATCGGGAAGGCTGCGGGTAAACAAGGTTGCACATTTATTGATTGCAAGATTATATAAATAAACGTATTACCCAAACAATGAGGTTGAATTATTTTTTTTCAGACAATATAATGTGCAAGCTGGTGCACAACCAGAAATGCTAAAATAAACAGTGACAGATAATAATAAATTGTGGCACTACGAGGCATATTCAGATACTTGCAACTAATTTTGCTTTTTAGTGTGTGACTGGATAACAAAATATATAATTTGTTTGATTGTTGCTGTCATATTTTTTTAACACATTTGCTTAAATGGATTGGGAAAAAAAATTCTCTGGCGACACAAGTGGGTAAAAATAAAAGAAGAAAAATGAGTGCCGGTAAACGTGCATTTTTTTTTAAATATGCCTTTTTCCCGAGCTCTCCAATAACAGAAAAACAATGATGGCTTGCTGAAATTATTTATGTCAGGCCGTACACCAGAAAGCGTAACATTTATTATGTTTTACAAAGCCATCAAATAAATGGGAGAAGGGATTAATTGCCCCCGGCTCGACCTTAAAATAATTATTTGGAGCCAGGCAAACTCTAAACTCCAATGAAATTGATACACTTTGATAATTAGATTCTTGGCACTGACCCGCTGGAGTCAATAAAGGTTATTAAGGCCAATTGCTGTCTAAACGCATTACGGGCAGGGGTAAACTGTCCGTCCGAACGCCCCCTCCTGCCCGCTCCCTCCCCCGGCATTACTCTAGCAACGCCAATATGATAATCCATTCTCCGTCCTGGGGCTCGTGTCTCTACTCTGCCGTACAAAAACCAGATTGGATTCGCTTAACCTTTTCCCGGACTTTGATCAAATGAGCTCACAGTGCAATAACATTTACATTGACCCCCCAACACCCCACCTCACTTCTCTGCCTCACCCTGATACACATTTATTGTTTTTCTACTGCATATCCAACACATGAAGTTAATACAGTTGACTTCTGAGTTACTGCAGAATTTGATTTATAAACTAGTCCTTCTGATAGGAAACAACGTAAAGTTAGTAGGTCATTATAAAAGCTTTAATAACTGTAGAGGGTGTGATTTAAATTTGATATAGTAGTTAAAGAAAAGTGCATCACTATATGATAAAAGCTAGCCAATATAAAATTTGAGAAAATATAAGTAAAATACAGTAAAATAATGTAATATGACAAAAGAAGAAGCTAACAATGTAAGATTAGACCAAATATAAGTAAAACTACAGTAAAACTACTATGAAGAATGAACAGTGACCCATACATGCTAGCTAGCATTAGCAGTGGTACCTTGACTTACAAATGTCCCAACTTAGGAGTATTTCGGGTTACCAGATACAACGTTACTCAAGTGGAGTAACAAAACAGTTGCTGACTCACTTTCAGCCATTTATTGTAGGGTACAAACACAAATACAAAATTAAGTCCAAAACCGTGTAACTTGAAAATTCTCCCTGAAAATTCTAAATCTGATGACTTTTGAGGTCCATGTGATTAGGGATCATCCGTCAATTCCTTTACATCCCGACACAAAAAGGTAGAAAAAAAATGTACTTAAAGGTGTGACCAATGTGATGGAAAACGGAGTGGCAGGCTGGGTGAACGGAGACGAGGAAGACATGGCCCCCAATACCATTTCCTGTTTGTTCCATCTTGATGTATACAAATGTACTCAGGCTGGAGTGGAACCCGTTTATCATTATGAAAGTCGATTAATTTTGCCTTGATATAAAAAGAATTTGCTCTAACAAGGCTGCTGTCAAGGCGAGGAGAACAGGAAGGAAGAGCAGAAGAGATTTCGCCACCGCAGCCGGCTCCGCCTTTTTGAAGTCAAGACGAGCCGCCACTGAAGTCGAGGAAAGTGACAAATTAGGGGGGGCTGTAGTGTGCCGAGCGAGAACTGCTAAATCAATTAAAGTCACATCGAGTGCAAACATTCGCATCAATGGCCTGCACGCACACACAAATAGAGGACAGGGAGAAGAAAAGAGGACGGGGTGGTGAAAAAACAGCACACCAGCTTTTTTAAATTACTCTGCATCAAGCCAAAATTCCTTTTCTGCCTATTGTGGATTATGACACATTGTTGCCAGTTCAAAGAAAATGTCACTATTGTGCGAGGGCCATGATAGCACACACCTGAGGGAACCTGTGAGACAGGTCAACCCCGATCACAGGGGGGTGGAGAACCATGTCGTTTAAAGAGGACAATGAAAAAAGTAACAAAAAATAAAAAAATCCAAACACGCACGCCGACGTTGGCCACAATGCAATGTTCTACTAAGGTGAGCCAAAAAAAATAATAGTTCAGTAGTTAGAACAAAACGAAGAAGCTAAAGGTCACCCGGGGGGGGGGGAGGGGGGGAGGCAATATGAACAAATGCACCCCAGTGTCTTAAATACGACAAAAAGATGGTGAAATGTTTTCACATCGTTTTACAACACATCATGCAACCTGCGGCCCCTGGGCCATTTACGGCTCCGTCAGAGCGTTTAACACAGCCAAATAATATAAACACTAATGAACGTTCCTGTGATCATTGAATGTCTACAGTGGGCATCGGAGAACTTTATCAACACGAAAAGGTTCCCCTCACCGTTATTGTTAAGAATATGTATTTTATTTACAGGGAACCATATGGAGTAATTTCTACAGCTTCACAGACAGGTGTTGGTTTCCAAATAAATGCAATAAAAATGTGTGTGTGTGTGTGCGCCTGATGGAGAAGTGTGGTGGGGGAGGCGCTCTTGATTTAAATAACGCAAGAGAAATGTGTTGTGATCGCAACACCCCCCACCCACATCTGCACACACTCCCCAAAAGGAGGAAAATCTATAAGTCACATGCATGAAGTGCTTTTCATCAGCGTATGGAAGAGGTCGATGCACGGGGATGTAAATATGGCTTGCCAGAGCAATAAATGTTGTCTTTCATCACGACGCCTGAATTATTACGTTTGCGCGCCGGGCAAATGTAATATTATTTTTGCATCGGCTCAATGAATGGACAAAATAGAGGGGAGACGTAAAACAAATAAACAAAGCAGCAGTATGTATATGAAAATTGGCTTATTTATTGTATTTAAATCTCTCTATACTATGAAGTATGTCTCTCCATTTCTATTTTATTAGAAAACATTATTCAGATGATATTTACTATGTCGCTGTATATTTGCGGCTTTTATTTAGTCATAAAAACTGAGCTTGAATTTCCTGCATTAGCTCAAGATGTCTACTGCATGGATGACATTTATTTACTTGTTACGATGCGGAGGTTTAAAAACATCATTAATTTATTTCCCCCCTTTATATTTATATTTGTTGTCATTTTAATTAGTAGAGTTTATTATGCTTATTATATACATGTTGATAAACACATCTGACTTGTATTAGTTTTTTTAAATGTAAATGTTTTTTATAGTTAAACATAAATTTGCTGATTTATCATCTACATCAAGTAATATACAAACTTATATTCTTATGGATTTTTTTGAAGTCTTTTTTTATTTTAAGTAAATGACCTTAAATCAGTGCAGGAACTACACGTATGTCTCGTGGTAGTTAAATATCAAACCATATTAACTTTTACAAATATACATCATGTGTAATATGTTTAATATGTTTTGATTTTGTTTCACACTTTTGATTTATTTTTTTGTGTTTTACTGATATGCAAGTGCAAGAAAGATATTCAAATTCTGTAACACACACTCTTCTGAGTCATAATCCTCCATGATTCAATTCTGTCTAACTATTTTGTTTCATTCAAGTATTTTTTGATCACATGGAATAATTCCAAATGTAAACCAAAAATTAGGCCATGGCTTACTTGGCTGTTCCGGGAACATTCGGAAAAAGCTTGGGTGACACTTTGAAACAAGGCGAGCGAGCAGAAGAAAGAGACCTCACATTTCACTTGATGCCCTTCCCTAAAAGCGCCTCCAAATCACTCACTTCATTTCAGGGCCCCCAGAGGCGGCACTCCAGATGAGTTTAGCCCCCACCCCAAAAAAAAAAGAACAAAAATCCTCACCCGTCCACCCACTCATCTCACCCGGCAGTGCTTGGACAGTGAAATTGCGAGAGAGCTACGGAAAGAGAGAGGAGGCTCTCTCAGTCTTTATCCCCGCCTGAGCATTAGATGTGATTACTGCTCAGCTTCGCACACTGACACAGACTGAGAGCTTCTCCAGTCACTGGCGGGCGGGCGAGCGACTCAAGGAAACAGGGGAGAAAGAGAGAAAGAGAGCGTTGGATGAGAGGATGCTTCAGTGATGCAAGAGTGCCCCCTGCTGCTTTAGACGTCAAGCTTGTTAGACACGCAAACACTTTGGAGAGCGAGCGCAGTGTCGTGTTGTGTGTGTGTGTAAATGTGTGTGGCACATGTGTACAGCGCGATGCCGGAGACTTAATTATGAGTGTGACATTACAAAGTGATTCCTTTACAGTGGTGTCTGACTAATAGCCGCGTCCCTCCGCAATAAAAGCGTCTGCGAGGCTGCGATTAAACAAATGACACGTCTTTAAGAAGGCGCCCGTCCGTCATGTCACAAGAAACACACGCACACACACGCATTCCCTGGACGGTGGGCATTTCTTGGGCGCCTCCTCGTTTGTGTTGAGGGAGTTTTGTGTTTACCTCACAAGCGGACGGGTTTATGTTGGTGAAGTGATTTTTTTATGTTGATGGTATGTTAGCGCCGGTTAGATTTGGTTGCTTGGTTTTGGTTGGTGAAAAGCACAGTGAAGCTCAGCATTGGTAATTGTTATTTCTGCTTTTTTGTTTTTCAATTTGAATGTGTGTTTTTCAATTTTTGTAGTGTTTGGATGCTTTTTAGTCATAGGCTGAATATGAAATTTCAAAGCTAAATTTTAGACTTTCTAAAGTACTTATTTTTAAAATTTCAAGTGTGAGTATTCCATACAGTCTCCTATTTTTGATTTTCTCCCAAATTTCAAAATTGTAAAAAAATTCACAATTATTAAAATTTGTAGTATGACAAATTTGTTTTTTTTGGGGGGGGCACAAAACTATGGCGTTCCAAACACCACAATTAGTGCAAAATTTTGCACTGGACAATTATGAATATTAAAATGTGGTGATTTTATTTTTTTATTTCTACCATAAAAGCATGAGCAATTTTTGGAATGTTTTTTCTTATTTTTGTACTACAAGTTTTTTTGGGGAGATAAACAATTTCATATTTCGACACACCCTTAAAACCACTGGGGGAAATTGTGAGCAAATGGTGTCAATGACGTTTTTCTAAATGTGTTTATAGCTCACAATTTTTTTCAACTGTTCTGCAACATTCCCCAAAAAGGCTGTGCCTCTCTCGAGTCCACAAAATGTCAGTGTCAATCAAAAGCGAGCATTATTAACTTTCCGTTGTTGTTTGAAACAGCGTTTGTGTCTGATCTTATAAAGGAGTGTGCAAGTGTACTCTGTGTTGTGTGGCAAACACGAGATCAAAAGCTCACCATGGTCTCCATCACTTTCCAATCTTTCTCCAACTCCTCCATGGGTTTGCTCCACCAGCTGCAGAAGCGTGTGTAGCGCCGGCCTTGAAACCAGTACTGACGCAGCCACTCAAACTCCACCTGCACGCAAGTCGACACACAAACACAAAGCTTTACGATCTTAATCGAGTCTATAAGTAATAAACAGCCTTTTTTGTTTTCAGTTAGTAAAGACAATTGATCTCTGGTATAACCATAAACGATTAAATGATGACACTTTAATCCCATGGTGGCAATTTAGGGCGAGCCCGCTATGCGGTCGTCTTTGGTTCTCGCACACGATTTACTTTGCGGCAGTAAATTACTAAAGTCGACTTAAATGCATTAGTGAGAAATGATTTCATTGTTCCAACAGTCTTTGAAAGTCTTCATGTGGGAAACACGGACAAACATACTGACGACTGAATTGGTCAGTATTTTTTTTACGATGAAAACGATGAAAACAAATAAGACATTTTTTACACGTTTTTAAAATTAAAGGTTTGAAATTTATCACAATTAATACACTTATTTTCCAATAAAAAATGTTTTTATAGCTTAACATTTTTTATTATTAAAATTGAAACAATTAATTATTGAATAGAATTATTACAATTTTTTCCAATTAAAAAAAAGGTTGTATAGCTTAACATTTAATTTATTATTAAAATAGTGACAACTAATTGAATATTCAACTTAACATGCCCTCAAGTATCATAAAATAGTGCTTAAATTCTGATAAGATTTACAACTATATATTTTTTTCCATTCTCACTGTTGTATAATTGTTCAGAATATGATTTACCAGACTGTGTACAAGACTGTAATCAAAGTCTTACCAACTAGAACACCTTAAAGCTCCGCCCACTTGGTACTATCCCGCTTCCCCATCCCTCCCGCCTCGTTTACAGATGACAGTCTCGCCTATACTGATCCGCTCCAATCTACTCCGCTGGGACCCGTTTTTTTTTTTTTGTGTGTATTTTTTTCCCGCTCTTTTGAAGTGCTGATTTAATCCTTGCAAGGAAGTGGCGTATAGCCAGGTGTTTCTAACTATGTGGCGGTTTTTGCGTTTGTTCTTTGTATCAACGCTGCCTGTGCCCTTTGTTTGCATCCCTGCCTAAAAAGTTGCAGGCGTAAGCGCGGATGTCAACGAGCGCCTCCCGCCTTCCCAATTGCCGCCAAGGCGAAGATAACGCCGTCCTCCCCCAAAACGTCCTACAAAGCATCATCGGTAGACAAAACAAAGCAAGCGGCACTTCATTTTGACAACTGTACAACGTAAAGTGGAGTTGCACATATTTCAAATGGTAGTTCTTCTAAAGGAGCCTTTTCCCGCATTGTATCGTACAACACGCCCTGTTTATCGTAAAAAATGGCGAGTGCCAAGCTGTTTATTGCCATTACATTTTTAGTTTAAACATAAAATAAAGATTACAGATTTTGTATTTGACCAAAACAGTGGTGCAGAATATTATTGTAAAATCAATACATGGCATTTATTTGTATTCCCATTACTTCCTATGAGGGAACAAAAAATTGTTTTTAAATCCATAAAAATCTGAAACTCCATTTTAGAGACTCCACAGTTTCTAGTGTTCCCTATTTTTTTTCTGTACTATGTGATGTATTATCTAGTGTTGAGGCAGAACACAGGATCATCGCTCTGATCCCGGCAGGGATGACATGCAAGGACCGGCCCGTGTCGGCGCTACTCGGAAGCTTCTCGGTGGCTCCATACAAGCCAGCCTTCAAAGAAATGTCATCCTTTATGCTCCCCGGTATCCACTCCCCTTCGATCACCGCGGCTCAAACAAACAACAAAGCCATCGAGGCTCGATATCGGACATCCTTTCCTTCCTTTTCTGTCTTCTGATTGTCTGCCTGTCCTTCCGCTAGGAGAAAACAAACCGCTTTGAGCCGCGGTGGACTTTGTGGAGTTGTGGCATTTTGGACTGGAGCGCCCAGCTGGGCGCTACGAGGATGGACGGTTGTGAAGAAAGAGTTGTTGGGGTTGCTTTTTCTGCCAGCGGCTCCCCCGAGGTGGTTGCTGTCATCTCCATTGGTGATGGACACACTAGCTACATATTAGTCACACGTTAAGCTACCTGGCTGCCCACTGTGGCCAAAAAGGACAAGTAACTCTCCATTTTTTTCCTCTCCCATTTAATGAGGCACATTTTTTTTCTTTATGGTATTCTCTCAGCGGACCTGATTAATTTCCAGGGGGACAGAGGGGAGCCTGAGGTGGGAGCTGATGAGAGTTGAATCGATCCCATTCCGCCGACTAGTGTTTACTTTGCCCCAGAAAGACCACACAGATCAGGTAGGGAGGGAAAAAAAAAAAGCTACACACACACATGACACATTATTTTCATGTGTGTGGCCCAGTGGTTATACTTGTTCAACGTCAAGCCCAGAAATGGAACTTTGAAACAATGAATTTTAGAGTAACATCTCAAATCTGTCTAATGGATGACTTTACCATTCCAATACTAATGAATGTCAACTCTTGGATTATTTAAATTTATCATGTATAAAAATCATTAAATCCCTATATTGTGATTTTCACGTACATTCATTAGCCTAAAAATAGTAGTTTGACGCCATTGCTTTGCCCTTCCGTTTGTGCAATACAGCAAACAAAAGGTGAAGACGTGAATTAAATAATAACTGTGTCACACAGACAACATCTGGCACAGATCAGGAGGAGACACACTTTAAGAGATTACAACAAGATGTCAGACGCCCCTCAGGTGAGGCGTTTCAAAGAGACCTTGGAAGGTCACGTGCGCACTTCCCCGTGTTGGGGTGAAGCTTTCAATATTTACCAACATCATTAGCGAGCGGGGTCCCTGAGGGCTTTCCGTCACGCAACCACCTGGGAGGTGACACAGTAGCTTTAAATGGGACAAGGCATTTGCGTCTAGGATTAGCATTTCAAAGGTAAAACATGGACGCTTCCTTCTTGTTGGGTAAAGAAGGAAGTACGACCAAAAAGTGACTACAAGAGGCTGTTTGTTAGGCTATGTGTTTTTTTTCCCAGAATGGATCCAATTTGGACTGTTTACGACCACTTGTTTTGTTTGTGGCCTGAAAACATTCAACCGTTTTCTCCCGCCCTTGAGCTCATTCGGGATAACAGCTGGAGTCTATTCCAGCTGGTTTTGGGTGAGATGAAAATTTGAAAACATGTTTGTATCGTTTTGTTTTTTAGTAGACAAAGTGTCCACTTGTTAATTGTTTGTAATGTTTGCAAGTTTAGTGTACATCCATCTGGGTTACAGTACAAAACTTAAAAAAAAACTTAAAAAAATATGTTATGCAGCCAGATTTGCAAAATGAAATCTGCTCTCAGTTGGCTAAATGAATAAAATTCTTATAATATCGCTGAATTAAAAAAATGTTGACTGTTGTTCATATGTTGACTAGGTAATTGGTTGTACTAGCTTAGCTCACTCTGTATGCCCAGCGCCTCGTTAGCAGGTGCTAGCTTTGCCGTTAGCGCTTTCTTTTGTTAAAAGGGCCCATAGGGCGGTGCTCGGGTCAGGATGCCTGCACGTCTCAGGCTTGTTCACACTGCAGTCGTCCATGTCAAACACAACCTGCGCAATATGCAGCCTGCCGCACGCCAAAGGTGGACCGCCGTCATAAATAACGCGGCTAACAATACATCATTTAAGTGGGTGTTCTGCTCTCGTGGGCAACTTCAAACAAATGGCCACATCGATCATTGCAAATGCCAAAAGGGGGGCCCCCGCCAGCTCACTCAAACACCCACCACTTCACCTCAACACACATTAACATGCAACTGCTCTCTTATGAACAGCAATTTGTTTTTTTAGAATAACTATGTCTTCAAAACAATCAAAAGTGGGAATATTTTACTTGCTTTACGTGATTAAAAAAAAATCTACCTATAGAACGGGAACATTTTATTTGGAAACACTTCATAAAACTAAAAGTACATTTAGCTTGCGTACTACATATTGGACTTTATCAATAAAATTATGGAATTTGGTATGCTAAATTCAATTTACTCATAACCACTAGTTAAATATCAATAACATGATACCTTATTAAGATGCTTACAGGGGGGAAAAAACTGACAAGGAAGAAATACCTTTTTATCTCGATTTTCGTTATTGCAGAGTTGTATTCCCGTAGCGAGCCCATTTTTGCTAATCCTGGAAAGCTAGCAGGTGTTGCCAACTCTCCCCATAAAAAAAAAAACGCAACTCTATTGTTTGGCTCAGCTGAATAATTAATATTGTCTACAACCTTTAAACAACCTTACATCAGACTCATCCGTCATGCCCGCCCGTTGGGGTTCCCGGGATGCTAGCGTTGGCTAAGATGTGCAGGCCTGGGGAGCCCAGGGTGCGGAGGGGAGGGCGAAGAGGTGAAGTGCGATATTAACTGTTCGCCTGCGGCAAGCTAGCGGAAAGAGTCTCTGTTGACCCTGCAACACCCCGAGTTGAGTTGCTCATTGTTGGTAGTGAAAAGGGGTTAGCGAGGAGCGCCCGGGTAAGACTCCATCTTTAGATAACATATGGGAAGGCTGTTACCATGCAATCCATCACAGGCTGGGGCAAATGAGAACTACCTGGACTTTGAGGCGGTTTCCCAGAGTGGAAACAAGCGAGTAAATGGAGGGAGGACAGCGAGAAGCTTCTTTTTCAGTAGCTTTAACATGCTAGCATGTGCCTCTGGGTGTGCACAAGGAAGTGAGGGCATGTTAAACCAGGATCAAATGTGGGTTTATGCTAAGCACTACCTTTGATGGCATTTTGGAGACTGCTGTTCAAGGTTTGGGCACACTTGACACCTTAAGTCCAGTTTGCAAGTCAAGTCAAAAATCCATACATTTCTGCGCCAGACTTGTCAGACTAGATGTCATATTTCTAGCGAAACGTAAACGGGTCAATCAATGACATCAATTGTTCCTGAAGTCACTTTTTAACAATAGAACTGCGGTACACAGAAGGACTTGGAAATAATCCACAAAGTAAAAACTCAACACATGCATGAGCAGGACATATTCATTTCACGTAATGAATGTGATCATTCTTAGATCATTTTTAGTTATAAAATACTCTTGCAATGGTGTCACGCTTACTGTACTCTACAGCGCGCAAATGTTGGCAGTGCACAAAAGCGCACATGGTTTCACTTTAAATTCATTCCATTCTATATTGACAATGATATTATTTATTCACTGGATGTCTGATGTGTCATATCTGCAGCTGGTACCGAACCACTAGCTCCACCAAACATAAAGATAAGCCTTGAGTCATACACGCGAAACTAAACTAAAGAAATACATACTGTATAATCAATAAATAAATAATAAATGTGTATTTATTTGTGATGTTCCAAACTTTTTCATGCATTCAATGGACAGTAAATCAATTAGCCTAAGTAAACGTCCTGTTGCTAATCAGTTGAAGGACTAAGTTGTATTTTACAAGTACTGTGCAGCCGCCCCCATTCGCCTGCCCAGAAAACACGCACACACTAAAAATCATGCGCAAACAAACAACATAAGTCAGACAGCTTTAGTGAGTTATTCTCCTATTTATGTTTTTATGAGTAAAACAGATGTATTTTATGTTTGCTAGTAATTTTGACAACTTTTGAAGTGTTCTGTTTTCACTTGGCGTTAAACTTATTTCCCGGACCGGCTTCCTTTGATTCCATGTGGTGAAGCAATACGGTACCGGTAACACTGCCGTCTTTTCAAGCATATACAAAATGTGACACTGCTGTGATGCGGGAAGTCACTCACCTCATTGTGGATCTCCTCGCAGCGTTGCATGGTGGCCGGCCTCAGGGTCGTTAAGCTGCGGGAGCCGGTGTCCGGGTCCGTGTGCAGGTTGGACAGGGCCTCCTTGCACCGGGACTGGATGTAGGTCAGAGTCCCGCTGGAACACTTGATTGGGGCGGAGATACGGAAAAATTCTGATGCACATACTAGATGATGACCACTATTGACAAGGTTATATACGCTTGAGTAAAAAATCTGCTAATATCTTTTTCTTGGAGCAAGCCGTGCAGATTTGTCCAGTTGTGATTTAACAGAATTAGTAAAACGTCAATGTAAAATGTTCTCACCTCAGCCACTCTATGGGTGGAGCTGAAGCGAACGGCATCTCCGGCAAGGACACAGTGCTGGTGGGTGCTGTTTAGGCCATCTGGAAGACACGACAAAGACAACAAAAGGTCAATTTAAATAGTTTAAATATACATTTGATGTCTTGTTTACGGTTTAGTATAAATATAATGTGTATAATTAAAGGTGCTCTGTCTTAAGTTGTTTGCTTGCGTAAACAAACTTTTCTGTATCATCTTTTGATCTGAGTTACGCAAAAAAAAGGATTGCCCCTGCCGTTCCAATACTTTAGAAACAGACGTATAGACAAGAGTCTTAAAAAGTGGAAAACTCAGTATCAGTGTGATTTAAAAGTAAAGAAAAAAAAGAACAAAATGTACAATATACCTGAGGCCAATGTGTCCCAAATTTGGGGTATGGCGCGACAGACTGTGTTGGGTCCACAGGGAGCAAGCAGCACTATAGCGCGGTCTCTTAATTAGCAAACAACGCCAGATCACATTCAATCTGTCGAAGACGTCAGCGCCATACCGACAAACATTTGTCCAATATCGCGGGAGCTTTACGGAGAGGCCTTACTGCTGTTTCCCGCCTATCCCGCCATGTGTTTCTTGTGAGTATAGATGTTCCACGGTGCTGTCGTTATTTGCCTCATAGACCAATAATTAATTTAGCCGCGACAGGCGACTGTCGATGGCGGCACATGCGCGTATTTACACCCGCCCGAAGCGAGGGAGTACACCGTCTAATGCTTGCGATTTGAAAGTCAAACAGCCGAGCGCTTTGGGAGGACGATATTATTGTTTGGTTGGAAGCGAGAAAAAGGCGGCGACAAAGAAAACAACTTTGCCGCCATTTTCTTGCCCTCCCTCACTCTGATGAGATTGTGACGGATTAGGTCCCCGGGCGGAATTACTCGGCGTCTTTAAAACTGTTTATATCCAATAACAAATTATCTCCATCAATCTGCTCTTTTCTTGGCACGCCGGATGCGTTGGCGGCATGGGGATGGGAATTGAGGCAAACTCAATAACTGTAATAAGTATTTATCTTTCTTTCAACCCCTGCGCCTGCTGCCACTTGTCCTCCTTTTTCCAGAAAGCAGGCTTTTAAATATATTGGGTCAACTCGTGTCTGCACTCAGCCCCCCACCCTCCTGTGTGCATTGGGACCTGGGAATCTGATTACGGAACAGGCCCGGTGTCAAGACTTGCATTGTTCCTTCTTTAACTGGCCAAATTCCATTTGGGTGGAGATGATGTTGATTCAATTTGTGGTTTTAGACATTAGCAGTTGAAAAGGGGCCGCCGGGAGACAAATGGCAACGTGGTAGCCGTCACTTTTCTGTCCATCCGTCCGTTCGACTATTTCTTGCCTCCTGACTTTTATCCAACACCAGGAAAGAAATGACTTATGGTCTTCTGACGTACAATTCACACCGATGTTATTTCTCACAAATGAAGAAGTCCGGCATCGACCGAAAAAGCGCCGACAACCTTTGCGTGCGCATCTCGTGCCAAGTACTTAATTCAGGTGGGCCGCCAAAGCGACAGACGGCCGAGGCCCCCACGGAGCGAGCCACTATCGGCGCGCAGCAGTCGGGGCCTCTCAAGGGCGTGCTCACTGAGCGAAGCGTAAATTCCCTCACTGATCCGCGACAGTCAAGTCCCATTAGAACGCTCCGCGCAACGGCCCATCACTCTATTATCGGGCCCCGGCCTGAAACTGACGGTTCTATTGTAAATCTCATTGCGGCTAAAAGGAGGTCGGCTTCAAGCCCTGTCAAGACGAATGTGAGGGACAGGCTGCGACAGACTCGGAAGAAGAAAATGTGATGTCTTCAAGGAGTCATAGATTCATTTAAATTCAGATTTCATACGTGTCAAAAAAATGGCGGGTATCTATCACATGCCTGTTTGTAAGACAGGCATATTTGATTATTTTATTGGTGAAATATTGGGACATCATAAGGGGATGCATTTTTTATTTCACTCAGGCTTACCCCATCCAACTTTTGGCAAGCGGAAGGGTCACCAATCAATCTCAGCTATGAATAATTTAGAATGTGTTCAATAAATTTTGAAAATCACAAAGGGGAAAAACATAAATATGAGAATTGCATGCATGGAAACGGAAAGCCAGAAAATGTCCCTTTTTTTTTTCTTCCCCTTAACGTTTTATTACCAAATCCTACTGATTTCTCAGAGAACATAAAAACTTGGTTTTGGCTTTGTAGGCAACATAATAATCAGCATGAATGTGTTTACCGCCTAGTGCAGCAATCTGACCTCAGCCTTAAACTTTGATTTACATCCTGAAACTTTCAGTCCATCTGTCTGGCTTCAGCAACTAGCATTTCCCTAACCTCTGCTAATGCACTCAATTTCATGGAACTTAAGTTTGCAGCGCTGCCGCATACATTCACAACACCTCAGATCACTTTCACCGGCAGTCAATTTTAAATGGCGAGAATAGAACAAAAAGTGAGTGAATTACATGCTTATGGCTGCCGGTATGGGTCATTGAGGAGGGAACACTTGAAAAACATTTTAAAAAAACGGTTTTGAATTTGGCTTGATGGTGCATATGTATGTGTGTTGTTGAGATTTAGTACTTCTCATATAATAGCAGTCTCCAGACTGGAGGGGCACCATCAGGCCGGGTGTGTGGATGTCCCAGGCCACCTTGAGGCCGATTCGCCAGCTCGCCTTCTCACCGCTGCATTCACCGCTCTCGCCTGTCAATCACAACAAGGCCGAACATTACGACACGCACGAAGTTTCAAGCAGTGAAAAGTGGCAAATTTTAAATATAAATACATTAAAGCAGACTGGTGTTTTATTATGTTATAGTGGCTGTGATTTAAATCAACATACTATGAGTGTTTAACAGTAAAGGTGGGACCAGTAAATAAAGCTGAGGTTAAAGTTCAAGTCATTTGTTAAGCACTTTTTAAATTCAATTTACATTTTGAGGTAAAACACTATTTGGTGAACGTGTATCTTGGAGCTAGTTAAAATGTCAGGAATCAAATGCAATTATTTTTTTACATTATTATTCTCAAAATATGCAAATCCAAATTGATCTCGTTTAATGAAAGCTTTTTCAAGCACTATATCTATAGTGCATCCAATTCTTCAATCTTAAAAACATAATTGATATCGCTATAAAACTCAAGCACAATACGCTGTCTTGACAAAGTAGGAACACTTTTGTGGGTTAATCTCGGCTGTCTGTACAAGATCGTTACGCTATTAGGACATGCAATGGCTAAAAGCCTGGGCTGGATGTTGTGCAATGAGTCTTATTTGATATCGGCTAGGCCATGATGTTCCTGTTTCCGTTCACGATAAGCACCTTCACTGTTCTCCCCTCTACTCGCTGTTCTTACGACGGCCTGCTCAGAAAATAAGATTTAACCTGGCTGGCCAGCACCCTTCAGCACAAATCGATACTAAAGTCTTTTCGGGCCTCTTTGCCCCGCAGCTGCCTTTTCCTTTTTGCTCAGCACGGATACATAGTAACTTAATTTCCCGCCATTGTGCTCTGAGAGCCGGGTAATGACAGAATTCCCCAAGGCACTAGCAATGGTGGAATATCCGCTTCTATGCGGGTTAAAACACAGCTATGGCAAGATTCCTTTGGATCTCCGACAGTAGTACGGGTTCCCTTCGGCGAGCGGCCGTCTGAACACGGAGAAGCCTTATGCTGCATCTTGGTCCTGGGAACACTCCGAGTCAACCACCGGAATAAAGCTCCGGTCACACTCTGGTCTCAGCAGTCTGGACGAGATGCAGCTGCAAAGTGCGGCGAGGTGTTAGGCCGCAACGTTTTGAAGGTCTAAATGGAAATGGCCCGTGGCAAATGGTTGAAGCGGAACGCTCCGGCAGGTGTTCCTGCTTATGACACTCCAGTGAAGGAAAAGCAGCTGCGGACCATGTTTGACGTTGCACCTGATCTACTGGAGTTTGCTTACACATCTGTGTCTCCAGCCGTGGGATTTGAAGTGCTGCAAAACCCGGAACCCTTGTTTAAATACCGTGACGATCTACTGTGACAATTTTTGGTGTTGTACCTACTTTGTCAGAAAACAAGACAGAGTATTCACCATGACCGCCCTTGCTCATCTGCAATTTGTTTTGCGTGTGCTCTAGAAAGCAAACTTCTCTTGTCGAATCAGCGAATGCTATCAGCTCCTGGTTCAAAAGATACGTTTTTATCCATCCAGTACAGTTGAGGAACACTTATCAAAGCGAGGTTCATTATTCCCTATCAGATAATTGCGCATTGATCATTTCTCGGGGAAATGATTTAGATGAGATGCGGCGTGTGTGATAAGGCCCGTTTGTTAAGGCTTCGCTATTGAACTTAGATACCGATGTCTGTGATCTCGCGATAAGGCTGTCAGCAGCGAGCTTCCGATGACATTTACTCGTGCCCTGACATTATCACACAGATGAATCTGATGCTGGCTGCGTGCCGGAGGCCCGCGTCTACAGACGCTGCCGGTGCCTCAACACGTAAGTTTAGATCCACTTCAAAGTGACGCAGATAAGTTGACTGGTTATTGTTGCGATGGATCTCATCGCCGCTGCGATGAGATGTAGATTAAAGTGTCCTGTCTAATTAGAACACAGTGACACTTACCTTTGTTGTCGTGGCAACTGTAGGTGTAAACAGCCACCGGTGAATGAGTGATGAGGTTCTCGTCATGGTGCCACCCTACAGCCATTTTCCCCATGCCGTAATAGGGTTCCTCTTTGAGGTGGCTCATGATTGCCGGGTCCATGTAGTTGAGTAAGGTGACATTGAACTTGACTGATTTGGTGAATCCCTGCGGCAGGTCGGGCTCAGAAGCACTTTCTGGTGCCACCTTATCTTCTATGTGGTAATCTGAGAGGCTGTGTTTTAGATGAGCCACATGAAGCTCTTCTGCTGGCGAGACATCGGCAGTCTTTAGCGCCAAGGTGGGACATTTTCCTTCACTGGGCTCCAACCCGGAATCGGTCACTTTGCCCTGGGAGGATTCTCCCTCCTCACTACTGTTTTTGGACACCGTCTCCCAATCACTATCCCTTTTTGATGTCGAACAACCTTCATCACTGTGTTTGGACTCCACGTCCCATTCCTCGCTGTGCTTGGATTCCGTATCCCCTTCCTCGCTTTGCCTAAAGTCCGAGTCGCCTCCTTCACTGTTCCTGGAGTCCTCGCTGTGTTTGGACTCCACATCGCCCTCATCGCTTGCCTTGGCCACTGTCTCCTGAACCACCTTTGCAATTTGGGCTATCCTGTCTTCTTCTTTCAGGTGAGACACGTCCAAGCAGAAGAAGCTATTGAGCTCCCACAAGGCTTTGCAAGCTGCCCTCAGACCTGGGTCGCAACAGTTTTGCCCTTTAACCTCAGTGTCCTCATTGTGCCAGGGGATGGCAAAGAGCCTAGTGTCCAGGTAGCGGTAGGTATGGCCCGGCTCACCCAGCAGAGCACGTGACACGGATGTGAAGACGTCCCGGTCACGGACACGGACCAGATCTCTCAAGAGGCAGCCCTTCTTGCGCAAGGTGAGCAGAGCGGCCTGGACTCTGCAGTGGAGCTCGGCTGGCAACGAGCAGGCTCTCTTCAGAACCAGGCCGGAGTAACTGGTGTCCCACTGAGAAAGAATATCAGATAAGCTTAATGTTCATCTTATCTCTAACCAAAAAAAAAATGTTTTAAACTCAATACGATTCAGTCTGAAGTTAAGACACGATGTCGCTTCAAAAGTCATTATAATAGGTAGAAACTTTAAAAACTAAGAAACCAATATTGTTGACTCACCAGTTCCTTAAAGCCCTTATCAGAAGGTCCTCTAAAGGGAATCTTTTGGTCTGCCAACTCCTGTAATAACCTCCTCTTCTGTAAAACAAAAAAGTGATGCGTTAGCAAACAATTTAAAGGAAGTCGCTACATCATAGCACTGCTAATAGAAAGTAAGAAGTCTAGTCGTTGGCTAAATTGAGTTTTTGAGCTTGAAAGACCGAAACAAAAAAAAAGTTTCCTTAAAAAAAACTAACCAACATCGTAATACAAACTTGCCATCATTCATTTTTATTTGCATCAAATTTTTACGATTTAGCGAAGGCTTGCCAGTGGGGCTCTCTCGAACATTTTTCAAATAAACCTCCAGAAAAAAAACACCAACTAGTTCGGAGACTTAGACTATCATTCATTGGTTCGCATTCCACTCGTTACCCATAAATCCAATGGCGACTGGGATGAAAAAATATGTACGTTTGTACATGATTTGTTCATAGTTTGGTTCAGAGCTCATCTGGATTTTAACATCTTTAGAGGGCCATACATGAAAGGCTTACCCATCAATCTCAGGGGCCTTGGAAGTAGTTTCAGAAAAAACATTTTTCACAGGCATTTACTTGTACTACACATTTCATCTGACCTGTTATGGGCAAAAAAAAAAAACACTCAGGTAAAAGAATATTTTTAACAGCATGGTGGATTCACCTTTACGGTTGAACAATACAACGCATGCTGACAGTTTTCTTAAAGGATGCACACGAGTGTGCAGGCCGAGGGAAAAAAAAAACGAATCCAAAGATTTGATTCTTGAAAAAACATGCATGGCCGAAGTACGTTCAAAAGCCGGTTGGAAGACAACTGACAACCTGACACGCATTCGTCCGTCTCATATTCCGCCCTCTGACAGAAGCTGACTATATCAAGCCTGTGTATACACACACATACACTGTACGCACATATAGTTTCACTCTGAAATGTGTACAGAGGCACCAAAGTGTGCTTTCATTCCATGACTTAGAAGTAACGTGCGGTCAAGCCGATGCAATGCCTCAACCCCGATCGCACACAAGCGCGGCTGTCACGCATGCGTCAAATACATCAAGCTGCTCAGAAATTCCACGCAAAAGAAAGAAGTTGCCACTGGATGGACTCCAGACCAAAGAACCAGCATGTCTGTCTGCACCGTCTTGGTGTAAGCACCTGATTGTGAAAGGTAAATCACACACAAAAAAAGGACCCAAGAAGCGAGATTACCAATCCAATAATAATGCTTCACGGTAGCCATGCCAACCGTCTCTGTGCCGAGTGATATCAGATTTTTTTTTCTCTCCGTCCTTTTTTAATCCCTCACTTGCTTGATAGGATTATCCCTTCAGCCGGACTGTTTATCATAGAAAAACATATTAGGTAGAATAGGACTCAATTGGTTTGCTTTGATCCTAGCCCATGCGATATCACATTTTGTACCGTTTATTTATTAATTTAATACATTTCCCCCATCTGTGACATATAAATGGACACTTTCTTCAAAGCTCTCAGAGTAGATTAATGTCCGTTTTTTGGCATGGGCGGCTGAGAATAGCCAGATAGCTCGGCCTCTTAAAAGGATAAAAAGCCTTTGGAGTCTAAGTTGCCGGTACGGTTGAACACGCGGGATGTTGTGTGCTTTCTAAAAGGAGGACAAGTCAATCTCATCTAACTAATACATCGTGAACTGTAGATACATGGTGGAAGACTTTCTGAGTAGAATAGACACTATTCATTACTCCTGCTTTAGTGCGACAGGTCGAATACTCTATCAAATAGCTTAATAGCATTAGCATAGTTCTACAATTCTACTCAAGAGTGAAATGTTTCCTAGATCAAAGTTTTTTCATCAGACCGTTTTTGTAACCATTTTGATAACAGCTAGAAATGTACCAAAATCATGGCAATGAACGAAAAACCAGGAACAAAATATTTGCGTGGAATAAATCCTTCAACATATTGGGTTTATGACTTGTAGTTTTTAGCTAGCTCTTACTCAACTCCAGCTCTACCTTGTTGTCCAAATACCTCTCAGTATATAAGACAGAAGACAAATTCTGAAACCAAAAGATGATGTCACTGAGGACCCTCAACACATCTAAAGAAAGCTTGTGAGGTGAGAGACAGCCGCATAAAGGAACTCCGTGTTTGGACAGCACACCATTGGTGCTTGTGTGGCACCCGTTTCAGAAAGCACTCATCTTGTGCAAAAGTGACGGCGAATCAACAGTTTTGACAAGTGAGCTGTAAAAGTGAAGAATGAATCAGAGGGGCTGCCCGTTCGCATCAAAGGCGCTTCCTCCCGGGTCCATTTGGCACCGGATCGCAGAATGTAGCTAGCCCGTGTGAAGCAACTCGGAGAACAGAGAAGGTCAGTTGCCATTCACCATCTGCACGCATTTTTGTGTGCGTGACGAAAATCTCTAGAAGCTTTGATTACACATTTGAACTTAGAAATCAATGAGGGGGCTATAAAACGGTACATGGAGATTGAGGGGGGTCCATCCCACCTCGACAGTCAAAGTCCATTCTACCAAACACGCATGATTTTGGAATGTTACGAAAGATTTTAACCCATACATCAAATACATTAAACATTGTGATTTCTTTAAGCAGTAAAAAAACATGTACCCATATGACAGAAAGCCAAGATACGATCAACACAATCCCTGAAACTACAAATAAACGTGGGCTCTAGTTTGTCACTGCTGCAACGGATACCTAACTGAATTTTGAGTAGGATTAAACATTTGCGGAGCTGCAAATGTGTGATGAAGGGCGTCCATTTAGTCTGCTGTTTAGAAGCTAGGGCATGACCTAAGACGTTTTAGAACCTGCTTAACATAGAAACATGGGGCTGTCACACTCAAGTACCAACAAACAGACACAGACCACACATCAGTACAAAGTCCTCACAAAGACTGTACCCCCAGTAGTAGTTCTGGACTACAGACTTGAAGATGAAGCACCAAAATACACACACCATTGATTGTAAACAATCCTGTATGCAACCTTTCGGCTATAAAATTCCTGGCAAGTAGTTTGGAGCTTGGTGTGATGGGTAACTTGGCAATAAATGACTCATTGGAATGTGGTGGTGTTGACCCCATGGTTTGTAATATGTAACTAACTTTCTGTATCACCCAGACCAGGACCATCTTATGAATATGAATGAGATTACCAGTGCGCGAGGCTGGTCAGATGGATTGGTTCTAATTTTTTTCCATTTTCAATTTTAAACAAAGAGAATGGTTGTGAAGAAGTAGTTGGAATGCAGCAATTAGCATTTGTATCTTACTGTAAAAATAATGACATTCTTCTTCTGGTCTTAGTTTAAGACATTCCGCTATCTGCATGCAAGCACTACACTGCCCCTGCGAGGCCAAAGAGTGTATAGCAGGAACACTCCATTGTATCTTCTAGTGTCGCCACTGTCTACCTTTCAAAGTTAATCAATGCTCTCATATCAAGACAGAAGTGTGGTTAATCATTTTTGAATTCAGTTATGAACAGGGGGAGCACAGGTTCATAGTGACAAATGCTCAGGTATGCCGACTCTGACTGTTAATTGTTGTTAACCGACGGCGGGCACGTAGATCATTCCACACGTCTGCGGGGGGAACATTAATATTAGAACATTTCCATCCATCTCCCTGAACAAGACGGCCAATCTTTCCAGGCCAACATTGGGCAGACATTCCACACCCTGTTTATAACACCAATCTGCGCACATTACCGGACCAGCGGGAGCGGGAGGGACCACTGCCGGCCATTAATTAGATTACCACTCATGGAACCTCACACCGTACTGGAAGTACAGAGGCCACTCCAGTTTGAAAAAAGGTCACCCATACTACAGCCAACACTCATTACTGCTCCATTAACATCAAACATCCTTGCATTCTTCTTCAGCCTTTTTACGACTTATTGACATCCCAGGATACTTCCAGTTCCGTCGGGATAGCTGGAAAAAAATGTTCTTTAACAATGCGTTTTGAAGATATTGATACTTCAACAAATCAAAAAGATTCAAACTCATAAAAGTGTGGCCACAAGAGCTGCTTCTAGGACTTCCCTAACAGTAACTCCATGTCTGGTATCTGCTTTGGTCTAACTGTTACTGTTGAGCAAAGCCGTAATCTTTCCATTAGGATTATGTCGATCTTGGGAAAAGCTTTTTAGTTTTCACCTTCGAATTACAGCATGCTTTCATGAGGTCAGCTGTTTTCCATGTGGAATGGACGTTTTTAATGCAGACACAGTCCCTTGGTATTCAGGCGGTAACCATTGATAGGGGGTGATGTCGGGCGGGGAGCAGTGAGGGAGAAATGGGATAGAAAAAAGGAGAATTGATTGACTGTGATTAGCTGTTTTCAGCGAGGGACCAGAGTTGTTCTAGCAGGGCTGTCGCGCCTAGGGGTGTCAAGGAGAAGTCAGTCCTTTAGAGAGCTCCCTCGGTTCCTCCCTCCCGCTCTCACCAGCCTCCCCAAAAAAATCAATATGGTTGTGCAAAGTGGAGCCCAGACCCAGGGGGGGTGGGTTGAATTGGCTGCGGCGAGATGTAGGCCTTGCAGCAAGGGTGACAGGTGTCCTCTAAAGGCTGTGTCAAGGACAGATCTAAGGACCAGAGGACTGAGGTCACCAAATCCAAAGCTCACCTTCTCAACTGCCCAGGTTTGGTCACCTCAATTGGGCGGTGAGGAAAACAATGAGCAGGTAGTGCGTTTAGAGGCTCTGGAGTCTAACGTAGCACTTACACAATGAACTGTTCAGGGAAGCTCGGTGATTGAGCGGCTAGCTGAGGTTTGGGAGTCAGGTTCAATGTGTGAAGATTACATGTCACATTTTGTAGAAGTAATTTCAGTAAAAGTACAAGAAACCCGTAATTGATAGCTCTATTTGGACTAATATCTGATATCAGATTGGGTTTGTTCATTGCGAACAGCAGCCTGGCTAACTTCCAAAACCTTGGCACCTGATTGTTTTTGTTCAGATCAACTAAAAAATTAAACTCTTGAAGGGTCGGTACAGACTGTAGCGCTTTGGGTCCTACAGTAACAAAGGCGCTACTGTCTGTACCGACCTTTCAAGATATCTAAAAATGCCAAAGACCGGCAGTTTACCGTCTTTGACAATCAACTGTCAGCATTTACGTTGTTAATTTCCATACGGGGTTCGCCGGAACAAGACGTGGATGAAGCACGCAAGCGGGATTTCAGTCCCCTCATGTGTCTCTAGGTCTGAGTGACTGATCACAGCCGAAGTGGCTTGTGTCTCTAATCCAGTACCACTGTTAGACAGTGCAAAGACCCAGCTTTGTGTACTGCGGCGCTGCCTGATCAAACCCATCATGTGACAAGCAACCTCTTCAAATGACGATGATTTTCAGTCGCTCTGTCCTTTTGGCTCCATATTAGATCTCTCTGTGACACTCCGGAGTCAAGTACCCTCATCTCGGATAAAGATAATGTGCAATCCGACCAAGAGAGGTTGGAAGTCAAGGGTAAATGCATGGCTAAGTCTGCACCGGATCGGTTGACAACTGGAAAAATTATCGTGCAGTCTTTTGTATCCTTATGCAAAACACCAGATTTGATTCAGTGTTGTCTGACAAAAGATTCCAAGACTTCAAGTTAGAAATCATCCTTAAGGAGTCATTTTGGAGGCAAATATATCAGAAGATCATACAAAATACAGTATATTAAAAGATGGAGCCGGTCTCCTTTAATTTGCCTGAGAACATATCTGAGCTGCTTATCTTTCAAACTGTGACAAGCTGCTCTGCTATCATTGATATCCTGTTTCTCGCGGACAACTAGGACAAACTCTTGAATTATTTATTATGATGAGCCCCTCGCTGTTGTATTTTTTTTTTTTTTATTGCGGAATGATTACCGAGTTAAAGCAGCTGCTGACAATCACCTAAGCCATTAGGAAGAAGAAAAAACATGGGCCTTATAACAAGAGCCAGACTGAACATCTAGGACAGGTCTGATTCAATCTCATGTATCCGTTTGACCCAGATAGACCGGCATTATCATGTGACCTAAGATTAATATCGAAACAACAACTGGGATCGTTTGTGACTGTTTACACGACTGTCACCCAGTCTTCCTGGAATCCAGAAGCGGCTGTGATTTCCATAATGGCATTATCATGGCGAAGTCGGAGCAGACTGCCGGCCGCTCGTTTTGCTTGACAAGCCACTTGGTTTCTTTATTTATTTTTCCTTCACTCATTCCGAACAAAGGGAAATATTCTACCAGGAATTGAATGGCTTAATCCTCTTTTGACTCTTTCCCAGTAGCTTGAATGGTGACAGATTAACACACTAGAGGTTTACAAACCCAGCCATTTGAAAATGTAATTGCTGGTGGCGCGCTGCATGCATGCGTTTAAGTTGAGAGTTAATATTAAAGCCTAAAATGAACGCTCGGGTCCGGCAGACTCGCGGCCACGCCGGGTTTTCAGTCACGTACGAAATCAACGAGTCTCTTGCTGTCCCTCGCCGAAAGGTTCGGTTACTGTTCACTTCTGCTAATTATTACAGCCAATCAGAGGGGTTAACGGGGCGGAGCCTGGCCAGACCATGTTCTGGGGCATTTAACAGCTGGCAGGAACGGAGGTGAATGCATTACACACTGCCCTCCGTCCAATAAAAATAAAACACATTGACATGAGGTGTACTTAAGAGATAGAGTGGAGCAAAGGGTGGGGAGGGGGGAAAGGAGGGGTGGGGGCGATGTGGTAGAATGATGTCCAAGTGCCACCTAGTGTCAACTTTGGATCTTCTGCATTTGGCCATAAAACTCTAACCAAGCGCATCAGGGTTGGGGTAAGACCAAGTAAGACACTGGGACAGATGGCGGAAATCGAGGATGTGGATAATTAGAAACACAAGTCGGCAGCATTTACTGGGTCATTAACCGAAACGACAGCAAAAATGTAAAGGATTTAACAATACAGTATTTTTAATAGCTGTGCTTATCTTAGTTGGGCTCATAAAGAGGCTGGTGGCTATCACAAGATGAGGTGCTAAAAGTAATCACAATGAATTTAAGATGATGTACAGATACCGATTGCGACAATTTCAACAAAAAGCGGTGGGGTCAATCCTAAAACTTCAATTCCCTTATGCACAGTGGTCTTTACAATTTGAATTAAATTTTAAAGTCAGAAAAATTGACATCTTCTGTTTCTGGAGCATTCACACAGGTCGGCAAAGAGCTCTTTGATAGAAAGCAATAAAGTTTCACTTTGTGTACTATTCTACATCAAGACCATTTCCAGCAATTCAAATCCCTGCTTAAAACGACAATAGTCCGCCGGGTAACACTGGACTGTTTCCTATCAACAAAATTATCAAGATGGCTTTTTTCCTGACATACGAAATCAATGCTCTGTTAGGGTGACTGTAAAACCGTTAGGGTGGGGCCCGCCGGACCCCCACCCTGGTCATTAGCCCAGGTATAAATCAGACTAGGTCGGTGCCCTGAGGTGAGAGGGATGAGAGTGGAGGTGAGCTTGAAATAATGCTTATGTCACGACGGGTCAGCCCTCCATTATGGACGTTTCAAAAACTATTAATCTTGCTTGTAGTCAGTGGCCTAGAAATAATTACTCCATCTAACCCGTGTAATACAGCATGACCAGCAGTCGGGCCCGGTCAATTTGAGGCAGGATGTGGGTTGAGGGGGGCGGATGGGTGAAAGAAGCCACAAATTACCCAGTCCTGTCTCCAGCTACATAGTGACTGATGTCCCGTTCACTTCGACGGGCGGCCTTTATACACTTGCAACCTGAATTTAGATAGATTCACACACACATGCACTGGATCATGTAACCACAAGCAGAGTCTGTGCACATGTTAATGAATGATCAAATGGCAGGCTCGGAGTGAGAGGAAGACACATTCTTTTTAACGGCTGGGTTCAAAGACATCACAAGCCATAAAACTCAATTGCGCATTTGTTATTGTCAGCAAGAAGAGATGACTGTTTGGCAATAACAGCCCAAATTGCATTGCTTTAATAAACTGAGCGATCGAGAGAATAACACGGGTATACAGATTGAATGGATCACTACTGGCATTTCAAAAAAATATATGGCTATTGACATACACGTAACCACGTGTGCTCAAAGTTGCCATAAAATATTTTATTCATCAAATAAACCAATTATATGATTGGTTTGTTACGTACATATGGAATTTGATGGAGAGCAACTGGGCATTCTTGGTCATTCATTTCAAGTACATGAAGTTATGATCTCGGGCAAACACCATATTAATTTCATAGGTCAACGTTCTCCCGTAAAACGAGTAAAGCAGGGAATCGGAAATATTGATATACTCCCATTTTTCTTCCAACATGCTGCTCAACAGTGCCCCCTAGAGTTGCTCCCAATTTCCGACAACACCGTCACCCCTGTACTGTACTACCCTTTTTTTTGTTGCCCCAAATCACGGCAAACACAAGACACAATAAAGACGGCTATTGGAGAAACCCACACCGGTGCGGAGTCAACCTCCATGAGCGTCACAGGAAGTATGTATGGAGTGACATAAATACATGCAGCCCTCCAGTGGCTGTCACAGCTGGCATTGCAGGTGCAAATTTAATTAGTCAAGGTGAAGTCTCCCTTGTTGTCTAAGAAGGAGGGATAAGGACGAGGAAGAAGCGGCGAGAGGGGGGGTGGGAGACTGTAAACACGAGCTATAGCCTAATCAGGTGTCACCGTTGCATTTGATCATCCCGCTAAAACTTGTCACCGATCCCTAGGCAGAGAGTGGGCCGCCACGGGTTGAGAACAAAGGAAAGGAGCTGTCACGGGAGAAACGGGGAGGGTGACGTCGGTGGATGAAGAGTTTGCCCATTAGCCGTCTCTTCCGCTTCCCGCTAGCATCGCCTCGTTTGTTTGCTTCTTCGGCGAGGAAGCTGCCCGCTACCGACTGTGTGCTGTCGCTCACACTTTGAATCATAGTCGAAAAAAAATACAAATATATCCCAGGCCGCAACTGCCAGCCACTCGTGCATCAAACTCCCAAAAGTAGCACACTTCTTTTGTTTACCTCCACGCAACACAATAACAACAAAAAAAACACCATGTACAAAGATACAAGCTGTTTTGTTTTCATCAAGTGCCACTCTTAAGTAGTCTGGTCCTCCTGATGGAGAACCAGGAGAGGCAAACATGCTTTTATTTCATCCTCCCTTCAGGCTACCACACACATGCGAACACACACAAACACAGCTACTGTTTACCTTTCAGTTTTCTGCAACTAATGAATACATTAGCCGATTGAACCACGTGTGAAACACCGGCGAGGCCCAATCGTCTTTGTGACGAGCGCGGCGAGCGAGATTACAGACTAACAAAAGAGCAGGCAGGGGGAGAGGAATATTTAAAAGCCCAGAGAAGCGATACATAAATTAATTAAAGGACAAAAAAAAAACAAGCGGAGAATTAAAGTTGGAACATCTGTCAGCGACTTAGCTTCCCAACGTAATACCAGTGTTAGAACATTTATACCCTTGAAGTTAATGATCCCCACTTTAATTGACAGTCAAGGAAAAACTCGCAGCAGCAGCATCCTGCAGAGACTACGATAAGAAGAGGGGGGGTGGCTTCCCTCCTCCCAAATATAAAATAAGAAAAAAAATGTTTAAAGAACCTTGGCACTAATCCCTATTGTCATCCCAGCGCAGCAGAAGGACTTACAAACACTGATAACTCCGCCGAAGCTGACTACTCCGTACCGGTTACGGGGACAGTCAGTCGCTCAGATTAGCCCAATCCCGCCGCGCTGTCACTCATGCGAGACACTAGCCTGTCACCGCGTTTACGTTGAGTCCATCTCATACGTCACAATGCACGACAAAGACCGCGACAAAGCGGTCCACTCGTCGGTAAGATAACGGGGGAGAACGGTGAGGCGCCGTTGTTGGATTAAGCTCCTGGCGTGCGCCGTCGCTGACACTCTCATCAACAAGTAGAACAACTATTAAACGTCGACGGATGCGGCTCCCACTTAGTGTCGGATGAAATATACGTGTAAAACTTTGTTGTTGCGGGGGAGAGGAGCATTGGCAAAAAAAATTGACTAAACTCAAGCAGAACTGCTTGCTTGCAGACATTCAGAGAAAATGGCCTATAAAAACAGATTGACTTCATTTCACAATTGATGAGTAAGTAGACACTCCAGAGATCCAGTCCTCGGTGTACAAGCAATTAAAAAGTCAATATTCATAACATAAAGCAACTAATTTCAGGAGGCTAGGCCGCCAGAGTGCTACAGTGACTCCTCTTCAAAAAGTCCCGAGACAAACCAAAGATGTTGCCCTCTACATAAACGGGGCCGACGCAAGCATGACACAGGGGTTGACGAGTGAACCCTTACCACACACACGCATGCACACACACACACACACACAAATTGGCCATACTTGTGTTTCTCTTCTCTCTCCAACCAGCTGGAGACAAGCCTCAATTCAGAAGCGCTTGAACCAGGCAAGTGGATGTGACCCGTTTGCCCCCTTCTCAAGTCAGCCTCATCTGAATAAACAGAACCCAAGAAAAAGAATCTGCCTCTATTATAACAGGGAGGGGGAGAAAGGGAGGGGAACTCATCGTTTATGCACGTTTGATCAAGTGCTTGACAGCGCCGGTGGACGGAATTACGGACGGTTGAGCAAAATAAAAAAAACTTGTGGGTGTTTTGTGTCTATGTGAGGTCGGGCTGACAGTGTTGGCGCCTCGCCGGGTGCACCAAACCACACACAGAGCGCCCCCGGCCGCCCACCAGCCAACCTTAGCGGCCCATCACTCAGGACGGGCCGAGGGAAGTGCCATGAAAGGAGGTCAGGCAAAGAGAAGGAGGAGGAAGAAGTAAGGCGGGGGTGGTCAGAGGGTTAAGTGTAGAGAAGACAGCGATGAAAGGCAACTGTCATGCACCAGTGCTCACCCAGGAGCACCTGTCTGAAGAAGAACATGCAAAGCGTGCCGGTCAAGTCCTGACAACCCCCCCCCCCCCCTTTCTCTCTCACGCTCATACACACGCACGCAAGCTCAAAGAGAAGGGCCAATCCGATGCTCCGCCATTGGAAAGGCAGCACCTTTCTTTGACAGCGTGCCAGTCAAGTTGTCACCAGCTCCTGCGCATATGCAAGGAGAACTTAAGCTGATGAAGGGGAGAGAAAAAAAAAAGAAAAAACATACAGTGGGCAAGTCGAGATGAAGAATCACTCAGACATGCAACGAGATCGACTGAATGGAGAAGGGACTTTCTAAAATGCTGAAAAGGAGAAAAGGAAAATTTAAAGAAACACAGGCACATTTAAGTATCATAAGTAATATTTTAAGATTCCAACTAAAAAAAGTTAGCTGCTCTTAATGTTAATGGCAAATTAAAAATGTGATTTAGCCTTAGAAGGTTAGCTAAATAGAGCTATTGTAGCTAGCTAGCGAGAATGTTTGCGAAACCCTTTCAAAGCTGACTTGTAACGAAAGGCAAACTTCACCTCGAACAGGTTCGTCGTTTATCACAGGGCTCCTTCTTATTGGCTTTTAAACAAGTACACGCTAAGCTAATTCTACCGATGAACCAGGCCTCAACTAAGAAGCATGCCCAGAATTACATCTGGGACGAGTCTAACGTCAGGTATTTTAACACGCTCTCAATGCTCACGTTTATGGACGACAAGTTATGATGTACAAATTAACAGTTCCTATTTACGCAGCCTCGTGAACATGAACTCCTGCGGCGTTTGACAATCAAGGTCTCGGGTTTTTCATTAAAACCAGATGTCGGGCATCTCCGTAGCAGTGTGGATTTTATTGGAAAGGTGAGTCATTAGAAAGGAAAATAACGGTGAAAGTAAGAGGGTGTCTTTGCTAACACATGCGGTTTTTGAATGAGCTTTAGTCCAACGGTAAATATAGACGGAGAATGACGCATAGGAAGATCCGTCCAAACACACGGCTCGCAATTACGTATGTCAAAACTGCGGCGTCAGATTGGCACACCAACAGAAATGGAAAGTAACGTCTGAGGAGGATCATAGCCTCAGAGAGCTAATGAACCCCCCGGAGGCTCTTGCCTCTTTGTAGGAGGTGAGCGGGTCACTTCCATGTTTATTCAGCAGCGGCCCAATGAGCCACCGCCATCTATTGATTGGACTGATTATTCCGTGTCTCTGCGGTGATGGGACACGCGCATGACAGATGAACCCCGACGCCGGCGGGTCACGTTGGACGTAATCTCATTGAACGTGACGGCTGATCTGGTCGGCCGGTTTGCCGGAGCCTCGTCGCCGCCTTGTTTGCCAACACTCTGACATGTGTGGCTAATGTCTCAACACCATTAGGAGGTGCTCGGCAGGGGCTGTCAGACACAAAAGCTGTCAAGGGCTGTTTAGATAATCGGACTGACTGCTGCTTTGGGAGGAAACCATCCGGGAGGTGAAGGTACACTATGCACATGACTGCTTCTTCGTAAGGTTTAACACAGAGTTTACCGTAATTCAAGGAAGAAATTTAGCAAGAGACGTCTCGTTCTTCAGCAGCTTCAGAATTCTACAAAATACTGCAATATGCGAATAAATGCAAAAGTCATACTAACAAAAATGTAAAATTTTAGTATGACTGTACACCATGCATTTCCTTGACACTGAAAAAAATAAAAAATGCGATTTTACCACATTCAGAGTTCTCCCATTCCAATCAAATTATTGCTTAAAAATCAAGACATGATCAAGTGAATGTAGTCAAACGTTGCCTGGAGTTTACATCCCGGCTATGTGAAATCACTGCTGGCAGACGCCACTTTGATTTACTGTGACATCTCACCAAGGCAAAACCACTCCAAACAACAAAAACCCCTTGCACGGGGGTATCTGATTTTCCATTTAAGAGTGTAGTTTGATCACAGAGCCTCAAAAGCACATATGGGAGACGGTGGCAGAGCGTCTTCACAAGACAATGCAGATGGGCCTTTAAAAGCTGATTATTATCTCTCCAGATGCAAACCAAATGTAGTCATCATGAAACCTTTGAAATGTTACGCATCCAACATGGAGAAGCTGCATTAAAAGGAAAAAGGGGGGGGGGGGGGGGAAGTGGCAGGAGATGAGGGAACGTCGTGCATGGTTTCCCACGTCGAGCACGAGAAGCTATTCCTGACCCTTTATAGTTGATAACAGGAAGTCATCGGCGGCGACTCATCACACGCCTCATAAACGCCAACTTAGTGGCTCCTTTTATTCTCTGGAATTGTCTCACGTATTTCTAAATGTCACGATGATCCCCGCCTCCATTGCCGCTTACGACTGATTAGCACGACCTGACAAAAGATATGACGACCTTACACCCAACGACAAAATGCCGTCCTGGTTTTAGTGGTAGCGGCGAAATGACACCCGCCAGGCTTGACTAATCAACTCGATCTGTTAACTTCTCTGTCGCACAAAAAAAGGATCAAACTGAGCAGGACAAGGTAAAAATCACGTTGCGGGAAACATGAGCTGCAGACTAATCAACGCTCACCGATCAATGAAAGACCCGAGGGCTCGGGCTTGCGCTATATTATATCACCAAAACTTCATATTCATTCATTGATTTTACTTTTCAGAATAGTATATCATTGAACGCCAATGGGAGCGACGGGGGAAATAGAAGCTGGGGGGCCTAGGGAATGAGGGCGGGGTCTGAGGTCAACCCTCGTATGGACGGATGTTTGCACAATATTGATGGCTCGCGCTGAAAGAAATGACTGAATATCTAGATCAATAACTCTGGGTTGTTGCAGATGGAAAAATATAAATACATCTTTATGACTCGTGGAGTGGCTCCAGCCAACAGGGGCTAAATGCCCCCCTTAAGCTAAAGCCTTTGATTAGCCGAGGCCAAAGGTGCGAGGAGGGCTCCGCTGATGTGAGGATGCCACGCTTCCTAATGCACACTGGGGCCTTGTAAAGGAGCCAAGGATATGACGGGTCGCAGACCCCGGGCTTCTGACCTGACCCTTCTTTTCATTTGTAATGACGATGGGCTCGGGCTACACCATTGGCTGCCTTGTTACCATTATAAATCCCACCAATTGTCCATTTTCCCTCAAAAACGGATACATTCAGAATTGAAACTGAATCTAAGTCTTCATCCACACTTGTCAAGTGTGGTGCAGGTAAAAAAAAAAAAAAAAAACGATTGACTTGGCAACCGGTCCAATGGGTCACAGACGTAATTAGACTCAAGAAGTAGTCCAGAACCAGAATTTCTTTTGTCCAAAGATTGATTCCAGATCACTATGACTCTAATCAGTATAAGCAGCGGTTTGTTTAAACCAAATTCTTTGATTGACTGCCGACCGATCCGGAATGTCATCCGTCTTTTTTCCACAGTCAGAATCTCGACTGCAGAGAGTGAAGGTAGAAAAATGGACAGTTGGATAACTCTGATGCCACTTCTCTGCTGAGGTCATTTGCAAGCGGTCTGACACCTCTTTCAAATGTTGGTTCTGGGCCATTGTTCGGTGTGCACAGACCAAACGGATTGCACAGACATGGACCCACACAGGACAACGATTAGTAGTTTTTAGTAGTCAAAGTAATTTTGATACTAGAGGTATCAAAATTAACCGATCAAATTAATCGCCCTGTATTTTAATAATCGATGAATCATTTGGAGACATTTTAACCGAAGTACAAGTGTGAGTCTAGAAACATCACAGTTTCAGCCACCGGAAGCGGCATTATAGATGCAAAGCATTTTGCAATCAAGGCTAACTAAAGAGCTGGTGCAAAGCATCCACCCTCATCCTTATTTACAGCACAATTAGTGAGAACAACACCCAACCTCGCAGCTTCCACGGCTCCACACTAGCCAACGGGGCCATAAAGAGGGGGAGGAATCACATCATTGCCTACTCCTTAATTAAATGAAAGCTGTTAGCTTCATTTGCTTGCCTTTCTTTTTATTTTTATTTTTTTTTTTTGGGGTGGGGGGGGATAATTGAACTGGCCGGCCCACCGCCCGCCAAAGACCTCCCAAACCACCATCCCCGTTTGGCCCTAAATCAAGACTGGATAAATAGCCCAGTGGGTCCCCTGCTGGACTCCCGGCGGCAAGGCCAGAACAGGGCATAACGGCGGATCGACACCTTGCAGGCGATAAGTAATTCAGTGGAGGATTAGCAGCATGATAGCCTGATCAATACTGTGTGCTCAGGGCCATTAGGAATGCAGCGAGGAAACGACCCCCTCCGGTAATAAAGTAGGGCATCAAGGTTCTCCTTCATTTGCCAGCTCCATTAGTGTAATGGTATCATTATCTGGCACGGCCGTATTTTTCGGGAGGCCTGGCTTTTCCACCGCTCAACCGGTGGGGGTCCGATGGAGCCCCCCGTGTCGAAGGGTTCCCCTTTTTGCCATTGCACAAAAAGCCGGGGTGTAAATCTAACGCTGTTGGGAACTTATGCGCTACCCTGTTTTATGTCACCATCCCACACTATTTCTCCATTACAGGCTCATTAATAGAGTGACCAAGATGGAGGGGAAAAATGGTGGACAGAGAGAGAAAAAAGTGCTGATTGTGCCGAATCAGACTCCCCTCCCACCCCACCTCTTGCTAAAACACCACGACATGACAGGATGTCAGCATTAGTCGCCGTAAATCGTTCGCTTTACACTAATTCACCGGCTAGCGTTTTGCACGCGGTGAGAATTGATTAACCGTGTCCGGGACGCGCGGCCACGTAATCAGCTTTTACCTCTCTAGTTGTTAATTTAGCAGAAGTGCCGAGGGAAGCACAAACCATTTTAATGAGCGTTCGGTAACTGAAAAAAAAAAAAAAAAGGAAAGCTAAACAGGCTGCCGCAAACCCAAGCAAACCAATGAGGCTGATCTAAGCAGAGAGCCGGGCTGAGGACCAGACCTCGGAACATCTGGTGACCCTGTGCGATCATTACTTAGCCTACTGCTCACGCACGTACACATGCACACACTTCCTGTTTGGACACCACACATTACGCTTGTCATCAAGGGCCCGAATGGCAACTAGCATTTAACAAAAAAAATGACATTACATCGGGTTAAGGATTGGAGGTCAAACCTCTTTATCTCCATCTTGACAATAATGATGAAACATGAAATAAGTAAATATTCACCATGCAACTACATGGGCAATACGTTTGTATATACCATAAAGATAACGTATCATTTTATTAAGTCCTACTTAATTCAAATGTCAAACAAAAAATAACTCGGAAAAGTTACTTTGTGTAGTTCCTTCAAAGTGACGCACGACTACGACTATTGTACAGATTCACTCAACACTAATTTGTTTCTTATGTAATCAAATTTTGATTTTAATTTTTAATTAATTTTAATTTTTGGAGTGTGTATTACCTGCAAACGGTAAAATATTCAACAATATTTAACTGTGTGTAGTAGAACTAACTTTCTACAATAATATATCGATAAACAGTACAATTGTCAACAGTATTTAACTCTGTGTATAGTAGAACTAACTTTTTACACTTCCTACTATAATATATCAATATTTGTATTTAATAAAATGTGTTTAATAAGAGTTGAGACAACTGCCAAACAAGCACCACAGCAACATGCTAACCAAGGCTAATGCTAGCAAACGTCTCTTACCCATTCCAAAGTCCATTCATTCATTCTCAGAACAATAATGACAAGGAATTCATTGTAGTTATTATGTAAATTAGGCTCGCTGTTACATCACAATTCAGCAAAAGTCAGAATGCGTTGCTTACAGATACATTTCCAAAAATAGACAGCTGACAAAACACAAACTTGGTTGCTTAACTTTACATTTGATGCGCACAGGAAGACCAGATGCAACTTCTATGCAACATTTCAAGTCAATTTTCCTTGAAGGATTTTTACACAGCCTATAAATGAGTCTAAAAAATTGGACCTGTCAAATTAAATATTGAACGCACAGCAGCCATGACTTGCAAACATTTTCAAAGTCGCTGATAAAACGTAGACAGGATGTCTAGTCTGGTGGGATTTTCTATCATTGTGTGTTTGTTCCCAAACTCACAATGCCAACAGGGGCCACGGTAGTTCATACTTCACAGTGGAAAAAAAACACACGGCAACCACAATATCCAACTTATTAAATATCATCCTGCCCGATAGAGAATACACTCGAGGAGAAAAGACAGGAAGCGAAGCCACAAGGTCTGCCTGAGGGCCAGCTGGAACCGGTTCTGGCTCTGACACTGACGGCTCATCTGGCCACCAGTGGCTTTTTTTTTTTGGTCAAAACAGGAGGAAGCGCGTCCTACATAGTTTTCGCAATCCAAACACATGCGGGTAAAGACAAAGAGTCTCGTCTGGAGATAAGAGACGATATAGATTATTAATGGCTATTGTTACTTTTGTGTCTCATCTCATGAAACCACAAAGTTACGGCTTATGAAATGAGTACAAACAAACACTAGAAGCAGTTGGTCCTAAATGTTTATTATAATAAGAGCTATATTCATTTATTACGGTTTAAAAATCACTCTCGCAGATGGTGCTTAAGCAAAATGAAGCCGTCAACGATTAGTCATTGCATCAACGGCCCATGTGGGCAGCTGTCATCAAGCATATGGGCTTTTCTGAGGTGAACAAGGTAGATACAGCTACTCAGGTCCAGGTGGGGGGTTAGGGTTAGTCAAAGTTTTTCTTTAGATTTTTTTTTTGCTGACTTCAGTACACTTCTGCACTTTTCCACAACTAACCACAACATCATCGGTTTTGATTAAGTTACATTCATGAAGCACACATCATAGATTAATAGAAAATGGTATGGCTCACTGTTTGAATAAGTTCTCCTTTAAGAAGATCATTTTGAAAATTACAGCACCAAATGCTCTTTTTGCTACCATGACTGTGTGATGTCAAAAATCAGAAATAAAATCATACATGTATTAAGGGGCCAAACGTGTTTAATGCAATAAACCACAACTCACCTGGCCTCCCTCTCCTCTCGGGTCAATGCCGAGCCACCTTTCATTTTACTTGTTGCTTTTGTTCTCAAATCACTTTGGTCATTCTGCACACTTACTTTTATGCATTATAAGAATTTCTCTGGCTGTTTTCTGTCCCCTGTTTCTGTTTTAATGCCAATTTGTCTGCAGCTGACTTAGGTTGGTGTCACATTTCTCCCCCTAAAGGTGGATGAGGGAGGAGGCGGATGAAGGATGTTGCACGCCAGCGTCGTTTAGCTTGATATTCTAAAGAGACGCGTTTGAACGCGGCGCGTTGTGCTGGCTGGTGATGATGGTCGTTGCGTGTGAGGGTCGTCAAGTAGAGTGAAAAAAAAAAGAAATTAAAAAAAAAAAAAGCACAGAGGCAAGGTGAGGTATGCGCTGGCCCCTGCGTCTCGCAAGCCTCCACAAATCAGCCAGTTGCGTCACATTCGGAGCGTTAGACATTAATCGAGCGTGCAGCAGTGAGAAATATGCCGGACGCGATGGAGATTAAACGCTATCAGTACCTTTCTTCTCTTCTCCCCCTCACTGTCACCCGATCTTTTCATGTTCCTGGAGTTGTGTTGACGCTGTCAGACTTCGCGTGCGCGGATACGCTGGTTCTTGTAGTGCGTCAGGGCTTACGTTTGCGTCAATTATCAGCTTTTTTAAAATGCCACGGGCGTCAGTCTTGCCAGGTTATTTTTGGTTTAAGTGCTGCTGTTAACGTTTGTTGAGATATGATTGCTTTTGTGCAGGATTTTGCAAAAAAGAGGCACAGGCGCAAGAAAGACAACTTCAAGTACCAGAATGCATTGGTGCTTAAGGCGGAAGTATTTTCGGCACATTCCCGATGATGCTCAACGCTCATCACCTGTGAGAGCGCAGGTGAAAATCCACCAATAGAAAAAAAAAAAAAAAAAAAAAAACACCGACCAACATCCTTACTAAGCTGACATTTCACTTAATGCACCTAATAAATATTATTAAAATGTATTAAAGTAAAATACGCATGATGATGGGGAATAGGGTATTAATTTTAAATGTATTATTCATAATAATAGTACAGTAGTAGTAGTGGTTTTCAATATGAAATTAATAAAATTTGCATTTATAATGATAGAGACACATCGTTAAATGATTATGGCACAATTTCATAGTGGATAGCACATCTGCCTCATAGTACTAATTCTGATGGTTCAAATCCAGAACCACAACAAATGTTCACAAAAAAATACAATAATTATTGTAGATCTTTTTTTCCCCATCAACTGAGTTTTGCTAAAATAACATGCAACTCAGTCAGAAATACTATAATTTGTGTTTAAAATTTCCCCACTGAAAATATTAAAAATTAAAATTAATTCTTCATTCATTCTATAATCATATTTTTATAGTTTAATAAAACCTTTGCTTCGGGTCTCTAGGATTAACCTGCAAAAAGCTTCTTGTCATGCGAAGATACTCAGCAAAGAAAAAAAACTTTGTAAATGCCAAGTATTGCGTATCAACACCTATATTGTAGTACATATTGGATGAAATTGCAAGTCCTGTCAACTTTATTTAAAATTTTGCATGCATTTCCAATCCAGTTGCTGTTTCTCTAACCACATCAAGCCTTTTTTGGCACACTATATGACTCCTCTGAAGCGTGCACCCTTTGAGGGGTCATTCAACTGACTTCATACATGTTTTAAATAGCCCCGAAACATGCCCTGTGAATTGTTCCTGTTGCAGCACATGTGAAATCCATAAGCGAGATAAAGTGGGGTCTGAACCACCTGCTACGTATTACCTACCATAATGCACTTTGATCAGCGTCTTCATTAGGTCGCTTTGTAATCTCTCTTTTTTTATGACTGGAGCTGACCAAAGCGAGCAGGGGGTACCGCGTTGATGCAATCCACATGTTTCTTTCACCTGTCTAGTAAAACACTCAAAGAGCTCTCAAGGATGTCCGACATGCCTTCACTGATAAAAACAAAAGCAAGGGTTCTTGATTCCTAGGTAACAAAGATGAAACAGAAACTATTTAAATTTATATATATATGCTCTTGGTGTTGAAAAATTGTACGAGGATCACCACTGCCCCGTTTTGGCTGAATGGTCTTGCATGCACTGTGGGCCATAAAATTATTTGAGTATACGTACTGTATATAAAACTTTCATTTTGTGTAGACCAGGCCCCAGTGACTGAGGTTTACGGATTTATTTCTGAGCCTCGTCTAAAGGAATTGCTTTGATCATAATTTGGGTGAATTGCTTTAAGAAATGTATTAGTCTCATTTATAATAGTGCAAATTCCATTTGACATTTGGGGAAAACACGATAATGGGTTTTTATTAATGAAAACATGGATTAAAGGCTTGTAGTTATCGGGTTAGGGGTATAGCAGCCATGATTGTTAGCATGCTCTGCGACAGAAATAAATTAATAATATATACACTTCACTGTATTATAGTAGAATACATCAGGAAGTCATTCTGTCCACAGGTGAACTTGTTGAGCGAGCAGCGCTTGCTTTGAAATTGATTTTTTTTTTTGCGTTTTTTTAGCGTTCTTTAGCGAAATACGTATATAGTTGATTTAGTTAGGCTAGCATAAATTAAGCTAACCTACATTTTAAGCAGGACATCGTATCTGGAGGCCTGCTACCGTTTTGAAAAAGTGAGGCTAGCATGTTGTTAACACACATTTGGTACCTACAAGCTGGACCAACTGTACTGTTCAGTATAAATGGTGCAAATCCCAAAGAAGCAGTAGCTTTGGAAAATCTAAATTGCTGACTTTTTATTATTGGATGAAGCCATAGGCAAGTCTGCTGCTTTTAACGATGCAAGGTTAAGTGACAAAGCTAAGCTAACCAACATCTGGCGGTGCATTAGTGACACATATGTACAAAGTAGTGGGCTATTCTTTTTCTTGAGCCATGAGGATAAACGATAATATTTCCCAACTGTTATTTTCATCTCTTTGTCATAATTTGTTCGGGGTTAAACACGCGAGCTTAACTGCAATGTTCTTTGTCTTCTTCTCATGTCTGAAACCTGTTAACTGCATACCGCTTTGCTCCATCCATAAAGCATCATTCTGAAGTACATTCCCTCAAGTGCACATGTCAAACTATCATTCACATGTTCTCGCTGTCAATCAACAAACCCACCGAGACATTTGGCAGTGTTGTTCCGTTTTTTTTTTTTTTTCGACACGATCAGAGGCTCTGTGAGCGATTAGAACGACCTTACGAGCCGATTACCTCCTTTAACGAGGCCTGTCCGTTTGAATCGGCACATGAAGCCGTGCTCCAGCTCCACCTGCGGGGGTTCACCGTAGGGCGAAGTCAGCTCCGATCACGCTCACATCTGTGGCGAGTGAGCATATGCAATGTCTCTGAATGTCTGGCCAATGCATTTAGCGCTCACGATGGGATGTATGTTTTGTGTTATTGTGCATTTCATCATCGCCGGATGACCAGGATTGCTTACGAGATTTAATGTTCCTCTGCCAAGATTTTTCTTACCAGTTAGCAGTTTTTTTTTTTTGTCGGAACATTTTAGTTGATTAAAAATCTTCTCCAAACAGTAATTGTTTTTCATTTATTTTTTATGCGTAATCATGGTACCAATTGGCACCATGACTACACTGTGCAAGTTTTAACGTTGATCCAAAGTGAATGAACACATGGGGCAAAAATGTACATTTCCATGCTAACCTTCACCTTGCTTCTTTTTCTTCGCCTTAAGGAAACTTATTTGTCAGAGCCATGAAGCAGATTGCTGCCAACTGGTTTCCATTAACATCAAAGGCGGCCATATAGTATATATCAAAACCTGTATTGTATTTTCGAGTTAATGTGCAGGACCCTGCTAAACAATTACATCCTTATCCAGGAGATTTTTTTTTTCCATGCCGCATACTTATGTCCTGTCTCCAATTTTTGGCTGATGCCTTTGAAGCACACCCACGTTTGGTCGTTTTGTAGCTCCACGGTTACCTGTGCACCTCACGCCCGGTGGCCTCTTGGTTTTGGCTCATAAAAGTTGGACTGGAGAACAAAAAAGTAGTTTGATAGCCGGACCCAAAAAATAATAATTTCTCCCGCATTGGTTATTTGGCATCATCATTGTCGTTCCAGATGCTTTCGCTGTGTCACCATCTGCGTATTTTTTAACCGTTTAAAACAAGAGGAATCATGTATTTGCTTTTGGTGTGTTCCACTTGAAAGTGTTCTGGTTTGACAGGAAGTCTCACACTAAGCTAAATCCATGACCGCATGAGCTCGCTCGTCGCTTGCGCCACAACTGAACGGCACCTGCTCGTTTACATAACACTCAGTGACTCAAAACCACCATGAAAAGATTCTCGCGCTAAACTGCAATATTATTTAAACGCGATGCAACCGCACGGACGAGGCTCAAAGTGCACGGAAGGACATTTTAAAAGCATTCAGAGCGTGCGTACAATGTTCAATGCATGTCGATGGAGATGCAGTAAAAGATCAGGAAGGAGTATTTTGGAGAGCGTGCAGCCTCATTCTAAGATGTGGTACACCTCCTTCCTCGGGATGGCTTCCAGACGGCGGGATCAGGAAGCGCTTTGCTCTCGCCGTGATTTGAATAGCATGATCCTTGAGCGCTCGTCTTGAAAAACTTGAGGTTTCTGACACACAAAAGAACCTCTTGTTAAAATCTCCCACACAAAGTCAGGCTAAGGAACACTATAAAACCAGACGAAATCACGAGCCGTTGCTTTGAAGATCATCGTGAGTGATTCAAAACGGCTCAGACGGCCTTTGTACACTTTTGCGTATAATCGCACGTATGTTGGAGACAATACACTAGAAAGTTCAAATTGAATTTAAAAAAAAACCTGGCTGGAAATCATCTGTCTAGAAGTCACCCAGAAGTCACCTTGACTTAATTTTTGGAGTCATGAGCATCTCTTGTTGGATTTGTTTTTGTTATGTCTTGTGAGCCAAACATTAATTTACGAGAGAGCTTCAAAGACGGGATAAATAGTCAAATACATTCCAGCATGAAGATCGTGGTTGTGATAAAATGATTATTCAAGTTTCAGTCTTCATCTCGACACCTCTCATTAGCACCCCCGTCCTACTCCGAATGTTAGCAAGCTAGCAAATGAAACGCAGCCCGACCGAGCAATGTCTCAAGTGGCATTAACAGCAAAATGTACAAGTTCAGCAAATATTTGTGAAGGTTTTCTTTGATGGGAGACTGTTTCACATTAGAGGGATTTTTATTGGGGATTTTCTGCTTTTAAATGTGCATGTTTCCCTGCTGACTCAAGTGTTCGCGAGCCTAACCGTGTGACTGCTAGCATGATTGCGTGCAGGGGACACTCACACTGATGAATGTTCAAGCTAAGTCGAGTTTGGCGGTTGACCAAGAATCCATCCAAACTGTACTCAGATTCGCCAAAAACACCCGAGGTTGAAACATATTTATTTATCCAGCCACTCAGCAAATGAGTTGACATGAGGGGGTGTGCTGATGGTGACAAGTATGTTGAACGCAGGCTGAAAGGTATAAATGAACTTGTCATATATGGAACATTTTTTGCGTGCTATCGCTGAGGCCCACTTCGCTTCGAATCAATGTGCTTCTCATTGATTGACAGGTTTGGGTTCAACGACCCCCATCGTCCCTTATCCTGACTCATTCCAAAGGTGGAAATGCATGATGAGCAGTCTGTACATCTCGTAATTTTGCCAGATTTTTTTTTTAAATATATATAATCAAGCAAGCATCTTTTCCCCTTAAGTCAACTGTCGCCGCTGAGCTTTCTCCCGCCGCTTCTTTCATTCAGCAAAGGGAGGAGGAAATCTTGCGGATGCGTCGCCACATGTTTGCATGTCTGTTTGCTTTGGCCGGCAAGCCGCACAGCAGCTTCTGGTTACTGGACGCTTTGATGCCAATGAGGCCCTTGCTCCCATTTTGCCAGGAATTCGATTTGTTCCTACGTGCTATGAATACGGCGCTACGGCTGTGCTACAGACGTGCGACGGATGATAGACTGAGAGCTGGTTTGGCTTGCAAGTCAAAATGAAGAGTGAAAAAAAAAAGTCACACTGCCAATTCATTTTCACACATTTATTGAATGGTACAAACTAATACACAAATACTGTGAAATATAAACATAAATAGATACATTGGGTTCACTATACAGCACACTGCGAAGCAAGAAATGACGCCGTTGTTTGAAGCCGGCTTACAAACGATGTCACGGTGAAGCATTCAAGACGATTAATAAAGGCAGAGAATTTCAATAAAAACAAAAAAAAGAAAACATGTGCATACCAGACCGAGTCAGGCCTTCATTTGAACACAAAATCTTCTGGACCGCATCCCTGAGCTCGTTGCTTGTTTGTCTTTAGAAAAAAGAAAAGAAAGGGAAAAAAATGAACAAGTATCCCGATGCAATGCATGCCTGACAGCATGACTGCTCCCGACTCAGCTGGTCCCCAGATGTGTGTGTGTGCGTGCGTGTGTGTGTGTGTGTGTGTGTGTGTGTGTGTGTGTGTGTGTGTGTGTCGGGAGCCCTCCATCTGAACCAGATAAGTGACTTCTCCTCTTTAATTCCTAATAAATAAACCTCCATCGCATGCTGGTTTTGTGTGTGTGTGAAGGGAGGGCACAATCCAAAGCATGTGGCCTCTTATTGCGCAACAACTTTTAACTTTAATTGTCGCTATAGTGGCGAGATTGTGGTTGGAAGTGTTTTATTATTCCAAGAGTGGAATCAAAGCGCGGCGAGCGTAATTATTTTAAAGGCAGGGCCGTAATTGCCTTGTAATGGATGGTGGGCTGAGCTCACAGATACAGTATGACGGCCACATGCCAGAACAAAGCCAGCAGTGTGCGTTGACATGCGGTGTAGCCTTTTTGAGCACAGAAATTTAATACTCCAGCCACTTTTATTTTGTTGGAATTTGGATCCAACTAAAATAACAAAAAAAATACCCCAAATGCATCATCAACATCCAAAGTTCTTTTACAAAACCGTTTCAATAAGCTTCAAAGATCAGCAACTAACTGTCAAGCGGCTTTCACTTTGATTTTGTTATAACTCAAACATCCATCCATCCATCCATCCATCCATCCATCCATCCATCCATCCATCCATCCATCCATCCATCCTCTGAACCACTTCACCCTCACAAAGGTCACGGTGGATCCAAATATTTGTTGGCCAACCACAATGACGCTAAGGCTAAATTCAATTTGCAGTACATCATATTGGATTTGAACAGCGAATGAGCACATATTAGCATCTCGAGATTCTCGAGCATGTGAGTTTTGATGGAGAACTAGAAGTAGGCCATTGTGGTTGATTTCCGCACGGTGACGTTCCGGGCTGAAATTGAGGCTGAAGGCCTCCAGTGAGCTTTTCTCTCAACATGGCGGTGATGAAAGCTGCAGAGAATGAGATGACACACCCTGTCTTCATAATTCGCTGCTTCATCATGAACAGAGGCATTAAACACACGCACACAGACACACACTCCCGCATGTCACATAGCACAGCGCCACCACGGAGTCACCTGGGGTGTTTGACGCACACACACACATCAATGAGGGCTTGGCACCTTGTCAGGTTACTTCATCCACAGCGTCGCAGATCACACACACGCACGAGAGTGATTGATACCGCCAATCATCGACGCTCCCCCGCACACACACACGCGTGCAGCTACTATCTCCCCGTGCAAGACCTTCAAAATCAACGCATGACAGATTCATTTCTAGGCGTTCAATGGAGCATTTTAGCAGGGGGTTTTATCTTTTTCTTGGAGTTCTGAAACGGCAGCTGCCAAGGAGTGAAACTCTCGGGAAACGGCAGTTTGCTCTATTGTGTCTCACTGAATTTGCGCCGTGGAAATGTAGTTCAGTGACAGTGAAGATACTCCGTTGTGATCATCAGAGCTTCATTGCTAAGGAAGGTTATGTTTTCATCTCAATTTTTGTTCAGTTTTGTTTGATTCAAAAAAGTCCTTCCAACTATATCGTGAGATGAGCCTGACCAAAAACATAAATTAAGGATTTGGAAGGAAAAAAAAAAAGTAAAACTTCCATTTAATTTATTTCCATTCCACTTTACCGGCACATTTTTCACACATAAGTGCAAGTAATCCATCCACATTCTCTCTTAAATTTCTTGATATGGTCTTGAAAATGTATATACGTGTAAACACAGCTTTAATGAATCAGAACCAGGCCAACGGGCCTCTGTGTGACACGCGCGCTGTCGTTGATGACAAAAAAAAACACTGGAAAGTCGACATGCTGTCGGCAAATGAAAACAACAGTTTGGCCCTCGACATTGTCATTAAGTGCATGCAAATGTTGGGACATGGTTTGCCTTTAACCAGAAGCAAACATTTCTCTCTGGAGGATTGCACACACGACGCCGTCTGTTCTACCTTCTGCAAGCCACATGCGGGCCAAACGTACCGGACACAAGTGGTGTTGTCGGGTGCCCCATCCCGAGATGGGTGAGATGATCACTTTTATGTATGTATAGAAAAAGTGTGTGAATGTATGGCTGCGTTATAGTTTTATTTTGCAGTCTATGCTGCCCCCCACAGGGCGGGCATAATAGTGACTAGTAGGTTGACTTTGATCGGTGGTCATGTATCGGACCACCTGTCATATTTATTTTTCCTCAGGCAATTGGGAGGACAGACCTTATAGAGAGGTCACTAAAATATTTTTTGTTTATGTTGTACTATTTTGAACAAGAGTTTTTTTTAATAAATATTCTGTAATGCAGTATATTTTGAAATAAAAAGTAAATTAATTTAAAAAAATGTTTATGTTGTACTATTTTGAACAAGAGTTTTTTCATTAATTTGAAATAAAAAGTAAATTGAACTTTAAAAAAAAATATAATCTTATATAATCTTTTACACAATGTTGTATGATGTATTGTATACATTGCAGACACGTGAAAACAATTTGGTGCTGATTTAAAACATTTGTTCAGCACTATATTTCTTAATTGGTTGTTAGGGTCACCTTTCAAAGTCTCGATTGAAAGACGAAATTTTGTTCTAACGTAAGTCTAAAACAAGCGTCGCTGTTCAATTGCAATTTCTTGTTTTCCGTCACTCGTGATCTTTGCCATCATGTCCTGCAGGAGCCGCTTGTAAACAGTTGACCATAATGACATATGCCCCGTCGAACAGACATGACAAACCTAATCCCTGCCTGTCTAAAGACACACCAAGAATGTCTGGAGCACTCTGGAGGTCTGGTTTGGTCGTGTGTGCGTGTGTGCGCGTTGTGGCTGGGAAAAGGACAGTGGGGCCCGAAGCCAGCGGAGTCTGCAGCTTGTGCAAAGGTTCTTGACCTCTGTGCATCCTCCAAAATAGAGTTATCATATTTAGCTTGGTTTACCAAATAATGGAGTGAGCCGCCAAGCTCTTAAGCCACTACAGAAGTTCCAAGTTAAGTCGTGGACTGTCTATTTTTGGATTTTCGGCGGGGGTTCGCTCAGGTAGAAGTGACGGGTTAAGGGGTAGAGGGGCGTTGAGGAGAAGCATTTGCTCAGCAGCCTGTTGCTCTAGTTTGTTTGGAGCTGCGGTCCTCTCTTGGAAATATGGAAGCAAATTCTTTTTGCCCGTCGCCACAATGGGAGCGCGCTGCCAGCTTCCCCTGGCAACGAGGCCCCGGAACGAGGGCCAGTTCTCCCTCGCTCGTCCCACAAGAGCCTTTCATGTTCCCAAAACCGCAGCCGGAGCGAGGCGCCTCGGTTTCAACAGCAGCAGACCAGCATGTGTTTGCCTAATTCCTGAGACATGATGACAGTGGTCTCCCAGCCCACGAAAAAGACAGCTTGGCTTTTTATCCCCGAACCCCCGCACCCGCTTTTTCCTCCTACACTTTAATTATTATTTTCTGCTCTTGACGACTTCCAATACTTACACACCACATGTTTTCTCATTATACATGTTTTTTATGGGTGACCCCCAAAAGTTTTTTTTTTTTTTTCGGTGAGCCCTCTCCTCCCACAAATGCTTTGCCAGCAAACGACCCAACTATGGCCAAGAAAAAACAACAAGGGAGGTTTTTCATGGCTCAACAGAGAATAGAGACACTACTGGCCATGATCCTCAGGGGAGAAGATGCTACAGCGCTTTTAAATATGGAAAAAAAATATAACCGAATGCTTTATAGTTTGCGTACATTTCACAGACTAACAATCACAAAATTGTTAATTTTGGCAGGAGACTTTATACTCATTTATTTGCTGAAAAACTCATTCTATGTTACTTTAATACAAAATAATAGACTTACTCAATGTCAGATTTTTCTTTTTACCTTAAGTATCTGTGGCAGGTATCTACTGCCTCCAGCAGTACCTAATATGCATTTCTAATACGGCCCGTTTGTGCTTTGCTGCTAACCAAAACAGCAGCACCTACTGATACAAACAAATGTGGAGTCTTACTACAGGCTGAGCATGAGCATTAAGTATTATTTATTTATTTTGTTTTAAAGTTTTTTTTCACGACATATACCCATGAATCCCACTTGTGCACTGTTGAACTTTCCCTCATCTTTAGTTTCATGCTGTTTTAGTGATGAATTCATATTTTTTTATGAAAGCGCACTGCACAGTGAAACGAAGGTCATGTACCGGACTAACATCCTGCCAGGATTGTCAAATAGTGACACTTTATCACGGCCTTTCGGCGCCTGACACAAAAAAAAAAGTTTTGGATGATATGCTGTCGTTTAACGCCAACCAAAAAAATTTCCACGTCGAGATGAGACCCTTTGGCCGTGAACTCTGGTTTCTGTGACCCTGTTGCAAGTGCATCTTCGGCTCTTGGGCCAACGTGACTAATTGGAAGGCAAGTCAAGGGTTTTTGAACGATGTACAGCAACCGCGATTTACAGCGTTGAGTCGTGGTTACAAACAGGAAATCAAGCCTTGGCTTGATAGCTGCTGGACCCTCCGACCTCCGTTACTCACTACATGATGATGCCACAAGTCAACTGAGTCTTACAGTGTCACTGCACACAAACCCATACAAGATAATTGCTGATTTTATTCAAATGTTTCCGTGCATATTAGAAACAGCTTTCGGTATGATACCATATGCTTGAGTTGAACTTGTAAACATAGTAAGGTACTCAATTCACTCCAACATAGTTCCTGATGTCACGAGATGGCATCAAAGTCCTAATTGTATCCCTTTGGCCCAAGCACAAAAACAACAAATAGGTGAGTTCTTCAGCAAATAACAGAGGTAAGGTTACGAAAAAAAAAATTACTAGTGCCGAACCTCAACCATGTCTGTATTGCCATTTTCTGCACTTTAAAGTAACCATGCCGTGTCTCCCTCTGGAGAACTCAACACCACACGGATGGCTCGGTGGAGTGCCTGCGGCTGCCGTTGCACGTGTTTAATTTCACCACTCGTTTCCGACGGCTTACCAGGGAACGTTCCCCCGCCAGACGCCCCGTGACACGCACTTATCCCGGGCATCGCTTCGATGCCAAGTCAAACAACGGCTCCCCCCCCCACCATCTTTTTTTTCTCGTACAAATGCGGCCATCATTTCAAAAAGTCCGTGGTGCCATTTTCAGCACGCCTTTGCGTTTATTTTATTGCTGCGCGTCCAGACGGCCGCAGTGCATTTTTAAGCCCGCCGCAGCTGTGTATTCTAATGCGGCGGCCATATGCGGCACCGTGACCTCCTTCGTAAACAGAACTGTCTGATTCACCCGTTTGGGACATAACATCAGGAAGGGCGCTGAGGACGGTGGGGTGGTGAGGGGCTTTGGATCTTGAATGGAAGTCATGTTGGATCCGTTTCCCCCCTTTGAGGGAAAAGACGGGCAGCACTTGAAACTGCCGCATTGGACGGAGGGCCCAACTCATTCTTGTTTCAGGCTCCCGTCCGTCTGTTCGCCAGAAGGTTGACGGAATCCACTTGAAAGCATTCCCCGTCCTTAAAACCGTCAGGCAACACGTGCCGTGCCTTCAAGCCTAGCCAAAAACAGGGTGTCCCAAAAAAAAATGGACTCACTATTTGCCCGTAGCGCATACGCAGTCGTGTTTGGTTTTATTTTGGGTGCAAATAACCCTAGATAACAATAAAATAACTTTTGGAAAAAAAAGAAAATTTGTAATTAAGTTTTACCGGAATTACGAAAACAGTGTAAAGATAATTTTGAAGGTAGTTTCAAAGGGATCTACAAACACTCGCCCCCCTCCCCCACCCGTCATCCTTTCGGGTTTAGCTTCACGATGCAGACGATTGGCAAAACAATTAAGCGATTCTATTTCTCTTCCCAACAGAGTGTGTGATTGATGTGGGTGGGCCGCCGTGTCGACCACAAAAGACCCCGTCCGCAATGATCCGGGTGCAGGTATCAGGTGTGTTGAGCGTTCTAATTACGCATGTATGTAAAGGCCTTTTCGACGGGGTGGTCTCCCCCAGCCAATGGGTGTCTCTGTCTGCGGCTGCTCACCCGAGTCAACAGTTTGGACAATGGCGGGAGGAGAGGGGGGGAGGGGGGGCAGCTTCCAGGCATTTCATTGCATTACATCACATCAAAAGCAATAAGCTAATTACAAGCTGGCGTGGCGGGCAGTAAATAGCAAATCAGCATAATTGATTAAATCCTCTCAGCGCGAGAGTGAAAAATGTATCAATGCCGAGGCCAAAAGGCGAAGGGTCTTCCCGGCAATGGTGATGATTTGAGGAAATAAAAAGATCAAGTGAGGTTTATTCAGACAAATTCAACTCAAGTGAAACCAACAAAAAAGTCTGTCCTTATTTTTTTGAACTTCCTTTACAAAATGAACACAAAAATCCCAAGAATAATGTCTGTTCCGAAAATATATTAAACACAACCAACTATAGTATGACAGATTTTTTTTCCTCCCTAACTTACTCCTAAGAGTGTTCAGACTGCTGAAATGGATCCGGACATATTTAGACATACAGTACTTGTTTACGCAGCCAGGACGTTTCAGTGACATTTATTGCAGAGATGCTTTGCGCGTGTTTTAATATGCATCTTAAAAGCAAAAGAAAAATAGGGATCTTTTCATCAATGTTTCATTTTTCATGATGCTGTGAGAAAAGCATTTTAGAGCAAAGCCGTGTTATCGGTCTGAGGTAGCGCCGCCGGAGCACCGATACGTGCTACGACACATGCAAAGGGTGGATGGGGGATCCATATACCACTTTTGTCTTGTATGATAAGGCCGTGATTCCTCATGTTTGTTACGACATCATCTGAAACATCTAATGTGGGTTAGGACAGCGCAGGGGTTTTTGAAAGATTTGAAAGTTTTTGAGTTTTGAAATTTGAGACTAGTATAAACTGTTTGTTTTTCTTAAAAAGATGAATGGTAATAAAGCTTGCTAGCAACATCTCTGTTAGTGAAGACAATCTGTAATTGTAGTACTGACAAATAAAGTCGATGCAGAATTTGTCTTGGCAGGCCAAATATAATTCCACTGCTTGCCAAAATTAACCCGCGGGCCAGAGTTGGTTAGCCTAGCGGGTTTCACCGATTCTGGGTGAGTCTGAACCACGGCCACAGCAATCAATGCGGTTCACTGTCAATACAAATTGTTTAATGACAAATGTAACATTTCTTAATAATCATAAAGGTTTAAAAGATCCACTTTGTACTATAATAAAATTTAAAAAAAAATCTGTAAAATGTTATTGCTTGTGTATAAGAGGCAATTTCTCTTCACATTAAAGTTCAATGCCAATTTACCCATGTGAGGATTTGCCATGAAAAAAACCCTAAAGTTTTCTTTTGGCACTGGATTATATTAGTCTCTCGGCAAGAAGGGTGGAATCCACTCCTATTTGCCGTCATTCTTCCAAGTTCTAATAGAATTTCTGGAGACAGTTTGTCGGACTGACAGACTGGCCGGAATATTATTTGTATTATCAATTTCACTGCGAGTTTAAAAAAGCGGTGGACGTGGTCAGTGTAACAGGAAACTAATTCAATGTTTTACTGCCATGTAAGAACATGAAAAGGATTGAAAAAAAATCAGGAATATTTAAAACCCTTTGCGCTTGCTCTCATCCATGTCCAAAATCCTGCCAGACACACCTTGACGGCATACGCAGGATATTTTCAGACATTTGGAGGCAAAACGTACATCAAGCTCAAATTGGCCTTCGTGCCTGGTTCTTTTTGGCCCCGCTAGAGTCGAGTGGCAGCCCTCTCTCCGACCTCTCGTGTGTCAAACAACGTTCTGATCCAGCCTAGTTTCCTGGGAGGATGTCGGCGATGTGGCCCGATCGTGAACTAAGAGCAGCCTGCGTCATCAGCACGCCGTTAGAGCGCAGTGCAACGAAGCCACCTGGAGGACAACGGAGGAGTCTCTGTGTTTTCGCACTTGTCCTGCATAAATAACCCAAAATTATCCTATAAAAACATATCATCTTCAAATTCCTCCCACGTCATCTGGTCCTGATTAATGTGCTTTTTTTTACATAACGTGGAATTAAAATGTGGCAGAGACGTGACCTGCGGGAGATGTCACTCTGTTCTTTCCTTAACTCTCTCCATGCGATCAACTCCAAGTACATTTTAGAATAGGATAGAGTAGAATTAAAAAAAAAAACTATTCGTTCAGTTTCACTGCAGCAACGTGGACACCAGGATATCAAAAACCCAGAAATATACAAAACATGAGGGAGTGGGCTGCTTGTTTTTTATTTTTTTTAAATAAAGAAAGCCAGTTTGTCTTTTTTTTTTAACTCAACATATATAATCATTAATGTTGTAATGGAAAAACTCAACACTTACTATAATGTACTTTTTAAAAATAAATATAAAGATTACATTTGGAGGCCATTAAATTTGGGGTAATTGTAGTTAAAACTTTTATAATCATTCTGACAAAATCTGTGTGATAGGTTTAATTTTGTAGATGGAAAACAAGACCTGTAAATGTTCACTTTGAATCAAAATGGCCGACTTATTGTGGGTCACAAGTACCACGTTTTGGGCGTACGACATTGGCGCCCTTCTCTACACGCGTCTGACGGAAATGTTTTGCACGAGCTCTTGACGGATTCATGCAGCTTGTGTCACCTAAAAAAAAAAAGGTCCTTCCCGGATCCGCCGGGCGGCAGTTGTCTATTGCGACCATTCCGGCGATTCAACACGACTCCTTTATGGCCGCCGAGCCGTGAGAAGAACGAGGGTGGAGGGGGGCACTTTTGGAGCGCTCCCATTAAATGGGATCTTTAATTTCACAGGCCTCCCGATATGCCATTTGTGTAACAGAAAAGAGGAATCGTGGCTTTTTGAAAGCACATTAAGCAGAAAGCAATTAACCCATACACACAGTAGTTAATTTTTGTATTAATACTTTCCAACAGCTGGCGCCGTACCGCTTCCTCGTTCTTTATCTCCGCTCCAGCTGTTGCGAGGACATTAAAGAGGATTTGTCTGCAATAAAGTGGCTCCGTATAGAGATACCTCGCCGAGAAGTCGAAGCCACGGGGAAAAGGGGGTAGCGAGGATTTACATATGGACCGTCGTTTTCAATAACCGGCGGGTCCGTATTTTTTTTTCCTGCAGCGAGTTTCAAAGGCCTTTCTTCTTCTTCAGGAGTTTACATTTCAAAGACATCTATTGACACCCTCAACAGATGTGCTGCTCCGTGGAACACTTGTCAGGCTGTCAATTGGCTCCTAAAGTCAAGGCCCAGGAACATTTGATTATACACATTCAACGCCATGAGCAGACTCCGTGTAAGGAAAAAAAGGCCAGAAGGCAGACGGAGAAGGCAACATACAAATAAATAAAGTCAAATTAAAACAGCAATCGAGTGGTTAGCGCAGCTGCCTGACAATTGCGAGTTTGAATCTGAGCTCTGGCCTCGTTTTGTGGATTTTGCACGTTCTTCCAGTGATTGCGTTGGTTTTCTTCAGGTAATATGTTTGGAAATCTTTTAAGGTATTTTGCATTTAAATCATGTAATTGTGTATCTGTAATGAGAATAAGCAGTATAGAAACTGGATGGATGGAAAATTGAGCAACTTAATTTCTTGGGTTCTTACGGATTTTCATCCGAGTAGGATCCTGAGAATGTTTGCAGTGGAACCTTAGAAACAATCGGTTCCACGGCTGGACTTTTCCGGGTGCCTTCAAAGACGAATACTCTTCCTGTACACGTCAACACAATTTAATGAGATCAATATAGAATTAGGTACTTTGTCGCCAATTAATCGTCATTAATCGTCTTACTCGCCCAATTAATCGGTATCCGGTAACTGGCACCATTACGTCGATTAATTGTCTTTAATCGTCTTAATCGTACAATTAATCGGTATTCTGTAAATGGCATCATTACTTAGATTAATCGTCTTAATCGTACAATTAATCGGTATTCTGTAACTGGCACTATTACTTTGATTAATTGTCTTTAATCGTTTGGATCGTCCAATTAATTGGTATTCTGTAACTGGCACTCTTACTTCAATTACCCAGCCGAAGTATCACCCACTTTTTTTGGTTCTGTTGGTTTTTCTGGGCTTTTCCTCCACCGTGAATAAAGTTACTTCTATTTCTGCGGCGGGAAACCTCTGAAACGGTTCTTTTTCGGTTAAGCCCGTTGGGTGTCGTCAGCGATCGTCAAAAGAAAACATTCCAACAACACCGAGTGGGGGCAGCCGCATCCGTCCCGTCTTAAATCAGCGTAAGCCGCGACACGTGTGCACTGGCTCGGGCGGCGCGGCCCGAAGCGTGCCTGCGACATGACGTGTCACAAGCTGCGACATATTAGAGTCAGAGGTTAGCCGAATACAAAAAGGCTTGCTCAGCACTGGAAATTGTCACAATGTTTACGTCATCGTTAACGGAAGGGAGTGACGGGGAGGATTTATACGGCACGCTGTAATTGGATATAATTGAGCAAGTGCTTGACACTTGATATGGATTTACAACGCCACCACTCAGCCTAAGATCATTCTTTCCTCTTGGCTGATGACCGATTTTGGTTTTCCGCGCGTGGAGCTTTGGCTAATTATAACAATACTGCACGATCCGTCTTTGAAGCCATCATTTTATCCAGTGAGTAACCTAACCGAGGTTTGCCACGGAAGAAAAGTGCACTGTGGCAATTTTTTTCCTCCTTTGCACAATTAGTGACAGACATTATGAGAGCGCAATTAGAGTGAGAAACGTTTTAATTTATAGCAACGCTCTGTTTGTCATTGGGCTTGGCTACCGCTTTGTTGCGTAAGCATGTGTGGCGTAATTACCGGTACAGTTTGGAGAGATTTACAACGGTGGGTGATGATGATGAGGATCGTGTAGGAGGATAGGGGAGGAGGAGGGGGGGTGAAGTCCTCCAGATGTGTAGGATGGAGGAAGGGGGGGGGCAACTCGGGCAGCGTGGTTCCACTTAAAACTCAGCAGGAGAAGAGCTGTGAAGTGGATGCGCCGCGTCCAGTTTTTTGCTAGCATGTGTACGATATGGTCCACGATGAAATATTTCAACGTGCATGTCACGCTTGCATGTGTTGTAAAAAGTACGACTTTTTCATTGTGGCTGCCTGTGTTAAACACATGCTCCAGACACAAAGATTTACTGGTGACAACTAATTATACGTTGCTTGTTGTGGCATGATAGGAGAATGTGTCAGACATTTACTAGCTGCATTAGACTTACTGGCAGAACCGAATTAGAGCTTAACAATTTATTTGTCACATTTTACCTGATTCTTTTATCTGAGCCTCAATGGCCATCGTAGATTGGACCCAGTACAAGAGCTGTAGCATTTTTAGCACGATTTGATTCAAAAGCTTTCATAGACTTTCCTTCCTCAATTTTCTTCCATCAGGCAGCATTGAAGTAGCACCTGCGAGAACCTTGTGTTACTTCCTCCTCCTCCGATGAGGCAGGCTGGAGGCATGGAAGGCATTAAGGTCCAAATTTGAGCCTTAACTCAAGTCAACATCCTTACGCAGCTGGTTGACATGAAAGCCAGGCGTCACATTCGGTATTTCATCTTCTAAAGATGGAGGATTGTACTTTTTTAGGGGTATAGCTCATATGATGGTACTAAAGTCATCTTTGCCACCAAGGATGGCAAGGAAACAAGCATGTGGTGTACAGTATAAAAGCTCTACGTGTCTTCCAACTTCCTGCGATCACTTCCAACGTCTTAATGTAGCTTTTATGCTGCACATGGAGCTTTGGAGTTCACCAAAAAAACTTGCTTTGATTTTTTTTTTCCATTTCAAAGTGTGGTATCATACAAATATGTTGGGCACACACACACATTTGTGCATGCGGCTCTCATCACAGACGAAAATGGACTGTATTGTTAATAACTTGCAGATGTCCTACTTTTTGTCTTGTGTGGTTTACATGGAGCTATAAATTGAAGGTAGGGCCTTTTTTGTGTGTGATGTAGAAGACAGGTTTAAATGGGCCTAATTTCACTTTGAAATGCGCCACTCGTTAAATGGTACCACTTTCAGCCTCTGAGTTTTTTTTTTCTGGTCACCGGGGACATCTGGCACCCATTCCAGGTCGAGTGCCAACGAGCGACAGACTAAGCTGCTCTCAAAAAAGATCATGACAAGCAAAAACGGAAATCTTTTTGTTGTCTGTTTCGACGTTATGTTCGCTTTAGACTTCCTTTTGCATGGACGCGCTTTGCCGGGAATCTGATCCTTATTGAGTTATATGGGAGGGATTGAACAACCGTGTAACTCAGTCACCCTTAAATCCACTGCGGTCAGCGTGAAAAGAGTGCTTCATCTATGAATTAGAGCAGAATAAAATTCGCGGGATGCTTACGGTCCGAAAACCGGGCTGACCGCAGGACTATGCGGTCAGTCCTGACCGACTCTCCGTTTAAAAGGTTAAAACCATGCAATTCAAAATAAAGCCTGAGCAGACTTATTCAATAAATTATGTAGAAAATATACATGGATAATGCAAATAAATAAAACATATGAAGACAAATGTTAAATTAAAATTAAATATTTAAGGGGTAGAAAAATGATGTGATTTAATATATATATTTTATTTTTTATTTTTTTTACTGTATTGTCATACAAAATATCAAATATAATGAAGGAATTATTACATTATATCATATAAATGACAAATACGTACTGCACACACCAACAATCAAAATAATTGTTTTGGAGTACATTTTGGCAGACAACAGTAAGTTTCTGGGGATATAATTCAAAATCATTATGATAATATAAATCAAAATATATTTCGACTAAATTATGAATGTTTCGTAATATATGAAAACGAGATACTGTAATTAATAATGAATGATGTCCAACCGTAACATTTAAAAATACATACAGTATATAATAATAATACGATAAATTAGGAGAAATTTGATTATAGTGATATTGTGGATTTGTTTTCCTTATCTAGTGTTTTTTTGTTCAATTATTGTTGGCAAAAGCCAACCATGCACAGAACGTGTCCAATAACACGTCACATTCCTTGACACCAAGTATTCTATAAAACAACGCTCTAGTGTTATTTGTTCCAGGAGTCATGGAAAAACAATGCCATAAAAAAAATCTAAACCTTTCCAGTTTTTCTTTGGAGAAAGCTGTTTGTGGTTTAGAATTTTTAAATGCGTATATTTAATATTATTATCCCCCATAAAAGCAGGCCTTTTGGCTTTTATAGGATTCAAAGTGCACAAATAAAAGCATTGGCTTACATGAGCATAAATTGGCTAAATGCGAGACATTTTGGACTTCGTATTTGAGCGGAGGAAAGAAAATCCCAACACCTCCATGTTTGACTCCTTACTGTATTTTGACTGCCAACATTTGTGGCATTTCTGTGCTGCTTTTTCAGACGCAAAATGGCCGCACCGTTTTTCTCCGAAGACGTGAGAAGTTGTAAATTGACAAAAAAAGCATTCCACTTCTCTTTTACACGTCAATCCTGTATCATAATCCCCACTATAACCCAAATCGAGTTAGCTATTGGATCGCCGTGTTTAGTTTTTAGTCTTGTACTGCCAAGGTAATCGTTGGGTACATCCTCCCGTGGGCGTCGGAGTACGTCAGAAGGTATCGCCTTCCATGAGGAAAGTGCGACGTTGCAACCTGGCATTACGCAATGGGATAATTACAAAAGTTGTAAAAATTCTGGCCTTGATAAGCATCAGTGTCGTGAAATAAAAAACAAGACCTAGAAATGGAACAGTAAAGATCAGAATGGCTGCCATTTTGGTTTGAAAGGTCATTTCCAAAAGTTGGGATTGGCATTGGGGCCTTCCCATTTGCAGAAAATGACATGGAAGATCAAGCCAGTCTTGATCCCTTCAAGCTGTTTGCGGGCCTTGTAGGCATTATTCAACAAGCACATCTCTCACTGACAATTAGACCTCGCTGCAAAACATTCTGGCCCGAGCCTCTGTGTAATTCTACGAACGTGCCTTTTCCACAATTTCAGATGAGCAGGACGTGAACAAAGCAGCCGCCGAGCACACAGGGACATGGGAGAGAGTTTCCAGATCTGTCACTCAGCTCTCCAGACGCCGTAATGCACATAAATGGAGGCTTTGCGGTCAGCCTTGGGAGCACATGTGCGAGTGAAGTGAGGAGGAGTCACGAAGGGGACCGGTGGGGGTCCGCATGAGGGCAGCTGTGAGGTTGTCGGCGGGGCGTGCGGCGCTTTGATCCCACGCCGCTCAGGTGCGACGGGACGTTGACGGATGGCGAGGCGGCGTGGGTCCATGTGGTCACGGCCAGAGCGTGAGAAAGGGCACCTGTTAGGGAACTGGGAAGCTGACAAAAAATATTTTTGGAGTACACGGACTGCCATGACACTCATTTATAAAATTGTTTGATTCTGCTGGGAGGTCCAGATGTGTACCGGCCAGTGATGGTTTGAGTCTAAGAGGGGCATTTAAAAAAAATGTAAAGTCCTCTAAAGGCCATACTTTATTTAGCAAAGGGGTCTTCCCCACTCTCCTCAAGGACCCATAAAGGTGGGACAAGTTTGAGCTTAAAGTCGAACTCCTAAACAATGTGTCACGGCACATTAGTTTGTTGGGAGAAGATTATCAAGTGTGCTGAGTGAAGGCAAGTTCAGTTAACTGGTTTTGAATATTAATTAGAGTGTGACCTGGAATTAGGAATTAAGGTCATGTATTTGTATTGCAGATCAATTATCTATGTTTTTAGTCACCCATGAATTTTCGATACTCCTTGGATAGAATATAGCTGTACAAATATTAAATATTAGATACATCTATGTGTCTGTCTATCTCGCAAACTAATCGGTCTCCTACTCTAGTGGTGCGTGGCTTTCTTCCAGGAGCGCCCTATAAAAGGGTGATTAGTTCTCAATTAGAACTCAGCGCATCTTGATTAGTGACTGTCATTGCGCTGACCCTTTCGCGGACAAGCTTCAGAGGAGCGCTAAAGCACAAACATGATGCAAACATCATCATCATCTTCTTAGCAAGTGGCCTTCAGTAAATCAGTCCTGGCGAAAGGATTTATTGAAGTACCCAAGTGAACCCAAAAGGTTCACGGGCGGTTTCCTTTCATACTTGACTGTAAATCCTCTAATTGTTTTCCACTGCGTCCTTAAAGTTTGCACCACAAAACGAGTAGCTTGCAAATCTGGATACGATGCAAGATCGTGCTTCTGGACACACCTATGTTTACTTGATTTTACCCAATAAAATCCGTCTGGGAGGGGCGGGGGGGATCATTAGCCAACGCCTAATGAGTCGATTACAAATGTAATTTTATGGAGGTTATTTTTTATTTTTTTATTTTATGTCTTTTGGGATGATTAAGACATTAGATACGATGCCAAAACATTCCAAATTAAAGAATTGCGAGTGCTCTTGTCGGAGTCGTTCCAAGCATGCGGGCGAAAACTCGAGGCTGAGGTTTTTCGGCCGTCTGCAGCTGTAAATCTTGGCGACGGAAGATCGTCTGCAACCGCGACGACCTTCCTAACCTCGTCCATCTTCCTCAGCATGCCGCCAACTCGGAGAACGGGATAAAAGTTCTCAACAAAAGGTCACCGTCCGTGTATGCTGCCATTAACAAGCTCGGGAATGAGAGCCAATATCTCGGGGAAATATTCCGGGTGTCAGCGAATGTTGCGGCCTGATGGCTTATAAATGGAATGTATCAGCGTGTTTATGTTGCCTGTTTAGCAGCACATTTTCATGCCCCGCTGGAGCGCGGATGCTGTGTCAGTGCATTAACGCCAATGTCACTTGCAATCAGACTAAGATTTGGTTCTTGTTTGTGCCCCGCCTGGAGCCCTAATGTAGCATTTTACCCCCTCAGTTGCCTTATTGTCCAAAAGTAACATCAAATGATAGAGAATTAATGTATGGACTAAAATGCTTGGGTTTGATACAGAGATATCTTAGTGAGCTTGACTGATACTGGAGGGAGGAAACTAGACAGTTCCTGGAGCTAGCTAGCTAGCTAGCTAGGTAGGAGGAGCTTGGATAGCACACTTCATTTTAATTGGGCCTTCTTGTAAATAAAAACAAAGTCTTTAAATGCCACTTTATTCATGAAGCGCACATTACTGTTGGTGGCATGGTGGATAAATGATATAAGAGTAATATAAACACTTCCAGATTAGCAAATTTAGTTATGTTGATTCATGCGTAGCATTGAAGGCTAGCAAAACAACACAAGATGGCGGCTCATGTCACTTCCATTTAAATGTATGGGATATTTGTTGGCTGGTTAAACAATAAAACTATATCATCATCTTTTACATGGAAATATATTTGTTTTTCAATTTTCTTATCACCGGCTAAAATATACCCTTTCAACTTCCGCTCAGAATTTTGTTTGGGAATGAATCCATTTGAACATAACTATTTTATTCCCTGCCATCTGCCTGATCTGATTGACAAGTCACTTTTACTCCAAATAGATCTGCCATCCCGAAGCGAAAGTGAGAGGGAAAAAAAGCAAACCTTTTCGGTTTGTTTTGTGCACTTCACGCCGCAGCCATCGTATGTTGTCCAGTAATGACAATGTCAGGCACAACGAGGCCCCACAAGGTTTCCTGGGCCGCAAAGTGACACATGCATGCAAGGAAGCCTCATCACGACTTTGCGCAACCGCAGCCGCCGCCGCCACCCCTGGGCCTTCGTAGCCAAGACGTGTTCAGTGACCAGGATAGCATAACCTCAAGTGGATGACATAGTCCCGTGGCAGGCGCTCACAGAAAACGCTATGTTTTTATACAAGGGTGTAACCGCTCTGTCTTTTTTTTTTCCGCTTTCTAAATCGTTGAGCCTTTGCAGTGCCTTCAGTCTGACGGTGGAAAACAAAGCCACATGTCCACTGTTTGCGTTGGGATTTGTGGACCAGTATGATCCTTTAAATGGTCATTGGAGTGTTGCTAATTGTTTCAGCACATGGACATGGTGGCGAAGTTTAATTATAACGATCCACAGTTAGCAAAGTATTCGTTATGTCTTGAACAGATTAGCGTACGTGACTTGTGATTGGTTTTATTCTCGTCAAACTCGTCAGCAATAAATGTAGCGGTTGGGGCCTAAAATAGGGACGTTTCATGGTTAGCATACCAAACATTGCACGACAAACGGCCAATCCAGTTGTACACATTTAAATGTATACTAAGTGCAGTTGTAATGTTCCAAGTACTGTATTTGAATTTTCCGGTATGGAACTTTTGTTATAATCCATGTCGATGATCTGTATTCTCACATAGACAATATCTCCATTTGAAGATGCTTGGTGTCTTAATAACGGTCCAAACATTTCATCAATTTACCTCAATGATTTTTATTTTATTTCTATTTAGAAAACAACATTTAAGTTCTACAGCCGATTTTTCCCATTTTTAATGGGTGCTCATTAAAGGGCCAACATTGCATTTGGATTTCGTTTCCATGGCAACTATTACAATCAACTTTTTAAGACCTAAACTTTTGGTTCCTCCCTGGACTCCAAACTTAATAAAATATATCACATGCTGCCGATGCCGAAATGTACATGAATGAGTTTTCCGAGAAATTGTGCACCAGCTTAATGGTCAATTACAAAGCTTACAACATTTTCCTTGGCCCGTGCCCCAATCAGGTTCCCGACCCTAAGATTGTGAAACTGTTAAATCACGACTGTCAACATCTTTCATAATGTGAACCTCCTCAGAACATTTTCCAGTTGTTGTCATATTTGTCGTCCAGAAGAAAATTAACCGAGCATCTGTAATGCCGCCATTAAAAATTAGAGACGGAAAAGCTAGCCAGAGGGTGACTTACTTCATCGGTTGTTGACGAATTCATTGTTCGTGCCTCACGCTACATCATGAATACACACATACGCATGTAAACCACAAAATGGCAAAAACCAAACGGGAAAAGCAGCGATCATGTTTCCTTGTTTGCATTCATAGTCAAGCTGAAGAAAACATGACATCGGTTAAAAGGAAAAAGTGATTTTTACGAGATATAATTAATACCATCAACATGACATGATGCTCAGTGTGTTCACTTGAATTATGTCGCTTTGCTTTGCTCACGAAACCGCTCTATTAATTCTAAAAGTTTCCTCCAAGGGGGAGAAAAAAAAATCGTACACACAAATCCGCCGTGGCTCAACGCTGATTCTACCTGTGTCAAAAATGTTCGACGTGCCTTTGAAAGTCCTTCGCGAGCTGCCATTTCAAAGACGAGAGTATGGCGAGCGCTCTGATAGAACACGGGACGCGAGTGTAAGCGACGACGCTTTACAAAAAGAGGCCCCCAGTGTTCCCAGGAGATGTCCTCGCGAGGTAACGCCGAGGACAAACCGCTCTCTCTCGCCTTTAATGTATATTTATAGAGCTTCACGTGCATTTAAAAAGTTTAAAACGCTATCTGAGGCCTGATGAGGATCTTTGATCTGCTTCTGAGCGTAATGCAAACAGATAATTATGTTTTCTTTCTTATGCCTCTTGATGCAGACAAAGTTTTCCTTATGAAAAGATGAGGGGCTATCAAAGACGAGCCTGTTCGTACAAGCAATCTCGGTGACTGCAATTTGTCTCTGGGATATTTATATTCGCTTTTATGTTTCCTCTGTCTGGCTTAATAAACACAATAACATTTATATGGATTATCTTTAATTTGATTTCGTTGAGATAACCCCTCATGTACGTTGATGCTAGTCAGCTAACTCAAAACTACATTTTCCTCATGTTTTCATATTTGAATAAAAGAAAAGCAAACAAGCCATCTACGCCCTCGTAGCGATTGGGTTGTTTTTCTCGACGTCTGACAGTCGATCAGTCACGGTCTTTTTTTTTATCACGTTACCGCTTCATGCTAGTCAATCATTTGCAACAATAAACTCCGTGGCCGCGGGCGTGGCGGCTACTCGTCAGACTAATTAAGCAAACAGACGGAAGAGGGAAAGGCAAAGGGGGGGGTTGGCGTCATAACCCAAGACAATTCCAATCAGAGAGTCTGTAATTGAAGTGACAAGTTAATTACAGGCTGATATTATCGTGCGTTCCTTGTAACGCTGCCTTCATAAGACGCCGGTCGCCTTCTCCAACCTGCTCCGACTCCTCAGATGTGTTCATTAACAGCGAGACCCCCTGACCTGTTCACCCATCTTGGATGTATAATTAAACGGGAATAAGTCCACTTTGTCTCGTTTTCATTTACAACATTTATGAGTCGCTCTTTTAGCGGGCGGGCGTCGGCCGCCACGCGGGGCCCTCGGGCGTCGCCCTCATCGCCCTCCCCCGGTCCCACCTCGGCGCACCTCTGTAATTAGCGCTAGCATCTCCTTTAAACAAGCGACAAGCAAAGTTTAGCGGCGGGATTCCGTCAGATCATTACCATAATATGGCGGGCGCAATTTGCCCCCTATCTCCCAGCTTTTCCGCCACATCAAAGTCTGGTAGAGCTGTGGTGTAATTGGGCCATGCCGCCTTGTCAAGATGAGTCAGCCTGATGGCTGCAAAAGGAGAAAAAAAACCTCCTGGGCATGATAATTAATGGAGACGAAAGTCAAGTCAACGTTGGAGAGCGGAAGGAGGAAAAAGTTTGGACAGCTTGACATAAATATTTCACACCTATGACTTATTCAAAATGATCAATTTGATGTATAATGGATATTAGCTTTGCCAACCGTGTTTTTCTCTGAATGCAAACGTTTTCATTGGTCGACAGATTCATCTTCGACACGTCTGGATGATTTACTTTAAGTGTGGTATACACGTACCGATAAGTGATTTTTGAAATGTGACTCCAAACATGATGAGGAAAACACTGGCAAGTCTGAGCTTACTACTTGAGATGACTCAGGTACCAACCCTGACCCTGATGCTAACTCCGCCCACAGTCGCAACACAGGTAACACCGATCGGTACAATTGTGAGCATTGCAAAAACACCCAAATTTCCCTTGTCTCTGAAAGATTATCTTTGGCATTCATCCTGTGGTGTGTGTTCTGTGTGTTCTATAAACACCCAAGACCACAAGATAATCATAGAGGAGATTCTGTTAGTCATGACAATAGGGTGGCTGATTATTTTGATCAGCAGGGTGAGGGATCCTTAGCGATCTGCTGGTCACTGTTGTTGCATGTTTTAACTTTGCATTTCCATATGGATGAGTCATACCACAAACAAGGGAGGGGCATCCTCTCGGGGGGTATCTGTGTCTGTCATCTGTTCAGCCAGGACAAAGGCAGTGACAGTTACTGACAGCTGGTCATCCTCACCCTAAAAAGTTGAGGGGAAAAAAAAAGTCTTTGGCTAGTCCAAAATGAACAGGCTAGACGCCTTTCCTCTTGGCACGAGCCGAAGACCCCCGAATACCGCCTCGGCATCAAGCGTGGAACCTTCTCTCGTGCTTTCATTTCTTTCCGACCCCAAATTTGAATATGAAAAGAGGTCTGTCACTCTCTCCCAAGCAGTCAAAGACCATCACCGTAATGACATTTGGCAGTCATTTGATTTGTTGGGTTTTAAAGGGAGGGGAGAAGGAATCCACTAAATATTTCATACGCCATGCTAATCCGTGTAATATTGCCGGCTGAAGCCGTGTACCTGCGCCCGCTAAGACGCCATCCACGTGGATCTCCCTCACAGTCTGCAAATGCCTGCAAGTCTCCTGAATAATAAACCGGCGCCATTGAAATATTTAGACTTTGATTCCCATTAAAGGAATCTTTAAAACATGAGATTTACATTTCAGGAAGAAAAGAATAGCGGTAGCGGCAATCGCACCACCTCCAGCCAGTCGAAATAACAGCCTCTGTTTCTTTGCAGGAAGTGGATTCGGGGATAAACACAAGGGTGCAGACAAAGAGATAAAATGCGGTGATGAGAGATGAGAGGGTAAAACATGAAACGACAAAAGGCGGCTACAGAGCCAGGAATGAGGTGTCAGCAGTTTTAGCGGAACAGCGACGCGTCTCTTATCCTGGTTTCCGCGGTGGCTCGGAACTAAAAAGTCAACTCGGGTGCGCCGATGTCGCCTTTGTTTATGTTTATGTGAAGATCCAGAAAAGACAAAGGGAAGCTTGTGGTAGAGGCGGAAGCTTGCGGCCTTCACTTGGTACAGTTCAACAAAATTGGGGCCAAAAGGGCGAGTCGGTGGAGTCAAAAATAACCCAAATCAGGTCAAAAAGGGACGGACAAGCGAGCTAAGGCAATTTGACGCGAATCTCTTTTAAATGTTACAACCAGGAGCACGTAGCCAGCATTGCTAGCTGGTGTGTCTGTTTGGCTCTGACCTCGTCAACCTACCGTAGGCGTCGGCGGGAGTGACATGATGAAAAACGGCCATCATCAAGCCGCCGTGCCTGCACACAAATCACCAAGGCCGCCATCGACGCAATGTGGCTCTCACATGTGGACCACCGCCGCACAAACACACAAGCACGTTTCTTTCCGCATCCCTCCATACATAAGTGCAACGCTTGAGGCTATTTGCAATATGCAATACCCAAAAGGCTTTGCAGCTGCGGAAGATGAGCGTTCGCCGTGTTGACGAGAGAAGAGGCTGTGATCTCCCCGCCGCTCCCCCGTTGATGTTCTTTAGCTGAGGGAATGAGTGTCACATGACAAGTGCGCTCACAGGAGACCGCATGCTTACATGGGATGTACGATATACAAACGTGCGATAGCGACATCAAGTACAACCGCACAAGCTAATGCGGGACCACGCTTATAAAATGGTGGAAAATATTGAAGTCAACCTTTTTGCGGATTCGCTCTACTGCGAATTTTCATTAGCGATCAAACTTTAATGGATAATAGAAACGTAAATCCTCCGTAAAAATACACTTCAAATTAAATAATAATAATTAAAAACTACCTAGAGGTTTCATTCCACTACGATATTTACTACTTAACGTTACAAATTGATTTAAGCGGGGGATTGCCGTATTATTAACCGTTGCAGAAACACATGTTTTGGTTAGCAGTGCTGCTCGTTCAACCTTGCACTGGGTGGTGGTCTAATAAGTGTTCAGCTAACTTATTCTTAGAGTATTTTTTTTTGGTTCCCACACTGACAAGTGCAGGCAAATAAATGAGCAGCAGCCATGACGTGCCGCCAAACGCCCCGCCGCTTGATTTGCCATCAGGGCTGCGGCGCCCAGGTAGCACAATTACCGCACACGGGCTCCCCCTCTAAATTGTGACGCGGAAGGGAAGTGACACCCATAAGGCGTACATCACTGTAATCGAATCTAAATGAAGCCCGCGCCAAACACAGCGGCGGCCCACCTGAGACGCCACCGCAGCAGCCTGTCAACACCGTGTCAACGCCACCGCTCACGAACCCCGTCCGAATGCATAATCACACCCATCATTAGGGTGTCACTGATGATAAGGTTAATAGAATGAGTGGAGCGGAGAGGTGGCGGGGGGAAAAGAAATAAAGGACAAAGTTGGGATTTGGACCAATCTGGAGATCACTTTAAATAACTCAAGTCGTGTCATAACAACTCATGACACCGTACATGCAAATCATATGTATGGTAAATAATAGCATGCTTGCTACATAGTAGAAGGTAAAAATGTATTTGCCAGAAGTATGTGAGTTTAAAATGTAGCTTGTCAGACAGTGGATATATCAGGAAGCGGACGATAGGTTAATAGATAGTTAGCAGGTAAACTTGACTTCATGTTTATGTAGCCTTAACACTTTGCTTTGATGGTATTTGTCTTTAAAAAAAAATGCCATCATAAATGATATTGCTAGGTGGGTTCAGTAACACTTCAGAAAACTGTCGACAGTTAACACAGTTTGTTGTTACACCTACAAAGGCAAGTTAAAACTCGACCAGGCAAAACAATAGCTGTATATCAGCTTATTTGAGATGGGATGAAGCAAAGTGGAAAAGTGTGTTGTGGTTGGACGAGTCCATATTTCAAGTTGTTTTTGGAAAAATCCAGATTTTTAATGTAATGCTACAGGAGTGTGTGAGACAACTTTTGTGGTATCACACATACTTGTATTGAGCAGTCAGAGTAAAATATTCATTAGTGTATTTAAAAAATGTAGAGACAAATCACATATTCCTTAATTATTTGTTTTTAATTAAAGTTAATCGTAATGACAATTAAAGTAAATCGTTTTGAGATCAAAGTAAACCTTTCTTAACTGAACAGGCAGGGTAAAATTTTAACATTCTAAATAACTCCACAAACATAAAATAAGGTAAATATACAATCAATGAGTGATTTGCTTCAATTAAATAAAGGCTCACTATATTTACTTAGATGTATTTTCCATATTTATACTAATTCTATTCGTCACCATCACGCTATTGCCATGACTGCTACCTTTGTGTCTTCCTTTTGACGACGCCGCCGCCCTGTTTAATGAGTGCATGTACTTTGTGCTGTAACATAACATTTACAGTAGCCGGGAATTATTTTTTTAAGGGTCCCTCTGACACCTTTGGTGGCGATGAAGTGGCAGCGCGTGGATACAGGAGGTGGTCCACTCCAAGGAGGCGTGCGCTCGCCACAATTAGAAGCGACCGTCGCCGCCCCCAAAGTCTCCCTCCTCTCAGCAGAAATATATTTATCTGAGGATAATTGGCCATTAAATCCTTACTTGACAACTGCGGAAAATGCCAGCCCCAGTAGTAATCTGGCTGCCAGAAAATGACAACGGCTGGCAGGGCTGTCGACTGCTGGGAGCCACATCAGGAAAGGATGGATCTATTCCATACGCACACATGCACACATTGAACGGAGCTGGCGGTTCAAATCAAATCCTGTCCTGTTCACAAGCCAAGTGGTTTTTCTTTTTTCTTAAAAAAAAGGAAACCCCTCATTATGATTCCTAACAACAGACAGGTCTCAGCACTGAGGATAAAGCAGCATTTATTTTGCCCAAGCAGGATATTTTTCATATACATTATGATAATAGTCATTAGAACACGGTTCTGAACTTTTGGGTACGAATCACAGCTGCCGGTTTTTCTTTTTGGAGTGTGCAGCCAATAAAAGATGAGATAGTCCATATAAAACATTTTGGTTAACTTCTCCCACACACTTCGAAGATATTCGGACATATTGAACAAACTTTTTTTTTAACACTTGGAAACTTATTTAAAGACTCGTGTGGCAATACATGCGGAATGTTTCAGAAGAAAAGAAACCTGTTGCTTAACCCTTAATTCATAGAAATTATGAAATATTATATTGCGCATTATTTTATATATTTTTATTATAATCAACAAACCCTGTGAACCCTCTCCAGTTTTGTCAAGTTTCATCAATATGAAAAAATATTGAAATATGAAACAAATATTGTTCTGCTGCATTTCCTTCATGGCATGACAAAAACATGCATCTGAGATGCTCCAGATTTAAGCCAGAGTGCAGACACGGCATTTTATAGTGCGACACCTCCACACGGAGGCTTTCAACAAAGCTGGCTAAGAGGTTGGGGTAGAGGAGGTGAAATATGAATCACGCTTTCTAACTTTATCGTCATCTCATCTTTTCACATGTCATTTGTGTTGCTCGATTCGGCCGGCTTATTCCAAAATCACGGGAAGCTGCCAGAGCATGTTTCGGGAAACGCGTGTCTCCGATTCCCAACCGTGGAGATCGAGAGCTTTCTCGCATATCTACCAGACAACAACGGTCGGATGAAAAAGTAATAATACTAATATTAGGCCGAGTGGCGGGGAGAGAAAGGAGATGGAATGCGCTCTAAAAGCATCAGTCCGTGTTGTTTATTAATTCAAAACAGTGTTTCGCTTTTCTCAATCCGTGTTATCAAAAATTCCAACAATGTCTTGAGTGCAATCTCGTGTTGGGGCGATAATGGCGAGGGAAGCGCGGGCAGGTATGTGGCATCAAGTATTCAACAGAGGGGTCGGAAAAGAAGGAGGGGCGGGATGGCGGTGTCTTCGACAACATCCCGAAACAGTCGCATGCCACGTTTTAACCCTTTGTCGAAGACGCTTTTGTTTGTTCCATTGTGTTTCCTCCGGCTGTTGTTTCTCCAATCGCATCATTGTCATACTCCGGAGGCTCACTAAAAAGCCGCCGGTTTTCCTCCATTTGACGACCTACATTACATTTTCAACAACGGCGGCTTACACGTTGTGCGTGTGGAGGAACCGCGGTGAACAAAATGGGAGGAGCCGGCGTACACGGATGGTAAAATGAAAGTGTAAGGGAGGGAGGGGTGTTGCATCGTCTAAATAGGCATTTGTGTCAAGAAATACACAAGGGGAGTTGTCGTTTGGGGGTTTGTTGTCCTAATGCTCAGTTAGCGCGGGAGACCATCAAGTTTGACAATGCAAGAGCATGGCGTACTCTCCATCAGCCCGAAAAAGTACGATAAGATTCCATCTTTGCCTAAAGTCCACTTTTTGCGATCTAAAATTCACTTCCAAATGCAATCGTGTTTGTCTTGTGTTTCTTTTAATTCTGTTTATTTCATTGTTTTCTCAATTGACCTCTTCAAAAATGTTATTGTCAAAAGTACAGAAGGTCAATGGAAGTTAGTGTATAATTTGTCTTGCTAAATCCATCGTAAACAATGCTAGTACGCTAACTCAAAAAACACGTGAAAATAGTGTCGACAATTTCCGATCCAAAATATTGTAATATAAGCCATTATTGCGTTTATTTAATTGTTTTCGCAACTGACCTCTTGAAAATTTTAATTGTAAAAAGTACGGAAGGTCAATGGAAGTTAGACTCGTGTAATTTGTCTCGCTAAATCCAACGTAAACAATGCTTGCATGCTAACTCAAAAACCACATAAAAATAGTGTCAACAATTTCAGATCCCATAACGTAATATTAACCATTATTGTCAAACGACAACGAGCTAGTATTATATGGTAGTCGCTGAACTCTGAGCCTAAGACGCTTGTGGGTCAGTCATGGTAGCCTCAAAACCGTGGCGCATCTGTAGCTCCTTCCAAAAATCCTCCCAAATGAGTTTCATCTGGTAAAATGGCGAGCGCCTTGTATGTGCTTTGATCACGAGGCATTGTGCAGGCCCCCCGAACATCATGTACTGCATGTACGGGGATCGCGTTCAGTAACCCAAGGAGCCTCTTTTTGGGGAAAACCACATATGTTCAGCGTGGATGAAAAGTCAACTCCGTGATGTTCGTCCAACAAGGCGCCCCTTTGATTATGGCTTTTCAGGCACGAGCAATTTCATCGTCTAAAAAGCCCAGAGTTTGTGAAAATGTGCTGCGACTTGTGTAAGACGTCATGTGAACGTCTCGCGAAGGAAAAGAGCCATCACGCAAATTAAGATCCTTGGTTTGCTCCCCCTCTCTCTCTTTTCTTCGACTCGAAAAACTAAAAAAAAGTTTTGGGTGTTATCCCAGTGAGCAGCACTAAAGGAGGAAGCCAGTAAAGCCCTATTAGGAGCCTTCTCGCTGCAACGATCTCATTGGAAGAAGCGAGTGAAAATTGCCCGGATTAATGTGTTAATCCGCCTCTTTAAAATGCTAATGTCCATTTTATGCCCATTAAATCTCAGTGTGCGTTTTCTTTGATGCGTGCAATTTCTATCAATTAAACACAGAGGAATGAAACAGGCAGCAGGGAGATTAGTCGCTTTGCTTCAAGCGTGAATTTCTCAGTTTGGTTTCATATTTATCTTGAATGGCGGAGACGGGGGGGATGTTTGGAGTGGGTTTAGGAAATACAGAAGGAGAAATGTGGCGATATGAAGAATTCCGGAAGTCCCTCGTGCCTTTCACGGAGCTCACGACGAACAATAAACAGTAGCACTTGCTCATGTCATTTATTAACAAACAATTTGTTTCGGGTATGAGGACTCAATTTTCTTGACAGTGAGCAGACTTTCAAGTACGTCCAAATGAACTCAATGATAGATCACAAAATAAGCAGATATTCATTACCGTGATGCCAAATGACCTAATCGAAACTAACTGCGTGGATAAACCTGTGCGGTATAAATTTCTCACGCCGCAAATTGTGCGATGACTTGCGGATGCCCTCGCCGTTGTGCAAAGCCTTTTAAAAGCAGGAATGGAGCTCGTCCAATCGCCGAGGGCTCTGCGGTTGACCGGAAAATGCTTCCAGATTTGTCACACACGCACGCACAGATTCATTGTTCGGCGTGAAAACGCTTCCAGTAAACTTGCATCTATCATCCGAGTGCTATTTTTGAGGTACGGCGCTCGCAATGATTTATGGAGGCCTTTCGACGCCACGCGCGACTCACCCTCCATCATGGGCAAAATCCACCGCTGTAAAAGTAAAATACACTCTGGCGAACCCAGCGAAAATGTACAAAGTCATCTTTTATTCACTCTGGCTTTTGTGTGACAAGTTGCAATGCGCCACTGGGAAGGGTCAAGGAAGTTTGACGATCTATTACTATTGATTATTCAAAGTAGAAGTGAAATGGCTTGAACAAAATGGCCGCCATTTTAGTATGAAAGCACAAAATTCTTAAAGACTAGCAAAACAAACTCCCTCCGTCCACCACCAGCGTACGCGGGCAGATGATAATTTATTAAAAGCCGCAGCTAATTTTCTGTGACGTATTATATCTTTGCCTCAGTAATCATGAGCCCCATTTCATTGAGTGAATTAGGTGCTCACGGCTTGGTGCGATCACAGAGCTGGAAAATGAGTGTTCACAGGCTGCTAATGGCCGGCAGATGAGGCAGACAATCATCTTTAATGTTCAGCAGCAACACAGAGCGGTCTGATATAAAACCATGATCGCTCGCTATTATTATACCAACCTAGTAGGAACACATGGGGGCATTTTGAAAACGGACAATTGATTATATGGTTGGCTTAGCGATTGTTTTCTATGTAGATGTGGGAAGTCTTTGGATCTTATGGTGAGATGATAGAAGTCAAATAGGTTTGTATAGTATGGTTAATGGGGTGAGGATAAGTGATAGTGGTTTGCATGTTTGGGTTAGGGTTCGTAGGGTTGGGGTATGGAATATCAGGTCAGGAACTGTCAGATGCTCAGAGCATTTTAAACATGATAAGTATTTGGGTCTTATGGTGAGATGATAGAAGTCAAATAGGTTTGTATAGTATGGTTAATGGGGTGAGGATAAGCGATAGTGGTTTGCATGTTTGGGTTAGGGTTTATATGGTTGGGGTATGGAATATCAGGTCAGGAACTGTCAGATGCTCAGAGCATTTTAAACATGATAAGTCTTTTGGTCTTATGGTGAGATTATAGAAGTCAAATAGGTTTGTATAGTATGGTTAATGGGGTGAGGATAAGCGATAGTGGTTTGCATGGTTGGGTTAGGGTTCGTAGGGTTGGGGTATGGAATATCAGGTCAGGAACTGTCAGATGCTCAGAGTATTTTAAACAGTTGCGTTGTCATGGTGAAACTTCCTCGCTCATGTTGAAGGGCTGAAACTCATTTTGGGTTTTAAACACTGTGTCACTTGTGACATTAGTCCTGGAACTTTTTTGACACGCGTCAAAGAAACTCCAGCCCCTAGTGGGGTCTCTTATTAGCTGACTCACTAACCTCCGTTTTTCTCAGTCCACTAGCCACATCCAAAATCTATCACAGAAAAACAACCATTTGTGAAGTTCCCTTCTAAATGTCCCCCTACTGCTCTTCTCTGTCTTCCATTGGTTCTAGGTGGTGTTACAGATCATGATCCTTAGAGAAAGTGTTGTTCTGGAAGTTGGCTCTTTTCTGCACCATCTATTCTAACTCCATTCAACAGCCCTCCCCCTTCGCCCTCCCCGCCCTTAACACCGCAAGCTGTCAGCAGTGTCACAACATGACGGGCCGCGACACCACTGAATCTGGCATCGCTTTGTCACCCTGATACACTTAAGCATTGGTTGCACTGCGCTCCGGCTCGGCAAAGACACGCCGTCAAGTGAGGAAAGGCCATTATCTGCAATAGACACAAAAGTACAGGGGATCCCTGCAGACAGAGAGATGATTAAGGGCTAAGTGTCATTCTTCCCGTCTTGCCGGCCCGTTTTAAAGAGCTCTATTTCTTACTGTCCTTTTTACTGCCGAGCCTGCGACTTATCGTCCTATTCCGCCCGCATGCCTGCGAGGAAGGGACACGGGTCTTGACAACCACACTGGGGGGTATTATGTAGAAGGCCTGGTCGTTCAACCGTCACCGCTCCAAACAACCAGAGAGGACCCAACTCGGTTGGCTTTAAACACATGTGGCAGGGAATAAGTCATGACGGGCGTGAGTGGAATTTGGATGTGAAGTATTTGTGGAATGTCCACACAGGGATTGGACATTTGGTGCAAGGGGTGGGGCCGGCCTGGGCATAATAAGTGTGAATGGCCCGGGGATGATTCCTGAGTATCTTCAGTCCAGTGTCTGCTAGCAACTTTGTGACTCTAAACACTGCTTTTTACTTTCGGTTCCTTTTTGTTTTATCAATGTTTTGAGCAAGTTTTGGATATGCATGTCTTTTATTTCACGAAACCACGACTTCTCAACCAAGGCAATACATTTCATTAACACATGAAATTTGTTTTTCAAAAGACATTCTCTTAGAGCTGGCATTTAAAAAAAATGATTCAAAATTAAATTGCTGCACTTAATACATTGGCCTACCGGGCATCGGCCTGCTATGCTTGATGGCACTGAAGACACTGGCCCACTGGGCATCTGCCTGATGGCCAGTCCAGGGTGTATTGATCATTTATGAAACTAACAGAAAATGGATGTAAAACAATTCCAGTTTATTAAAGTATCTAAATTCCTTTGGATTTCAAAGAGTCCATTTTTTTTCTGCCGCTATACTGAATGTTTATCCAACTAAAAACACTACAAGTGTTTTGCCTTCGGGAATTTCAGTGGCAGCTAAGCGAGAGTTTGGATTTGCATTCTGCCTGCCCCAGATTTTCTTGCAGCCAGTGTTGCTGCCCTGAGTGGGAATTCCATCAACAGCCATCCGCCTTCCAAAATTTCTAGGCTAGCATGTGTCCCCCGACCAACAGCCCGAAGACTGGCATTAGTATTCACGCGGACAGACAGACAATCAGCTTGCAGTTTTATCACTCAGCGTGTAAAAATTAGATCTGAGACACGACAGTATCAATAAAAGATCTCATTTCCAGCCTCGCTGCTACAACTGGTCCTCTTTCAAGTGACACTGCGGGTATCAATGGCGCTCTGAATAATGAAAAGCAATTATGTAGCTAAACAAAGCTGCCGCTGTAATGGGCTTTTGTTTTATTTTTACTTTCAAAATGGAAATAGATTCTGTGGTTGCATGTGTGTGTGTGTGTGTGGCTTTTTTCTTCCCTCTCTTCCTCATCTTGTGGGTCACATGCAGGACAATCTTCTCATCACACCCGTCGACCTACAGCGTTCTTGGGACGGAGGTTGCAAGCCGCATGAATTAGACGGCAAAGTCTACATTGAAAGCTCGGCTGCCAGGCAATCTTGCCCAAACAGAAAAAGCGGGAACAGAAGCCGGTTCTTTAGATTGTTTCTATTAATTATTCAAGTGTCAGAATCTCTATCCAATGACCCCCATCAAATGAGCGCACATTATTTAGCAGGCAACCACGCATGAGCATGACGACAATGAGTGAAGTATCGTAGATACCATGGAAAACCTCGGCTCATGCTGCTAATGCGCGGCCTCGAGTGAATTGAGATGATCATTTTTATTCCAATTTTAATTTTGTTTTTCAAAAAAAATGTTAAAGGTAATTATTTATTTAATGACATATTACGGAGAATTTATTAGAGGCATGCACTTGTGAATTATGTCATACATGAGTATTTATGTTTTACTTCAACTTATACAGGTTGTTACAAGCACATTTTATTCATACAATTGCATAAAAATGAATGAAGCAAAATGTGAAACAATCATTGAGGATATTATTTAAGTAATATTTTCATAGTTCTACTCATCTATTGTGAAGATTTTTTATGTATTTATTTTGTTCATACAATTGGATCAAAATGAATGAAGAAAAATGTGAAATTACCATTGAGGATATTTATTATTTAAGAAATATTTTCATAGTTGTACTCGTCTTATGTGAATCTTCATTTATGTGAATAAAATAAATTTGGACAAACTGTTCAAAATGAATGCATCAGTATTTAAAGTATTTACTTAGTTGCAGCTAGTAGTGGGCATTTATTGAAGGTCAGGCTTGTATTTTCTAATGCTTTGTTTTTTAGTATACTTCCCAATTATATTTAGTTTTCCACAAACATTTTGTATAATTACATTAAACCCATATGATTAGCCAGAATATTGTGACAATTTTCTAATATTGTGACACAAATTGTATTTGTACAGGTAGAACAAAATTAAGAAATTGAAACGGAAAACTTTTTTTGCATTTGCTAATGAAGTCTAATGCAACTATTTGAGTAGAGGCATTGCAAACGGGAAAAATCTCAACAAACAAATGTGGAATAAAACAATGTAAATGACGAGCCTCTCAAAAGTGTGGCAAGAATGACATCCTCCCAAAATTTTGTATAAAGATTTCTCAGAACAGTGAAATCAAGTCTATTCTTATGGCCTTGTGGATACTCCATAAATCGTCATAATGGAAAGGAAAGGATGATAAAAATACCAAAGACATCTTTTCGTCTTTCTTCACATGGTGAAAAAATATATTTGGGAGTGCGTGGCGGTTTCCAAACAAAGCCCTGAACTTGTTGACATGAGCTGGGACACGTGTGTGATTGGCATGGTCGTCAACCCGCACTGTTATTTCCGTCTCCCGCCGCACTCGGCCGCTGAATCAAGATTGTGTGCTAATTTGTGCCAGTCAGGAAAGAAGGAGGATGAAGGGTAGACTCACAGGTGTGATGGAGTTCAGTGATGAAAACTGGGCGTGCAGGGTCTTGGAGACCTCACATGGTGGTTGCGGTTCGCATGGTGCCTGGCGGGAGAGGTGGCCACGTTCGCAGCCTCCTGGGTGTGGAGACTTGGCCCTGCAAGGGGGAGATGAAAAAGGCTTTATAGTCATTGCGCAGGCAGGACTGGAAGTTCTGGAAGGGCCCCACCAGCTTCACTAGTGGAAACAGGCTGCCATCTGCTGTTGTGTGGAGGTATTGCACGTCCTTTGTTTTTCAAACGAGATTGAGATACAGTTTCCCAGACTGGTGAGAGTTTTGAGAGACGTATACACATATAGATTTTTAGAATGTTAGGTATTTGTAAATGCGAGGAACCTTCTTTTATGACAAGTAAAACATCAGAAAGCATGTCCTTTGTGCTTTTAATGTGTGCGACTCAAAATTATCAACACAGCACACATATAACGATATCTGGACAAATAATCGTGAGTTTCTTCCAGAACAGATGTCTCTTGTAGTACCGAGACTGACCTGTGAGAGGCAGTGTGGCGCCAGAAGCCATCTAGACTGCCAGGAAACTCAAAGAATAGTACAATGTCCACATTTACCTATTTGTGTGTTTTTTAAGATATACTCACTGGAAAACCTCACTTATTTACTAATTTTGTACTCAGCCCAAAGCCTTGTCTAATACCAAACGATAAATTTGTGTCATCTTTTGGCATCTTAGCGCTAAGGAAATACGGTAAAGTATGGGAGGAAGCTTCAACGGTTTTACAAGCAGATTAGGAAGTGGGCAAAATTATTAACATTCGATAATCAGACCTTTACTGACTGATATGAATGGAAGGAAAAAATGCTCAGATTTGGTCCACTTGATGATACGTGTATAACCCGCTCAAACTGACTTGCTAAATGCTAAAATAACATGCAGGGAACTAGTTGAATTTTCCCCTGCATGTAAAACAAAGCCATTCGTCATGTGACTGAATGTGCTTGTAAAGTTGCTTAATTAAAAGAATCCATTCGCTAACAGTCAACCTTTGCACTTATGTTACAGTTTTCCAAACGAATGAATTATTCAGTAGTGAGGCTAGGCAACAAAAGGCACGGCCGCCTAATGTGTTTGCCTAAATAGCAGTAAAGAGCCGGGCTTCGCCTCTCGCCGCGGATAAGGTACCACTGTTATGCTTGTGCTAAGTGTGTCTCGTTTAATTTAATTCAATAATCCCGATAAATGAAATAAATCCCTTCTGGGACACCAGGCAAGATAATATAAAATGAGTTTGGCGGCGGGAAAAAAATTAGGACATTACGGTTGATTGAGCGCTGACAAAAAGCGGGAATATTACAGCGATATTCTTTATGTTTGTAATTTTCGCAATAATGAAATGAAGGCATCCGGGCGGAAAGCAATCAGTGCCCAAAATGGATGACAGCGATTTGCCGGCTTAGTGAAGGAGGGCGCATTAGCATTTTCGCGCACTCCCAATGCAAATTGTTTCACTTAAACTTTTTAAATACCAGTTCGCGTCGTGACTTAATTTTAATAAGTGTCGGTCGGGCGATAAGAAAACGCCGACTTGACTGGCACATGGCACGCGGCACTCTTGATTCACAAATTTGAAAAAGAGCGCGATTTTCTCAGTTTACGCTGAATTGAGATTATTTAACTATATAATGAAAAATATCCATATCAAAACATTCATTTGAATTTAATGGGGACGCCGGTGTAATTAAATGTGCTCCTCTGCATAAATGGAATTGGTCTTTACTCGAGGCTGCGGGTGCTTGATAATCTTTTACTTACAACTGAGGCCTTTCTGCACAGAATGGGAGTGATTTAATTAACGGGCTATTAAATATGGTTCATACTACAGCAGCTATATTAAAGCCGTGCTTGTGTTTGACGCTGATAATGATTTCCAAGACGCGAAAACATACGCTTACAGCTTTGTGTGCTGTCAGTTTTTGGGGGGTTTATTGATACCGCCATCAACTATGGAGGAAAATGAACGGTTGGGTTTATGAGGCGCACTAACAGTCGTTGCCTTCAAAGCTTTGCCACAAAAGATCAAAAAGACAGTTATGCCTGAGGGCTGACTTAATGGTTTACATAATAAATAAATAAAATATGCAAGTTACTGGTTCTTGTTGGGAAATATGTTGCAGTGATCATGGGGTCAAATTTGAGAATTTTTCCACCCGGTCAGGGCAGTAATTGTAAATGCTGAACCGGTTTAACTTGTTTTAAATCCTTATAGGTGTGTACTTTTTTACATAACCAAATATTTGTGTTTTATTTTTTTCATAAAAATCTAATTGGGCAAACCCCAAAGAATATTTTGAGTTTTGCTAATGTAAAAATAGTCTTTCGTGCATTTTTAACAAAATGTTTACAGAACTTATTGTCTCTTCTATTGTCCCCCGACTTAAATATGGAAGAAAAAACATCTCGACATTTTTTGGGTGAGCAAACAACTATTCAGGGACAGCGGCCTAAGACTCCAAACACCACCCTCGAAGACGCACGACTATTTTCCGGCAACGGCAGCCTCAAATTGATTGAGCCGTCCTTGAACATCTGTTGTTCCGTCCAAGTCTCAAAGGTAATCCCGCTAATGGCCCTCTAAGCTATCCACATAAACACATACATAAATAAAAATGTTTCCGAAGAGAGTCCCGTCATTGACTCGCCGGTAATCAATTCTCCAGTCACATCTGTTGATGAAGGTTCAGGAAGTAGAGAACAAGATATATACGGCAATCAATGCCTGGCACCGGACGGACAGCGAGTGACAGTCACAGCTCCGGCGGGAGTCCGAATTTACACACCGAGTCTGTCGGGGCGGAGGCCGGCGGAAAAAGTGAGCGGCGGAATGTTGTCTGCATCGACACAAGAGGGAAATTATGGGCCTGAGTGAAGTCGCTGGAGTGGAAGAGTGACATTCTATCATTTAACGTTACCTAAGACAATATATGACTAGAGCTGGATGAGTGACACCTCAGGACGAGTCTTTGTTGCAGCGTTGTTTGAACTAGAAAAAGCTGTCAATACAAAATGAATCACCATTTCGAAAGACAACTTGGATTCTCGACAGTCGCAATGTATTCCACTTGACATTAGCGGTGTGCACGATTGCTATTGATCAACTACCGTATAAATACTCGTGATGTGCTGATCGATACAAAAATATCAATACCTTGGCTACCAGATTTGTATGCACAATATTTGATTCTCATATCAATATATCAGGCATTTGAAGTCATGTATATTAAGTGTAAGTAGCAATCATTGAGAAGTTGTCAAAATGATACAGAGCATTTAGTAATCGTATTCTTAGCCCACAAGCTATTTTACAAAATTGTTACTTTTTGTATAATATGGCTAACAAAACACATCTTACAAGTAACTAATTATGGAATGACCCAAACTACCATTTAACAAAGAAAAACATCCAATACATGCAAAAATAAAAAAATGTGATTTCATGTTTCCACCCCCCACTAAAATATTTTGATATCAGAGACAAAGCTCTTATTTTGGATTGCTCCAGCTGCCGTGCAATATTCATAAATTAGATTTCAGATCTGCTCTTCTTTTATTAGTTTAGGTGTTATTAAACACGATTGCTTCATCTTAATAGAATATATTTCCAGGGGCCCGCTGGATATGCTTAGGAGCTGATATTCAAATTCAATAACATGGCCTGTACTTAGTGCATGGCACTAATAAATGCCAATGTATGATGCATATGCAGGCCGGGCTCTGTGTGGATGTTGTGGCAGGCAGTAATAATACCGTCAACGTCCTTCACCGGGAAGGGGGCAGCGATGGAGGGGGGGCTGCGTTGAACCAAGCCCGGGTGACCTACATACTGCCGCGGGGAGGATGAAAGGAGGGAAGGTAGCATTTCTGATTTCCTTGTATTCATACTTTAACTAGACAAGCCAAAGCCTCAAAGAACATACACACCTCAGGTGGAGAGTAATTCATGATAGGGAACAGTATCCATAGCTGATGGTGAGCGGTAACGATCTTTTAGAGGAATGTACTGTGTCGATATTTTGTCACACTGCTAGCGCAAGACATGCTAGCACTGAAAGCGACTTTGTTCATTAACAATTTGCCACAAAACAATACAATATGTTGCGATATTTTGTTCGATCCCCACTACACGTAACACCGATAACAGAAGCCAGTTGGACAGCACCAAGTTTTGATTTTTTTGTATGGCGAGATATATTGACGTTTTGTTCGGCAACATTAGTATGGATATCTGAGAGATAACGGTAGAGGTATACCGTTGTCAAACTGAAGGCCCGGGGGCCAGATCCAGGCCTCAACATTATTTTATGTGTCCCAAATCAGGTGCGTCGACTTCATATTTTTGAAACTCGTGTTAACTTTTAGCAACACTGAAGTATGAGATATTGCATATGCCTCCTTTAAAATAATTTGACGAATAGTCGTACAAACAATTATTGACCTCCTTCTGATTTAAAAAATAATTATCCTTCAATTTGTGGTGTATATGTGATAATTGAATATGTGTGCAATTAAGAAAGAAAATGACAACAAAGGTTAGGACCTCTCTAAAGGATTTTTTTCTGGTCCTGAAACGAATAACCGTAAAGCTAGCGTTCCAGTTTGTAGGCGTACAGTAGCCGGACTGTGGCGCCTCACCTCTTGGCCTTTGCGAGGTTAAAACTTGGCGTCCCCGTTGTCGTTCCAATTTTTATCAGGAAACCTGCTCCTGCAAAGGTTGCAGCTTAGGAAGCTTAGCAACGGCGACGAGTGACCTTTTTATTATGAATATTTCTATTTCATCATTATTATGATGGAATGGAATCTATGCATATGATCAGCACAATGGATTTCTTTTTCATTAGTTGTGTAAAATGCCAGTCGGGTGAATGAACGGAAGGGCAGTCGCGAGTGCCTGACAGATTACCCACCCTCTACTGGCGTGATCTGACAATGAGAATTAATATGCGCTCTCCATCCCGCTCTCCGTTTGTTGCCAGAGGTTTTTTGCCATTGGCCACCAACTTTATCAGAGGTAACATTATCAAGAGCTTTGCCGAGAGCTTCTTCCATCTTGCTCGCACGTGAGTGTGCCCAACACTTGTCACTGTCAATCACGGGGTGATAATACGCAGACAATTCTCTCATTTGGTTTAATAAAATCTCTGGGTTTATTTGAAGTGCAGTCATTACAGCAAATAATTGCTGCATTGAGGTTTTAGCCCGACCGTAGCCTCGGGGATGAGAGAAGACTATTGCTATATGAAGGATCTGCCGGCTGGGTGGATTTTAACCCTTGCTCCCCAGTTGTTCATATATCTAAAATGAATATTACATTTGAATCTCAACCTGCCGTTCTTTATTCAAACTAACATTGTTATTACGCATTATCCCAATATGGAGTCATTCGTTTTTCGCTCCTTGCGCTTAGGCGGTTTCCATGGGGGACCGCCGGCTGTCATTTAAACCAAATTGTGGCTGTGAATAGGCGGCTTAAAACTCTCGAAGGAAAAAGACAGACAGGAAGGAACATATTTCATATCCAGGTTAAATACGCTGGCCGTCCCGATTGCAATGATGACTGAAAAATGCAAACAATTAGATAAAATGGCCGTTGTTGACGGGCAGACTAAAATGAGGGAAATTTTAGCCGGGGTTCTCTTACATCAATGTCTTCAGTCTACGACAAAAATAAAACGAATTGGCCTTGTTTCGAAACAGAGTCTACATTGGTAAGTGAATTCTTAAAAAAAAGTTTAAAATAAAAGTTGATGACTTGTAGACTAAAGAAGAAAACTGCAGCGTATCACACATTCAATTAGTTAATCCAATCTCCCCGGCAGTCATTAGTATATTTGTTTGACCAAAACAAGGTCACGAGTTGATGAGCAAAAGGTAACTCATTAGAAAAGCAGCGGCGTGTGCATTTGTTAGCGACGGATAGTTGATCCCAATGTCGAAGGAAGGCAAAGGCGCCATCAACTTATTTGTTTGGAGGTCGCCTTTGATTGGTAAGTGTCAAAAAAAGCCCGAGTGACCTTGCCTCCTCCCCCCGCTGCTCAAATAAGCAAGCAGGACACTAATTAACTTTGTCAGTCAAGTGTACATGGGACAATATACAATCAAATAACAAATAATGAGGTCAATAATTTCTATTTACTCTCAAACTTAGACAATGTCATTCCTCCACCCATTAATACAACCACTCATGCGTTAAATGAGTTTTTTTTCTTCTCACCCAGAGAAATATAATTAGGCGTAATTGTTAAGAAATCAATCTATCAACGGAACGCCGAGGAAGTGTGGTCGAAAAACTAAGAGAAACCCGAGACGCAGATGGTGTGGATGCGTGCTAGCCTCGGGGGACGCTTGCTGTGCATCGCACCGAAACGTTCAATTTGAGGCAAGTGCGTATTGTCGAGTGGCCTCAAGCACTTAGCAGGTGTTTGGCCTCTAACTTTGCAACCCTGCTTGTATTATTCGACAGTGCCACCTAAGGCTGGTTCAATTAATTCATGTTATTGGTTAATTCAAAATCATTGATTTTTTTTTAGCCTCTTTTGAACAACATGTTATCCATCACTGATATATTGTGTGCCAGTTTCTTCATTGAAGAGACGAGAGTTCTTTGATACAGATGTTTACCGTGATCTTAATTCTTTGACATCACAGCCACACCGTAGAACTGGTGAGACAACACATAAGTCAAATACAAAAGTAAAACATACATACCACTTTGGCCTGCCAGTGAACAACTGGGTACTTTACTTATTAACCTATTCAACTTATTAACTTCGCAATAACGCGTCGTAGGTCGGCCATTAACTATCGCGCTGTTGCATTACGCCACCTTCCCGCTTCTTTCTCAGAAACAAGAAGTGCCCTCGAAGTTGGAAACCAAAAGGTTTCAATTGTTACTCAATACCAACAAGACACTGCCACAAACTATGTACAAACAACAAGAAATACATATAATTTCACACAAAAATAATTTGCGCACCATGAAAAGCCCGAACCATCGCCAGAGCCGCAACAGCGATACCCAGCGGCCAAAGACATAACTGCGTGCCGACTTCGGCAGTTACATATTGCTTACATTTCTGTTTATTTCTTTCATTTATTGTAACAAATCTGAAAAAAATGTATGTTGATAAACTGGATGAAATTTAGTGCAACCCTGATATTGACAAAAAAAAAAAATCTGCATTGTAGCATTTCACACCGGAACAAAGTAATTAAATTATCTGTTTTTATGATTAAAAATTATGTTGAAATCCAACCAATTTGGATCTTGAATAACTTCATCTGTTCAACTTTGATCATTCCTAAAAATATTGATTTCAGGTTTCACGATGGCCATAGTTTGGTGCCCCGCATACTGATAATCGGGAATTTAACTCCGCGTAATTCTATATCTTGGCACGAGACACCTGTCAAAGCAGACAGCTGCTTGCTGAGCCATTTGGTTGACTTTATTTTTACTTCCACTTTACCACATGAAAACCTGAAATGAATATAAATGAATAATTTACACTAGGTAAATGGTAATTTTGTCAGGTAGGATGGGTGGTTTAATATAATTCACGATGTCTTGGTTGTTGTGTTTTTGGACGGGGGTGTTTTTTCAGGCTTTATCCACAGGTTGTCGCTGTTGTATCAGTCCAGCTGTTTTTCCTATTACCCAGTTGGCCACATCTGAACCAATCAAACGCCATAACGTTTATTATACCGACCAATGAGAATGCACACTCGCCCATAGAAACGCCCATTCGTCGTTACGGGTTAGATTGAGCTCCGGCTGTCAGTGTTAGCTATAAACACCAATAGCTAGTTTAGCCGTGTTTACACCAGTGGAAATGGCAATCAGCTGAGCATTTCAGCACATGCAAGTCGATGTAAATACTTTTTAAAGTTATAGCGCGTCTTGAACAAGCACGGTGAGTATTTCCTGATCAAATTCGTCCGTCACGTAAGTTGTCATCGACGCTGAATTTACTTATGCTAATGCTAAAGGTTGGGTTAAGGGAGAGGCAGGTGAGGTTACATCAGATTGTTTTGAATACGGCCCAGATCTTTAGAATCCATTTGGTCAAGTAAAAATCACATTGTCTTCAGAAATATAACATCCAGTAATAAGGGACAAGAAGTTATCCGCCTATGTAGCGTAATTAAGCACATCACAGCAAGGCGAATGACTGTGTAAACCGATCCTCTTGTCAGGCGTGCCACTGTGAACAACTGGCATAACGTTACATGTATCTCTGTTGTATTCAGCCTACTATTGTACGAATGGAGTAGTAGGTGTGCTAAAATGTGTAAAACAATCGGTACACTCAATTAAACTGTATTAAAAACACACTGTACCTTATACCAAGTGGAAGAGCATTTACTTGTCCCACCACTCACAATGCTTCTTTGGTATAGATAAAGGAAGAACTTCGATATTTTTCTGCTGCAGACCTGATTATTATGTTCTTAGACACAATTGTCACTTGTTTTTTTTCCCCCTTCAGTTTCAGATCATTTTAGCATAAATTGCCCACTCTGAATGGCCTGCCCACCACCTGTCATGGGACCTACTTAAAGAAAAAGGAGGGATACCACACTGAACTTCTACATGAGTTATGAACCTAAACCCCTTCTGGAGCATGTCTGCCAATACGAGTCGTAAGGTAATGTGAAGGAGATGGTCCTATTTCTGGTGGAAATGTGATATGCTGTCCCGTGATTTGTAAAATATCGGAAAATACAGTGGAATTATGCTGCAGTAATATTTCAAAAATTTCCACAAAGTGTTTGTCTCATGTTGAAGTGTCTCCCATTATGTTACAGAGACCTGAAAGTGAGGACCAGGGTGGACAAGGGGAGTTGAAAAGCAGCCCGTCCCGGCTGCCCTTTGGCAAGAAGCAGCTTCCAGTCATCCCCAAGAATGCGGCAGCCGTCACCAAGCCTGCAGCCTTGGGAAGCCCCGCCCACTCCACAAATGGCCCGCATGCACCCTACGGCCCATTTTACTTGGAATACTCCCTACTGGCGGAGTTGTAAGTTGCCGTGTCAGCGCGTGAAAGGATTTTTAGTTTACGTGCTTTTTGAATTGATTTGCTTGTCGTGTGACCTGCAGCACACTCGTGATTAAGCAGAAACTCCCTGGAATTTATGTACAGCCATCTTACAAGTCAGCACTTAGTAAGTATGCAGAATGCTTGAAAATAGAGAGAGAGGGGGGGGGGGGGGGGGGTAGTTCAACAAAATTGTGATTCCCGGTCATATTTACCACCGTTGTGTTCCTGTGTACTGTGTAGTGTGGTTTGGAGTCATATTCATCAGACATGGCTTGTACCAGGATGGAGTCTTCAAGTTCACTGTGTATATCCCAGATAACTATCCAGATGGTGATTGTCCGGTGAGAAATGTTTGTTCGGCTAATTACCTGTAGAAAAAAAATCTTAATTTCATTCACACAAAGAGAAAACCAGCAAGTGTTTACTGCTCCTTTAGTGTGTGGTGTACTCAATAACTAATTGGAACCCGAGCCACTGCACGCATAACAATTTTTGCCGTAGTACCAAGACTGACCTGTGAGAGACAGCATAGTGCCATAGGGAATGCAGACTGCTAGAAAATATAAAGAAAACTAAATAGAAGACAAAATGGAAGAAGCTAGGCTAACTGTTTGCTTATCTGCTGTTACAAGCTTAGCGATTGTACTTGACATTTTGTTGTGGTAACTGACAGTTCGACCCAACCACATCCTCATTCACTTGGCCCAAGTCTGTGTTGGCTGCACATACAAAAAACTTAAATACTGAACAGGTTTCACATTTATGATGACAGCTCAACCCCCCACAACACACTTTCTGATCGAGGCTGGTCTACTTAATGTGAATTAAACTACTGGCCCTGTTTCCGTAACTCCCTTGACGATGCTATTGTTTTGATGTTCTGCTTTACAGAAATTAGTGTTTGACATGCCAGTCTTCCATCCACTCGTCGACCCAGTTTCCGGCGAGCTTGATGTCAAAAGAGCTTTCACCAAATGGAGGTGAACACGAATGCAATTTTTACACACCTTACATCAAAGTCCATCAAATGTTTAATTTGCTGTTTTGTGTTTTAGGCGGAATCACAACCATATCTGGCAACTCCTCATGTATGCCCGTACTGTATTTTATAAGATCAACACCTCGGAACCCATCAATCCAGAAGCTGCTGTATTGTGAGTGTCCTATTTGAATGATGTTGTAAAAAATCAGAACAAAGAAATTGTTGCATCTGCCCATATGTACCTTAGCTTATCGTTAATTATCCTCATTTGGGTCATGGGTGAGCCGGAGGCTCTCTACACGGTTTTCATAATCGTATTCCCCCTCAGGTACGAGAAGGACGTGCAGTTGTTCAAGAGCAAAGTGGTGGACAGTGTGAGACTATGCAACAGTCGTCTGTTTGACCAGCCCAAGATAGACGATCCCTACGCAATAAGGTTGGTGGCTCATCCTCATGCATTGTGATCTTTGAGTGTGTGATTAACTTTGTCGGCTGTTATTGTGCTGCAGCTTTTCTCCGTGGAACCCAGCTGTTCACGAGGAAGCAAAAGAGCGAATGTTTGCATACAAAGTAAGTCCATCACGAAGTTCATCAAGAGTACTTGTACTTGTTTGCTTTCTCAGGGTCCGAATCAGGTTTGTGCAAGAGCATGAAAGCAAAATAAATCGGCATTACTAAAAGTGTTCTGGTGCTTTCATACAAAAGTGCTGATTCTGTATGCCATATTAATATTTGTTATTTGCACTAGAGACGACCTGAGGACCACCACAAGGGAACGCAGGGCTCGGGTCTGTCCTGGGTCAAACCCGGGTCGACGCAGCCCTTCAGCAAAGACGACAGTCCTCCTCGGAGTTGAGGCTGCGCTCGCACCCCCCGCTGGCCACTAGTGGGGAGGCACACGCATCGCCGGCCGCACCATATTTGCGAGCCGAATCCACAAATAAGGACATTATGAATATTGCTCAGCTTTAAAAGCTTCGCCCACCAACAGCTTTAGCAGACATAAACCAAGTTGATAAGGCAAAGATGACAAATGGATGTCTCTGATGTAGAATCTAGCATTTCACATAGCTGTTTCAGGATCCATATGCACAGACTGGCTGGGCTCAGTGATTACATGCTGTCGGAAAAGTCCAAAAAGAATGCAGTGGATGTCACCATCTCGGCTCAGGACTGTTTTTATTCATCACGCCAGGAATGTCAATTACAGCTGGGCCAAGACCAGACTTCCAATCTGTCATTTTTTTTTTTTTAAATCGTTTCTTTCCGATGATAGCTTTTAAATGCGTTGCTCGATAAAGAGATCTTTTTTTTTTTTTTGGTCTGCTTGTTAAAAGTTTGATGTGTAAATAAGAGGTTTTTGATTTAAAGAAAAAAAAATGCAATTTTGGGTTTGCTTTTTTTTTTTTTTGCCAGTCTTAAGTTACTAGAGCTATCCCACGTGACTCCAAAGGTTCATATTTGCTTTTCCCCACTTTTGTCTCTCCAACATGTTATAATGATAACATGTACTTTTAATTTTATTTGATTAGACTATGATCTGGACATTTGATTGGTTTTCAAAGAAAAAGCTGCTAGATCTAGTTGTGAAAGAAAGGTAACCATTTTTTATAAAGCATCACCTTCAAATCAATTTTATTTTGATATGTTCTTTACAAAACGATTTACATCACAACATAAGATGACAAGCTGTCAATGCATTCTTGTAACATTAATAAAAATGTTGATTTATTAGCCGTGTTTTGTTTTTATTTTAATTGATTTGCCAGCAACGATACGCGATACTAAATCCCTTTTTTCCCTTGCTGCAGCTATTTCATTTTAATTGTGCTTTTCAAATGAACCTGACCTAATCCATGTTGCAGTTTTGTAAAGAGAGTTTACTCGAAATATTTACAGAGAAAGACAAAAGATGTAATACCCCAACTTGGCCGTTCGAGGTCAGTATTGTCTCGCAATAGTGGAGCTCATCTCCGGGGCGCCTGACATGTTCGCATGGGAGGACTGACTTGTAGTCCATGTGCCAAAGTAAAAGCTCTCCGGATTGGCTTCTTTGGCTCACAACGCGGCCATCTTATGCACCGTGTCACGACACCACAACACACGGGGACTTTGGCCCGGAGGCAGCGTGATCAAATCAACCGCTCTTCAATTGTGGGCGGCGCCGTAGCGCCCCGCACTCTCGCACCGGGTTTGTTTGTTTCTTTAAACTTTATTTGTTTTTGTTTTTTAATGACACTTCTCTGGAGTGAAATTGCATTGAACGCCCGGACGTCCAATCAGGGAGGAGGTCACTAGTATGCAAATGTGCCGTTATCGGCAGTCACGTCAGCAGCGGCGGCAGCAACACAGAAGCAGGCAACCAGCAGCGCCCGCGGAGGTGGCGGTGGTGGTGGCCGGGCTTGGGTTTGGGCTTGGCGGCGACGCAGAAGCGGCTGTGCGGAGGTCGCCCGCAGAGCAGCCAACTTCACCGAGAACACGCACGCATGTCTCCGCTTTTGGCGTCGCTTCGACCGGCTGCCTTTCGGGTAAGCCACCGCCGCCTTCCCTGACACTTCATTGCGCTCGTGTGGCTTCTCTTCGGAGAGGAAGCTGTCAAACGCCTCTTCTTTGCGCACTTGTTCCACGCACTTTTCGAGCAACACAAACCGGACTTGGCGTAGTTTCCCCCCGCCGAAGTGAAGCTGGTCGCTCCGGGGTCCTGAACTGACAGCGACCGGTGCCGTTCGGTGGGTCGGTAGTGGGCTTAACAGTGTGCAATTGAAACTGAAACTCAGCCCCGGAAATAACACCCGGCGTGGTTGTTATCTCGGACACCATCGACATCGACCCTAACCCTAACCCCCCCCCAACCAACCTACACTTACACCCTCTTTCGTCCACCAACCCCCCATCTCCGCCACCTTTTGGCTCTCCCTCAGTGGAAAATCAACTATCTTCAACTATTGCTTTTTTTCTTCTTCATTCGACGCAGTTTGGCTTATTCTTAGAGAATTTGACCTTAAATCGGTGTCTTGGTGGATGCTACACTACTTGACTTGAGGATCTTGGCTAGAAGTAACACAACGGAATATAGTAACAAACTTTTCCTCGGTAAAGAAGAAATGGCTCAATTAGGGGGTCAATGTGTTCGTCTGTTTGTTGATATCATTGTGCAAGTCGTGGTGATGCTGCAAACAGCTGGAAGTCGACACATGTGAGGGTTCCCCTTCACTGTGGGTTACAAGGAAGGAAGGAAGGAAGCGTGTTAAGGTTAGTTAGAAGGCTCAGGATTGGTTTTCTGTCGATTTGAAAGAAACCGTGCAAGGCTTGGGTTGTTTTTGTGTCACTTCCCACGCTCTTACCTCAGTTGTCGATTCATTTCTGACCACACTTTGACGTCAACGAGGAAGTATCTCACGTGTATCTGAGTTATCTTTTTTACTCAAAGTCAAGCCCCTTTCTCACGGTGATTCCGCAAAATGTCCACATCGTATTCTCTTTCCACAGAACACAGCAGTGTCTTTTTACACAGAACCCAGTGAAGCAGGATGTTTGCACTTTCACGCAAAGACACAACATCCTTATATGTGTAATTACATCAAGTCAGATACTTGGGAAATACTGAATAACTGCGCAAAATTAGCACATCTGAGCCGTAATGGTAGATTTATCGTATTACACCAACAGAACTTGATTGTCAAATTTCACGACTCTTTCCCGGCATTGTGGAATAGTTTCCCTCCTCTGGTACATCTCTGAAATAGCTTTGGTTGGGGCCATTTTACAGAACAGCGACATGAAGAGGAAGATAAAATTCTGGCTAATACAAGCAGTGTGTAACTTGTTAACTCTGCGTGCTACTCATTCTCAAAATCAACGCTACAAGGAAAAGCTTGAAAAATGAGGGCTCTGTCAAATTAGTAAACATAGTCATATTACAACAGCTTTTTTTGTCCTTATTAGCTTAGCATTAGCATTTATTTGTGGATGTAAGTTTTATGCAATGCCATTATTGTTTTGAATGTTGTCAAACTTCGAGTCACAAAACATGGCGGCCATGTTTTTCTTTTCTCATACAGTTCTCCGTATCATGGAAAGGCAAATTACCACCACGTACAGGGTCTGATTGGAACATCAATTTATGATCAATCACGTTCTGTGTTTTTTTTTTTTAAGTATATTAAATAAGAATAGCAGAACATCTTTTCTCATAATCAACCGCCATTGTGTAATATTAGCCTCAGAGAGATAGGAAGAAGGAATCTTCTATTATCTGCCATGATTGTTTAGCCTTGACGCAAGTTGGCGGAGGTCTGCGGGCTTCGATTTGTTTCTGCGGCTTGTGGTTGTGAGGTCGAAGGTGAGTTGTGTGACCGGTGCATGACATGCACTTAAGGCTGGATGGATAGATGCACGATTATCCATGGTGTACCTTCTTGGTGTACTTTGTTGATACAAACTGTGACTATTTCGCATCCATTCGGATTCCCTTACAAAAAAATTAAAAAACATTTGAGTCTTGCAAATTTCCTGAAAGCATTTCCTCGAGATTGCCAAATGGCATGTCTGCACAAGGACGGAGCATTCGCTAGGCTCTGTCGTCTTCCGTTGGTCTGTGGTCGCCAGGCACACGCCCTCAAAGGACTTCGTCTGCCTCTGTTCCTGGGCTGTTGAAATTCTATCAGCTGTCAACGCCTCCCTGCGCGTCCTACCCTGCAGCTCTGTTGGCTGTCGACTTTAGAAAAGGTTGTGGTGGTGCTGGTGTGGGGAGGAGAAGGGGGGTTGTGTTTGGGGGAGCTCGGGAGGAGGGAGGGGGCATTCAAGGGGTCGCACGAAGAGGCACCTGCTGCCGGTGGCTGGCAGTTGGCTGGCGCCAGCTGCTTTTGCTACACACATGAAAAGCCTGCTGATAGATAATTGACAGCGCAGAGTTCCTGACCTAGCTATTACGTGGTTTTAGAGCGCTTCTTTTCAACGCCGCATGGAGGGCCATTATGGAAATCTACTAGTCAACCAGCATGTTTCACCCAAGGATTGGATGATAAAAATAGATGCAGTGAGGAGGGGAAGTCATGGCTTAGTTCATTGTTTTTTTGTGTGTTTTGAATAGTGTCAACTTTATAGACAAAATATGTATGTCTGAAAGACAAAATTTGTCTTTTGTCCCAAGTCAGCTAGAAGTTATTTGCAATTAGTGATTTACCCGAGTTAAATTCTTGGGCGAATGCCTCTTCTTGCGCCGAATCAGATGGATTAGGCTTCAGTTACCCGCAAACCAGGAAATGGACTGGATGGATAGAAAAGCCTGAAGCAACCGTTTTGTGACATCTTCCGTGTTTATGTTTGTCCCGTTTTTACAGATTCATGATGTGATGCCATAGCTCTTCGAACACTGGTTCACCATAACCAACGCGGATCCCCTGAACTTCTGAAGGTTCCGTGACCCCATCAGAGCTCCAGTATGGATTTTTTTGACGACCCCAATCTCTTTGGTGGAGGTCTGGAAGGGGTGGACGTCGACGGCTTCCCGTCAGCTCCGTCGTTTGTGGATGAGCTCAATCTCACCGCAGACTTTGAGCCTATCCAAGTGGAGCCTCTCGCTCCTGGGAAAAACCAAGACATGATGCTGCCGGTGTCTTCCACGTCCAACCACCAAGCCGTGCCTTCGTACGGTCAGCAGATGGGGCACTACATTGGAATTAAGGCACAGAATCCTGTTGGGCAGCCATTTTCCAATCCTGGTGGCACAGGCGGTGTGGCGGCAGAGCAACGGGGCCATTACCACAATGGCCCCGTCAGCCAAGTACCTCAATCCAATGGGTTGTTCTTCAACAGTAGCAGCCCGATGTGGGGGAATCAGGACCAGAACGGTAACATGTACCATCCTTTGTCCCAGCAGCAGCAGCAGCAACTGTACAACCAGCAAATGCATGTCGGACAGCCACAAAGGCATCATCCGCATCAGCACAGGATGCGTCAACAGCAACAACGGCTGAGTCACCCGCAACAGCTGTTCAACCAGAGCCAGCATCAACACATGAACATGCAGGCCATGCCTTTGCAGCAACGCCACCATCACGGGTTCCCCTTTCACCAGGGGAGCCAGCCTCAGAGCCAGCAGCAGGTTCACCAGAGTCCACAGCAGCCTCAACACCAGCTAGCTGCGGTGGGAACAAGGTTTCATTCAGCAGTAGTGCCGAGTCCAAATGACCACATGCCGGGATCTTGCCTGCAGCAGCAACAGAAGCGCAGCTTCTCTTGCCGATTAGGAATGGTTGAAAACAACCCACCCATGGAGTCGTCATCTTTGGTTCACTCACTGCCCACTTACTCTGTGAGTTCTGTCACCACTTACCGACCAGCTCAGTACCCTTCCTACCCCGGAGAGCCAGAAATGTGTCTGAGTCGGCCGTCTATGTCGTCGGTGGCGGCGGGCCGAGCCGCCGCCACCGCTACTCCCCTGGCGGCAACTCTGCCCGAGCTCCCGGGGGCAGCATGTCAGTTCCCATCCGCATCACTTATGGGTCAGCATCATGCTCAGACCTCCGTTAATCAGGCAGAGCAATGTCCTTTTCAAGCTTTACGCTGTCGTGGAGAAACGCAGGGAAACAAGTTGTCCGAGATGTTTGGCGAATCCATGAGCTGCTACCCGGGTGTGGCCCACCAGTTGCCCTCTGAGCAGCCTCAGCGCCACGCGAACGGATACCCATCCCTCGGGGACAATCTCTTGGCATCGGAGGCTCAGAATGGAGATTTGGCAGGGTTGGAGCCCCCTGACCTCTTGCCGGACTTTCTGCCCCAGCTGGAGGCCGCGCTCAGCCAACCAGATCAATCCAACGGTTCCTGGGGTGATTCCAACCAGGCGTGGGGGCACGAGCATCGGACACAAACACCTGTTGGACAAAAGGAAGACAAGGTAATACCGTTTCTTTGCTACCTAAGCATACATTTGGAAACTTATTCAGGGTAGTTATTTTATGCTTAGCGGGCAAATATCTCCATTCACAGTTGTTTTATGAAATAAAACACATACTTGCGCAACACACAATACACGCAACTTTAAGTGATACAATATTACGATATGTTTGGAAGCGCGTGCAGTTCATTCCTACACCTTGAACATTACAAATGAAGATTGAAAGAATATTTCTGTGCTTCTCCGGGTGTAATGGACGTCAATCTGACCAGTTGGGTGATGTTTAACTAATTTTGCCCAGATAAAGTGCACTGATGTCAAGTGGGGAATTGTCTCGCCTTGGGCAGGAGGGTAAGAGAAAGCCCGCAGAAAAGGACGATTAAGACAAGCGACCGTCCAGCCAGACTTGTCTATCTTCCCCGTACACCGACAGCAGGTCAGGCCTGATTAGGCTAAGAGTGGAGTGTCTTCAGGACTTAGCTGTAAGCATACTTAGGGCTATATCAAGATGTGGGTCAGGGCAAGCCAGGAGCGCACTCGAGTGGAGTGTGGGGGGAAGGTTGCACGCTGTTGCGGTAGCTGCCACAGTGGCCGCAAGTGCTGGCGCACGCATGAGCGAGGCGAGGCTGTCGGAGGAAGAAGAGGGGGGGAAGAAGAAAAAAAACAAAGTGTGGCTGAAGGAGAGCACTCCGGGGAGGGGGAAGGGGGAGATGAGGAGAGCAGTGGAAAAAGACGGACAGCTTAGGAAAGAAAGGGAGGGAATCAGACAGCAAGGAAGAGCACCAGTGGGAGAAAATAAATGGCGGGTGGGTGTGGGGAGATGCCGGGGGATTGCCTGAGCTGGCTGTAACAGGCTTCAGGCAGATCCCGGATCTTGACTTGGCGAGTTCTCGAGCAGCATCCCCGCTAGACTCTGGCTAGTGAGTGACACATGTCGAGAGGCATAATCAGACCAACTCTGAGCATGATCATGTGAATTCTGACACAGTGGTGTTGTCTTTTTACTTTACCTCACATAGAATCTTGGTACTGTAATGTCCGAGGTTGATTTCTGGTTGGAATCGATAGCCGAGTAAATATCTTTAAACCCGGGAAAACAGGTGAGTCGTGATTGGTCGTATGTCACATAGCGCCAGGTGCCGACACCGAGCAAAATTTACAAGCGCCCTTTATGATGTAATTATGGTGGCAGGCATATGTTGCGCTTGTCATCATGGAAATAACTTTGACGGCGGTCGAAATGCACAGAGACCCGGCTAACGTTATCTTCGTAAGGTGCATCAACACGAATCTCATTGATTTCCGCTACGTTTATTTCACCTCGTTTCTTTTCTGAGTCGGCTTCATACGGCGTAGAACGAGGATCGTGTTACGACGATTATTCGTCACAATGCTCACCTTGCGTTTCAATCTGAAACGCTGACACGGTTTCACCGACTTCACGTACCGTCGACCGAATAGCTTCGCTTTCATCTCCGGCTTGATGCTCACCTTGAGAATTGTCACATGATCGAACCCGGAAAAACAGGTGAGTTGTGATTGGTCGTCACCTTAACCCGAAGGTGCTGTGATGTCATTTTCAGTGCACGTTCCTATTTAAAATGGCGGATCGGAAGACGAGATGGCAAAAATACGTGTTTACCGATGTGTTGACTTGAAGGTCGTGTAGTTGACTAGTCTTTTGAATTTATATAAATCACCGGATTATGGCTGTCTCTTGAAAGTAGCTCTGGATCTCCTCCCAGCCTTTACTGTAATGTTAGACAGTCGATGCGGGGGGTGGGATAGGAGTGCGGAATAGCTTCCTCACAGGCACGTTCTAGTCATAAATGGGCAGGTAAAAAATTCACTTCATTGTTTAATTTCACACTTGACGGGTGGGGAGGTACTCCAGAGACCGAAGAACTAAAGCTGTTAAAAGTCACTTTTTAGCCGCTATGTCTCCTCTAAGGTCATGTTTGCATTGACTCTGCTAAAACTATGTGGCCATAGACTAGATATGAATGCACGCTCTGAAAGGTCTGTGTAATGGTCTCAGGTCAACGCAAGGCTCCGCCTTTGCTTCCAATTTCGGCCAGAACGCATCTAGGAGTCGATGGCAATCTGTGGTCTTTGCCGCGTGTCCAAGTGCGACCTCTTTTCAAGCACAACTGGCCGACGCCGGCGTCTTTGTCCTTTATCGGGACCCTTTTGACTGGACCCTTTGTCCGGCCCCCGTGTCGACGCTCGGCGGCTGACTGTGCTAAACGTGTGCAGTGATTTGTGAAGAGCCTGCTGATGGTGGCGTGTTTGCTGAGCAGGCGAGGCAGGGGAGTAGCGGCCCATTCTCCACTCCCCCGCAGTGAATCTGCCTAATTAGGATTGATCACCAAATGCTGCAACAGTCAGCTCGCAGGTGTGACGAGCCTTTCGGGTTCAAGACGGTCATCGTCCTGGGGGCTGATGTTAAAACCAAGTGATGGACGAATGGGAAGGTGTTTACGTTTCTTTCAACCTGCTTATGACCTTTGAGATGAGATCCATTTCATTTCTTTCCAAATTCAGAAATCATTTTTATTAAACCTAAAGGCACCGATGTTTGCCGTAAAACTTCATATAAAAGTCTAATTAAACACCAATGACAAATGATCAGTGGTCATAAAGCTCAGACATCGTATTAACTGTTGCTCACAAGTCTAGCGTGAAATCAATCTGACAGACGCAAAACAGTCATCACAAGTGACAAGCCGATGGAACGTAGCCAGTCTTTTATTTCATTACCCTGATGTCATGATTTTTAGGCAGTCACTGGGCATCCCCAGTATGACAAGACCATTCCATAAGAGTCTTACGGTATGAGTCACGTAAATCCTTGCCGGTTCTTCCGCTTGGTCTTCGCCACGGTATTGTCGTGTGTGAATTTACACGCGACAAATGATCAACATTAGCACACAAGCTTGGCTGTGAACAGGAAATTGCACACAAGAGAGAAACTGACTTAAGTCTCAATCTTATTCCACTGTTCTCAATTAGGATCAAACTGTGCTGGTGCCTGGTTAACTGGATGCCGCCACTTGTCCTCCCCCACCTCGCCGTGCCTGTGGGTGACTGAGGCCAAGCTCGTGTGCTCCAGTCTGCGTCACGCTCGCTTCGCCGCCTGCTGACCTCACGAGGTTTATATAACTGGCAGGCAACGAACGATCGGCGCGGACGAGCTCGGGTGGTGGCGGAGGGGGGGGGTGCACGATTGGCCCTGAAAGGCGACACCCAGCGCCGGCTTAATGCGACACGACGTGCAGATTTTACACGCAGCTGCCGCGCGGCCCTGTGGAAACCTGCTGCTTCTGTGAACCCCGCCTCTCTTCCGCGCTTGCTAAATCTTCCCCTCCCTCGCCGTGTCAAGTTGTCTGCCTGTTTGCACTCGGCCCATCGGCTCCTCTGCTGGGAGGCCCGACAGATAAGAAAGGGCGGGCGCCTGCGGGGGGGAGGGGGATAAGCGAGGGTCAGCGGTAAACAGGATGTTAGGCGGTTGAAGCGGAAGAGGCGGGTCTATCAAGGGGAAAAAATGGGAGGGAGGAGTGAGGCTGAATTTGACAAGAGTATGCCGAGCATGTGGGAAGCCTCAGCTACCGTACCGTAGGTCTGAATTTCAACTTTTCACCTTTTGTCCGTCCTTTTGCCGTCGCGTGCATTCCGCGTGACGTAAAGGCCAGCGAGCGTTTATTTTGGGCTGAAGTCGAGGCAGCCACAAATATGGAGTGCCGCCGGCGCGTGCGGTTGGAATGCAAGCATTGTGACGCCAGGCAACTGAACTTTGTTTGACCTGCCATTTGGCAGAGAGAAAATACTTTCTCGCTCTGGGCATCCAAACATGAGGAAAAACCCTTGGACATAATGCAGTGTTATCTCAGGAAAAAGTGGCTACCGGCAGTGAATAGCTGCACCGTGCCCTCGTGTTTACAACAGAAACCTTTTTCCAATCAGGCACTATGTATGTCACACAAGGTCCACGGATCACGTGTTCCACAGTCTAGACTTACGGTGCACAGGTTCTTTTGTTTTTGAAGGAATGCAGACGTCAAATAAAATTGTACCTAAGATGTCTAACATCGGAATGATATTTTCAAGAAATATTTCTATGCAAAACACTTTCAGAGTATAAATATAAACCAAACGACTATCAGGACCTAATTTCTTCAAAAGCCATTTCATCACGAGTGTTACGCTTCCCTGATTTGCTGGTTGTTACCTTTTTTGTTGAGCTGCTCGGGGCAGGGACATTTTTCAAACAACTCGGATAAGTCGACTGGAGAAACAGGTTGACATAGAATCTTTGTTGTGAAGCTACGTTAGTGTCACATGCGTGACTAACGTAGAATTATCCACTCTGGCATTTCCTTTCTTTGAGTATACTCAACTGTGTTCTGTATTCAAACTCCCCATAAATGTTTGTTTGTTTGTTTAAGCACTGGTGACTTGATTGTTGCCAGTCTGGAAGTAGGGGCGGGTAAGACATATCTGGATTCCATTACGTGTTTTCTCTATCCCGCCACCAGCTTGTCGTTGTATTATTGTTAACGGCAAAGTGACTTTGGCGCAAACTATTACAAAATGTGACTATTCAGATAATGGAAGACTGTTTTGTCTTTGCTTCAATTACTTGTTTGGCTTACGTCCATCCACCTCTAAATGTGAAATATTAAATGTTACTATGATAAATGAACCGAGAGATCCATTGTGAGAGGCAGCTGACCAGCTAAATAGTTCTGTAATTTCTGTGTTGACCGCTGAGGAATTTAAAACAGCTGAAACGTTGTATTGTATTTATCACAACTGACTACCAGCATGTAAACACTGGCTATATCGATCAATATTCAATTTGATCAGATCTTGGAATATTGTCTTTTGACCGTAAAAGGGCCCATCAAAACTCTGATCCAGTTTTGTGATGACAACCAAAGGCAGAAAATGGCCAGGTTGGCGAGTTTCTTTGAAAGTTTGCAGGGTGTGCCAGGGAATAAACGTTACCGGCTCTACTGGACGCAAGTTTGAATATTGGCAGAGCTGTAGATACAAGTACGGAAGTATGTCCAAATTCCAATTCATCATTCGGCTTTAACATCTTTGACAGAATTGTCAAAATATGAAATTCCAGATAAATTGTTCTGGATGTGATTTTCTATACGTCGGCAGCGCTGAGTCTTGGATTTGCGAGCCTTCCTCTAATTTAATGATTATGATTAGAAGCATTTAATTGCCTCAAAGTGTTTCTCCCGCTTTAGTTAGGGGGCTTTACTGACCGTGAAACAGGCCTTCATTTAGAGTGATAAAGTTTAATAAACGATCCAGAATGGGTCCCACTGTTCTGTATAATTTGCACAGTTTATGGTCATCGCCAGTCTTGCTAGCAAATCCCCAAAATGACAGACCTTTAATCTTGTTGACTGAAGACCTCCCCATAGCTGACACTTTACGACGCAGGGACAGTTGCCCTAATTAGAGCCTCTACTTGATATTTAAATCAAGTCACGGCTGTTTGACAAAATAGTAAGTAGAACTGAATAGACGGTCGGATGTGTTCAACTTGACCATAACACTGAGCAGTTCCAACCTTTTCTATTGAAACTGAAAATTTCCCGAAGATCAAAGCTCACATTCGTTCTAAAATAATTTATGTATAGGCTGTAAAGTAGGCGTGAAAACCGGACTGGCCAAGCGGTATTGAAAATGGAAGAATGGGCGTATGTCAACTTCATCTTCCAGCCGCTCAAAATGGCTGGTGGGTAGTCGGGCATTATGTAGATTTGCCGCACAGAGAGGTTTATTGTGGTTGGGCCGAGCGGCATCTGCACAAACTGGCACTGTACAATTCCAGCTTTGGCGGGCGGCCATGGGGCTGGTGTTCCAACTGAGCCCGTTTCATGTGATTTTGCGGAGAGTATGCGCTGCGAGCGTGCACTCTTGCTGCTTCACTCGTGCCGTGATTCCATCTGGGCGGTCACGGCGCAGTAGGCCAGATAGCGCAGGGGGTCCGGTGCAGTGATAATGCACTGATGAGCTTTTCAGCATCTTCTCCAGAGGGGGCCTGGGGTAAGCCTCAGCTGCTATATTGCACCTTGCGACTTAGGGTAAAGGATCGTTAATGCGTGCGTTTGTGTTTAATTAGCCGAGGAAGGCATGCAGGGCATCTTGTTGACTTGAATTTATATTCGGATTTTCAAGCGTAAACATCTCGAGAAACTTTTCCTCTACAGCATGACGAGACCTGCTCGAAGTCAGTCGCCAAGGTCATTACTCGAAATAGACAGGCTTGTAATGATATCAAATCTAAGATGCTTGAGGCGGCAACAGTCGTGAAATTTGTAATTCTACACCAATCATTGAGTGGAAATTGAATGTGAGAACTCTTTCCAGAAGTTAACTCTAAAAACCTGAAGCAAATTTTATTTTGTTACAGCTGTAGACCACCACACAGGAGCTATGATACGGTTTCATACCTACCTGGCTTTTTTGGAAATGGACCTTGAGCACAAATTGCCCAACCATGCCGTAGTCACTCATTTTCAGCCCCTTTTCTTTTTTTAAATGGAGAGAGAAGAAGGCGAGGGACGAAGTGTCAAGAGATTATCACCTGTAGCTGTGTAGCCACCCACTCGCCCGTTCTTCCTCTGAGAGTGCACAGACCCCTCCCCTTCCTGTGCCGCTTCCCCCGTCCCTCCTCTCCCTTCATCTGCGTTTCAAGTTAGCCGCTCCCCCTCGAGTACAAAGCACCCGGGCCTGTTTGCAGAGTAACCCTTGACTCGCCGCACAGCCTGGAGCCCATGTGACTGCTGAAGCACCATTGTTGACATTTGCAACGCACGTTGGTAATGGCGGCTGTCTTTGTTGTATGTCCATCAATAAGCTTGTTTGCAAATTTTTTTTGTATGGCTTTACTTTGAACAGGGACCTATTTATTTTGTTAGCTATCCTGCGCTATTTGCTGAAAAACCTGCCTATTTGCTGTTTCTGTGCTCTTTTTGATATGTCCTAAGACGCCACAAGATGGCAGCAAAGTTATCTTAGAACTCAGATGTTTATGATCTTGTCCGGTACTTTGGACTTGGACTCTGATGCTTTCTGTCTCTTTCCCAGAACGATAGTGGGTACTCGTTGCACTCTCAATGCGTGTTATCAAATGATGCATTTGTGCCACCCCAGTTTCAAAGTCCAAACTCCAAAGCGCAGCCTGGCAGGTGAATCGGATTGCTGCTCTCGTTGTCTTTCTGTCGTCTGGATTATTGTCTGTCCGTGGAATGTCGGCTTCCTGTTTGAAAGTGTACACGTGTTTTGCAGTGACTGGCCCTTGGAGTGTAAAATAAGACAATGTTCAAGTTAGTCAACTTTTATTTATTTTTCCAACATTCATCAAATGCCAACACATTATTCAAACTCGGCCGCTGCTCTGGGTAATATTTGAATGTGTTTGGTTCCTGTTTACCAATCCCCTTTACCTTTCATGTGATTTACATTAATGTGGAATATTTAGTTCTTCATGGAGATTTGAATCCTCACTATCTGTTGCTAACCTAGGCCAGGTCTCTCTCAACTAACTGTACCTGGCTCTGGGCCCGCCATGTGTCTTTCCTGGTGCCATGTGCCAGCTGTTGCACATGTCCGCCTGCGTTGAAGGGGTTGGGGGGGGGGGGGGGGTTGTGGTGGAAAGGCCAGCAGTGCCTTCAGACCGCCGAAAGAGCTTGTGCCTCTCTTGGATTGGTAGCCGGAGAGTCCCAGGATTTTTTTTCTAAAATTACATTTTCTAACATTAAATAAATCATCACATCGATGACTGTAACCTACAAAAAAAAAAAGGGACAAAAGGGTTATCCAGTACTCTGAGGGTTAATTTGTGAAAGTTAATATAATAACTGCTAGCACCATCTGCTGGCCTACTTCCTTTACAAAGAGAGAGAGCGAGAGAGAGAGCAAGAGAGAGAGGGGGGGGAGCAACCGAGAGAGAGAGAGAGAAAAAAACGAGACTGGGTTTTAACGACATCTCTAATATTCATGCTGATGCATTTTGCTGCTTTGTGCTTTCATTTTCCTGCCGGAGATCGCCGCGTTCACGCCGCACTTGACTGGGAAACCGACCAAAAAAGAACCCAAGCCTTTTTGAAAGGAGTTTACTTACCTTATCCCGGGACAACGAGGAAAAGAAGGGAAGGAGAAATCAATGACCCGGCGGTAGGGGAACTGAGAGAGCGAAGGGGCAGCCGGTGCTTCTTGGACTGCCACGCACCTCCTCTGCCTCTGCTCCCTCATCACCCCGTGAAGAGACAAACGTGGGTGAGGGAGGGAGTAAAGAGGGAGAGAGAGAGAGACAGAGAGAGAGAGTGGGGGTGAGAGAGCTCCCATGCACTCCTCTTGAGCCCTGCCCGCTGGGGGAGGAGGAGGAGGAGACAAGCCACTCCGGCGTTCACGCACCGCCTGAGGAAGAAGACGAGTGGACCGCCGCCGCCGGAGGAGGAGGTGGTGGAGGAGGGGAGGCAAAGCAGTGGGGAGGGGGAAGGGGAAGGGGGGGGTACACACTCACCACTCCAGGAAGGAGGCTGTGGAAAAGTGTATTTATTCCGGAGAAGGAGCGTCGGCGAGAAAACCCGGCGAAAGGGCAACCAGGCTTTTGTTAGCCGGTCACACAGAGAAGGAGAGTGAGAGAGAGAGAGCGAGAGGGAGGGAGTTTGTAGGGGGAGGAAAGAGGAAGAAAAAAATGTCTACAGTGAAGAGGCCAAGAGGAAGGGTAAGTGAGCTCTGGGAGGGAGGGGTTGGTGCGAGGGGAGGGGAGGAGCCGGCAGGAACTGAACAACCTACTCGACTCATGCTGCACTGCCGCCATCTTGAACTCATTGCTGCTTTTTTCCCCCCTCTTCCCCTTCCTCACCCTCCCTTCCCTCTCCCTGCCATACTCACATGCTTTGCTTATATAGAGCCGACGATGATACATTTTTCTCTACCGCGCCCTGCCCCCTTCGCCGCTCTCCTAAACGCCTTTCTCGTTTAATTCACGTGTTTGTTTGGGCTCGTCACTCACTCGCTCTCAAATCAGAGCGTGGCTCTCTACCTGTTTACGTTTCCATGAGGTAATATTCGTCCAAAGCGCAGTACCTGAATCTCGTATTGTCAGTTATTTATGGCCGTGTGTTACAAAGCAGCAACGTTCTGCCTTTACACACAATCTAGCTTGTTTTTATATCTCACTCCTCCCCTTGCTGCGTGTGCTCTCATGTTCCTCCACTCCTAGTCATTACTTTCAACCCTTCCCCCATTTATCCATTCAATGAGAACATTCCAGCGTGATCCGGTAAAATTTCGACCTAATGGTCTCGGCGGCGTGGCGCACGTGACTGCTCATAATGCGGCCTTTGTGTGCCCTTGTTTTTGTTGGCTTGCCTCCAATGCACGTCGGTACACATGTTGCTGGTAAACTTGTAGCAGGGGGGTAGTTTTCACAACAACCTAGTTAAACAGGACGTTTCACGTACGGACCTGGGAAAAATGACGGGTTACGGGGGAGTGTTCCTAAACCAAATAAGTTAGAATCGCAGTGTTTTGAAAGGAAAACAATTCTGGGCCTTAAACATAAAGTGCCTTCTTCTGCCGGCTTCTTTTGACGATCTGTTATCGTCTGCATGTGTAAGGAAAAACCTGTCTTTACGATTCAGGTAATAAAATGATTGCAAAGTTAACATAACAGGTTTTTCCAAAATGCTGACATTTCTTGGAATCAACTTGAGTACTATCTGCTACTCGGACAAGCCCTTCTCTGTTTGGTTGACAAGTTTCCGTTAAAAATACCCACTAAATTCTGAGTTTGGGTTCCCCGAGTCTCCGAAATGGCCATAAACTTTCAGATGACGTCTTTAGCCCAATGGAACATTCTTCTTGAGAAAAGTAGTATAGGCGTTGGAATAGATCATGCACCACCTTATTCATAACTTTTTTTGTTGTTGATTATTTGTTCTAGACTATTTTAGAGACCCTTGAATTGCCCATTCCATGTGTTTTGAAAAAAATACACAAAGGCGGTCAGTAGGGTAGTTTATATGCCTCATGACCACATCGTACAGATTCAAATCCCCTTCGGCATATCTCTAAGTGGTGTCTGCATGTTCTTCCTGTGGTAATGTGGCTTCTTCCAACATTCCAAAAACACGCATGTGATGTTCATTTCACTCTGCCCATCTCTGTGAATGTGAGTGTTAATGATTGTTGTGTCATTGGCCGCAGATCTCGCCCAGATTTAGCAACGATAGGATGTGGTTTCTTGGTGGTTACTGCAATGAGGATATACGGTAAAAAAAAAAAAAAATTGGATGGACATCCCCTAAATTTGTTTTTAGTTTGCAATGTGGATGGGAATAACAACAAAGAACTCAGACTTGTCGGTTTTCGGTGTAGGTTGGCATTTATCCATTTGTGGGTCTCTGGGAGTCAAAGCCCACGTCACGAGGCCTCACTGCAGTCACGCTATCATTTACATATGATCATGTATCAGCCCTGCCTGGATTATTTACGACCTCGAGGCTCGAAGCTACACCGAGACGGTGTTTACCTTTATTCCCGGTGTGACTTCATTTCAGCGGACTTTACACATGGCACACATTTTCAAGGTTACTTTCTGCCTGCTCTAGATTCATTGAGAAAATGTTGGCTTTTTTTAAGCCGAAGGTCTTCTAGGGACCATTTGAACAAAGAATTTCTAAATTTTTTAGGTGTTTGTTTATTTGATTGAATGATGGACTATAATTGTTCAATTCAAGATAATGACTTTGATAACATCCCTTCTCGCAAATTACACTTTTTCTTTTACTGCTAAAATGGCCAAAGTAGAATGATTACTTACAACCGTCAAATATTTGCTGGTACTTGGTATTCAAAAATCCGCTTTTGGTTAAAACCCTGGAAGCTAGGACCCGTTTAGGCAGGTCTCCCTCCAGAAATGACACGTTCCACTATATTCTTAAATCCATTCAGATGTGCCAGTACCCAAAAATCTCCCAAATTGTATTCTTCCAAAATGAAGTCAGCAACTTTGGCTAATTTCTTCTTCTTTATTTTTCCATAGCCTCGAAAGAACACCAATGGTCCCGCGAGCCACGTCCGGGCGCTCAGTCCTGTGATGAAGAGCAGCTCGTCGTCGTCCTCCTCTTCATCATCCTCGTCGTCGTCATCTTCATCGTCGTCCTCGTCCTCGTCTAGCTCTCCCTCGGAGAAGAGGACGCCGCGGCGGACGCACCTCCAGACGGAAGTTGTGCCCTTGGACAAGCAGGAAAAGGCCAATCGGATCATATCGGAGGCCATAGCTAAAGCCCGCCAGCGCGGCGAGAAGAACATCCCGAGGATCATGAGCCCGGAGAGCTTCCCCAGCTCATCGTCCCAGCACAAAAGCCACCAGGAGCATAAAGGAAACGGCAAAACGCGGTCCAAATTTAAAGCCTCCAGGAAGGCCTCCATCGTCCCTTCCTCCGCATCCAAACAGAAGCCCAAGATAGGGTACGTGCTTCTCTTCTTTTACTCCTTTGACCATCCATAACATCAACATAGAGTTACGTCACTAATTGCTCTGGTTTCTGAATGAAAATGTTAGAAATCTACGTGTGAAAAATGTACACAATGTACTCTGCATGTCAACAGTGTCCCCCTGCCATCTTGGCGGTCGCATTTACACGTCAACTCTGCTACGCTTCTTTTCCACTGGATTATCGTTGAGACAATATCAAATGCCTCTCTGCTTGATTTATATAGTGTGCGGTGTGACAGTTTTAGCCTGTAATGAGTGTGAAAGGCACCGTATAGAACAGAACAAGCTTATATCTGGATTTTTACGAGACTGTATACGAAGCTACCCTATAATCATGATATCTGCTGCATATGGAGATTTACATATGAGTTTACGGTTGCTCAAAGTTCAGACTTTTACAGCGTGCCGTGACAATAAACCAGGCACGAGCCGTCGGGAAAGGGCACAGGTGCAGACAAAAGCCGCATTCACAAGTGACGCTGGATTGTCGTGTATACAAGCGAGTGAAATTTGCCTTCCCCATCTCCCTGCTGTACTGTTTGAGTGGGGCTAAATAGTTCCAGGCCGCACCCCCGCGCGTTTCCATTGGCAGCGCAGATGTGAAGTCTGAACTGCTCATGAATGAATGAATGAGTGAATGTGGTAGTGTTGTAGAATTGTCTCCTTGCGAGCGCATTTATGTCGCCCGTGTTCATTAGTCGAAGCGGGAATGCGTCGCCAGCGAGACTGTCCCTTTTATCTCGGCCGCTCGCGCGCTAATTTGGCGGCACCCGCTTAAGCCACCTTTTCCTCAAAATTTTCAACGAAAGCACCGTTTGATCATTTATCTTAAAAGGCGAAATATTGCTCGATGAGATAGCTTAAGCGCTTTTCCTCCACAAGCACCCCTGCGCCGGAGTCGACCAACGGACCGTTTAATCAAATGCATTCCCAATTGGTCTAATTTCTGTCTTTCAAAAGGTAGCACCGATAAGCGTCCTTGTTGCGGGGTAATGAGCTGCATAACCCATTTTTTAGTCAGCGTAACCATGCATGGCCTACATTAGGAAAGAGCACACAGCCTGCGAATGAAGCTTTCTGTTCCAGGGCCGCCTTGTGTAAGAGTCATTATGACATCATGGGATTGTACCCCCTTTTTTTCTCGTTGTTTTAAAACGTATAGAAAATGAAACCCTTATGTTGTGGTGAATTAAGCCATAGTAATGCTCTCGTCGTAGCCTTCGCGACTTGTGAGTGCCTCTCGCTGTGAGCTGATGGCGAGTTCAGATGTACGAGCTAGTGGTGGGTGGGTGTGAAATGTTGCGTTGAAGGCGCATAGACTCAGCGTTGGCGATTCGTCACAGGCGCAAATGACTTAAATTGCTTATCGTGTCACCGCTTGAAAACAGCGCAACACACAGCAAGCTACATTTCGTTGTTGTTTTAAATTATGGAGTTAATCCCGTTTGAGTGGTTCTGTTACGTTCAGTTTACCACAGTTGAGAAACGAAAAGTATTGAATGGAAGGTCATTGTAGTCACATTTGTAAAAAAACTATTTTTGGTCACAGGGAATTCATGTTGGGATTAGAAACAGTGAGGCAGATCATTTGTAGCGAGCGTAACATATCTAGCATGAGTGCCACGGGACAAGCACATTTTGAAATGTTCTCTGGAAAAGGTCAAGGTCTTGTTGTCGTTGCGTCACCGCTGACGTCCCGAAGCTATGATTGGAACAGCGGACAATCTCCAGCTAGCCGCTGCTGCCGCCGCTCAATGTGCTATCGCTAATGAAGACAGCCTGCAAAGGATGATGACAAGTAGCCCTGGAGGAGAGTCATTGGTACACACCATCCAGGCTCTCCCCATCAAATATTAAAGCATTTCAGCAGAGGGTGTGCTCTAGCCGCTCCTCCACTCTCGATTCTCCGGAAGCTCCCATGCGCTCACTCTTTATAATATTCCAAAAATGAGAATAGAGTTTCATATTTACTTGTCGCCGCAATCCTAAGAGTCCATGTAGATGGCACGCTACAATTGTTTTGTTTACAAACATCAGTTTTGTTTCAACATTACCAAGACATACTGATGTCGGCAGTTCTTGCAGCTCTTCGCAAAAGACGTTTGAGAAACTTAGCTGAAAATTTGTGACAGCTAGACAGACTACTACAACCAAGCACATTTTAGATTTGTGTGCCACCGACTAAAATAAGTGACGAATAATCCCTCGCGACCCCCTTAATGATGTGAAAATTGCTTTCTACAAAGATTCATTATTTGGATTAAATTAATCGTCCAGCTCTAGTAGCAGGTTTCCCTGTTTTTAGTTCTCGTTCTAAATGAGTTGCCTTTTACCGACAAGGTAATTCTATTGAGCTTTTTGTTTCCTTTCATTACAAAATGTGAACAGAACTGATCTTAAAACCACAGGGCGTACGTACTCAAGTGTGATTTTAAGTTAACATTCCATTAAAAAAGAAGACAACAAAAAAAACACTCTCACCTATAATCTCCTATTGAAGATATTTATTTATTTTTTGTCGACTGAAAGGAAGTAAATTCTCTTGGTTTCTAATGCTTGTGACTTCTTGTTTGAGTTTAACAAAAAGCAATTCAGAGTCGTTCCTGTCTGTCAGTATTTACCTCTGACATGCATCCATTAGTCAAGCAAAGCTTGCAGTTTTTTTATTGGAGGCTTGAGCGATTTCAGATTTCCGCAGGCTGGAACTTGATTTTCCATGCGTGCTACCTGCTGTAAAATAACTGCAGATAATTATCAGATGAGAGCATTGCGCCCCCGCCCCCTCCCTTTTTTATTTTTCTTTCTTGATTATAAATATGCTTCTTCCATCATGCTCGGAGCTGTTGAATTGTTTCCTGTGTGCCGGCCTGTTTCCTAAATATGCTGATGCTTCAAACAGCTCAGAGTCGTAGGGAAAAAATAAATACAACACAAAATGGTGCATGTGAGAGCATTTACGTGAAAGAAAATGGAGGTTTTCCGTCGCATACTATAGCACAGTATTGCTGCCATACAATTCTATCTTTGCTCTGGTAAATCCGATATTTTTTTTGTTAATGATGTTATTTCTCTATATTAATCTTTTGCAGGGTGTGCTGTGTGTGTTGTATTGTTGCAACATGCATGTTTCATGCAACAAAAATCCAAGTTTGGTCACCTTTTACTTTCTGTCCCCCCAAAAATGTTGTGTTCTTAATGAATATAGAAAATACTGATGGAACTTGGAGACTGGTCTTGGATCACATGACATTTGAGAAACGTTTCTATTGGCCGGTTGTAAAAGTAAAGATGGTTGCCATCATCTTTTGTGCGTCATGAAACTGGAGCTTGTCACATAAACATATTTCTGCACTTCTCTCCCTGCCAAATGAACAGCAGTCCTGCTTGAAATGTCATTTTTATTTTATTTCATGCTAAATATACACTCTAAAGGATCTCGTCACTTTGATGCAGCCATCATTTTATTTATTTATTCATTAGAGAGAAAAGTGCGGCTCCGTACTTTTCGAGACATTTGTCTAGTTTTTAGGATGAACGCAGCTTGGTGAGCTTACTAAAACAAATACTCTCCACACACTCCTTTGAGTAATGTAGTTGTTTGTGTTTCAGCGAGGAGGACGAGGGACCTTTAAAGGAAGTAAATGAGCTGCTAAAAGAATGTGCAAACTAAAGAATCAATCTACCGTGTCAAAATGGACCGGAGTGAGAATACAGGTTGCCAGGAAGAAAGGGCACGAGGAGAGTTGTAAACTAAAATGTTGTCAGAAGAGTCGCACAGTTGAGATATGGGTAAGAGGAACGCGGAAACTGAGAGAGGAGCTTAATTGATGCAGAAATTTGAAAATTAAATCATCAAGAAAAAACAATTTACTTAGCATCACTTCCATGTGTCTCTTCAGTCTTCTGAGGAGTCTAATTCTCTACAACCTTTGTGGGTGTCACAGGCCAGTAGACTTTGCGTCACCCTGACTTGGCACATTTCTCAACGCTCGGTGTCAAGGGCCCACAAACAAGCACGCGCTGGCTGGTCAGTGTTACCTTTTGCACAGGAAGTGATGTCACCGGCGGGGCTGTAAAACCCCGGCTATCAAGGGCACGTTGCTTGGCAACCATAATGTGTCATTGTCAGAGGGTTTGTGAAACGTTATATCATGAGCATGGGAAGGGGAGGGGCCGACGGAAAGAGGAGGCAGCTCTTTATAGCACTGCACCGTGGCAGGACTAGTTTTTTTTTTTTTTCTTTGCCATAACCAGACAATCCAGTGACAATATTCTAGAGCCACCATATTGGAAGTGATTCCCGCAACCTTGGCTTCCAAAAGGGACACAGCAAAACGTGATAACAAATTAGCCATGTCAACACCCCCATCCATGCAAACAGAAGCACATCAAACAACAAAAAGAACAGGCAGGTTCACATTTCCTCCTCTGTTGGGCTTTTGTTCGAGTTGACGTGTGGCAACACAGTGCAATTAACCCACACCATCCACCCCCACCATGCACACATGCGCAATAGAGGGGCTGAAATATTCGCCATTGTCTCTGCCTTTTTTTTATATAAGGTACTTTCCAGCCTTTTTTTATGTCAAGGTACCATTGTAAAAAAAAAAGAATCGGGATATGGCACACCGCTAAGCAGAATCGTCACAAGAAATCTATTGACAGAAATAATGATGATCTTGTTTTGACAAAGCTATTTGGTTTTTCTATTTGGTTGTATGAGTTGCAATATGTGGAAACAGGTGAATTTGACTTTTGGGGAAATACGGCACTTTATTGCACCTTTGACACTGCCTGCTGAAGAACCTCATTTTTTCCCACTTTTCTTTGCCAATAACCTGTTATTTGTCTCCCTTGAGCGGTTGCGCGAAGGCTGTTACATTTTCCCGAAAAAGGAAAAAGCGGTACTTAACTGAAGTGTGTTTATTTTGACAAATACAAAACTTGTGGAGGATCTAATAGTGAAAACAGTCTTTTAAATCTTGAGAGCTAGAGAATAGCTTACCACTTAACAGATATAGCAATGAAGACATGGAAGGTCTTTTTTCTCATTACGGTTGTTGTTTTTCTTCCCTTAGGAAAATTGTCATCAAGATTGGAAAGAAGAAGAAGCGAAAGCCCGAGTCTTCTGAAGAGGAGTCGGATGATGACCCTCCGCCTCGACACACTTCCAGAGACTCGGTAAGAACTGAGATTACGATGGAAACCATTGCAGATGGGGCTATTTTTTGTATTAGTTTCCGTACACTTGATCCCTCCTTCTGTGGCTTCGAGTGGGGTTATAGACTGAAAACAAACTTTTGTCTGGTTGTTTTTTTATATTTTGGATTCTAGCTATGCAAAAAAACAGAAATGTGGAAACCGTGCAAGCGTTTCTGTCTTGGTCTTAGAGATCTGGAAAAACAGGACAACGTGACGGTTTCAAAATGCCCTGTTGCCGTCGTCGTTAGCCACTTTTTTTTAATCCTATTGTATTTAGTTCCCTTTTCAGTTAATGTTACAAGAGTAGTTCCACATAAAGAACACAAGTGACGGAATTAATTTTCCATTAATGTCAGGGAATGATGCAGAAACTATGCTAATTGCTAAGCTAAACTGTTTGTAAAGCACTTTGCTTATGGTGAAATTATTGTATTGTATGTATTTCACATAAAACGGGGTTCAAACAAACCAGTTTGTTTAACATCTTAATCATTGATTTACGTCACATACATTTTCTTTTAATGCTATCAATGAAGTCAAAGCAAGGACAACAGCACTTTCTCACTGAATGGAATTAAGAATGTGCTGAGAGTGGGATTTAGATGTTCAGCTTTTTTAATTTAGTTTTATTAATTAACCAAAGCAACCAACATGCAGTCTTTCAATGCAATCCCCCCCAACTTTTGCTACTTAACGAATGAAAAGAAATCAGACTCATCTGTTGAATTTCGCAACATGATATGGTGTCATCTTCCTTTCATGACTTCCTCCTTATCTAAAGATTTTCTACACATTGCACGCAATGTACCCAATCCAAATAAATAAATAAAAACATGTTTTAGGTCAATATTGTCGACATTATTGTTGAGTACTCATTTGCATTTCCATCGTTGTGAATGGACGACATTCTGCTCGACTCGGTCATTTTGTCACAGTCCGTGATGCGATTAACTTCTGGTCAGTTTAGTTGGAGATGTGAGGGGTTAATGTTTCCACGGAGGAATTTTATTGTTTCACCAACCTAATTAACTTTGTCTCGGTGGCATTTCTTTTTAATTAACAACATATTATGAGCAGGGTCTTGCAACTTGCGTGTTGATGCGGCAAGCCGTCACCCACGCGTATTTTATTTATAAATATCACACCCAGGAAGGTTCTCAGGTACCTTTTTTTGGTCACATTTATTGTTTATTCATAGTAACTTTGGGATAATGAGAAGCTAAGTTGTCACATGGTAAGAAAATATCAATATTGTTGTTCATTATATTGTTTATTATATACAGTGAAACCTCTGAAGTGCATCCAGGGACGCTGAGCCAAATAAAAAAAGGAATAAAAAGCTGTTCCAGGATCGAACTGTCTCCATTTTAAATTGAAGGCGAAATTCATAAATACAATTTAACATCAAACAATTGTTAGACAAAACAAGTTAAACAACAGTATTGTAAATGCTAACAATTGATGTGCTAACAAATAGCAAGATCGATCGATAACGGTTATACATCTTTTTTTTTGTTCCTTTTTTCTTTTAAGAAGAGACGCTCCAATCGTCAGGTGAAGAGGAAGAAATATGCCGAGGAGCTGGAGGCCAGACTGTCAGACGAGGACGGCAAAGTGATCGTCAAAGCCAAGAAGGCCAACGTGGTGGCCTCCAAGCAGCCTGCAGTGCAGCTCTTTGTGGTGAGCGCCTGTGACGTCTATCACCAAAACAATTATACTTTTTCACATTCCGAACTGTCATACAAGTATAAAGATTAACTACCTATGAGACCAAAGTAAACTCAACTACTCCCTAGTTGATGTCAATTGCTAGAGGCAAGTAAACTTTGCGTGTGGTGCTTTTTAACATTTTAACCGTCACACGGGCGTAACATTTGGATAAGTACCAAAAATAAGTCAAACAATGCACTCTTTGACATGACGTGACGGGAGCACATTGATGATGGCAATCAACCTAAGGCACCCCATTTTAACACTCGTAAACAATCCGTTGATCTCCGTAGATAAAGCTAGCGTAAAGACAACTGACATTCAAAGGGAGGAGTGAGCAAGTCAACTTAATAGTGAAACTAACTATTTGGGGACTTTCTGCTTTTATTAGGAGCTCAATTCCATGGCACAATGTTAAAACCCCCCATAAATTATTAATAGTCCAAAATCACAATTTCGCTCAAGGGCTTTTTACGACCGCCGTGATTTATGGCCGCTTCTAAGTGTAGATTCCCGATATAGAAACAAAGTCTCTCAGAAGTCCAGCATGAGCACTAACCGTTTTCTCTCGCCGTCGTCTTTAGGAAAACCCCAGTGAAGAAGACGCCGCCGTGGTGGACAAAATCATGTCCTCTCGTGTCGTCAAGAAGGAGGTAGCCGTTGCTTTTTCGCTCTTGACCCGCCGTGATGTGTTTGTTGTCCGTGCGGTGAATTGAAGATTTACTCTGTGTAGGTTTCCCCAGGCGTGCTGGTTGAAGTGGAAGAATTTTTTGTCAAGTACAAAAACTAGTAAGTTCTTCTTGTTGTTATTATTAGCCGATATGTAAAACAATCTTTTTATTATTGCTGTTCAATGAAAGGATTTTTTTTGTTTTGTGCCAATCTAATGGTCTTTAATCAAAAAGTGTGAAAAAGTCCGATTTGAGATTTGTTTTCATTCCACTTAAAACGAGTTGCTTTAGGTGCATCATATACTTAATGTGATGAAACTAATAATCGGAATCATGAGGATCTCATTGTGACATTTTTATCTAGTTTCATCTCTATAATTACGACGTGCGTGTGTTTACGTGTGCGCGCAGCTCCTACCTCCACTGCGAGTGGGCCACGGAGGGCCAGCTGGAAAAGGACAAGCGGATCCAGCAGAAGATCAAACGCTTCAAGATGAAACAGGCACAGCGGGCACTTTTCTTCGCCGACGTAAGGCGACATACACTCAAATGCGCGTGCGTGCGTTACCTGCTGCATGCTTGACTACAGTAGGAAGCAAGCGTGTGTAGGTTGAGAAGCATCTTCACTTGCTGCGTGGGCGGACACATCTGTGTTTGCCTGTTGACTCCAGAAGGCGAGTAGGCGCTGCCATTGATTCGATCCCTTTGTCTCCCTCTTGTGATTCCTAGATGGAAGAAGAGCTCTTCAACCCGGACTATGTCGAGGTGGACCGTGTGCTCGAGGTGTCATATTGCGAAGACAAAGACACAGGAGAGGTAAAGTGAGTCTTTAAAAAAAGTATTTGGAGAGATTAAATAGTCGTACCAGTAAACTGGGCCAACGTTTCAAACTGCCACAGTATAGCGCCAACTACTGCTAAAGAGGATGTACTTAATGCAGTATCGGTGGCTGGTATCGGCAGCCCCCACGAGTACAGATAACTTAAAATACTGCTGGTATCGGTATTCTCTCATGGCTAGTCAGCACTTATCTTTTCATCGAGTTGTCATGATAGGAAATATTCACACTATTCTATCTGTATTTAGCCGTCACCCCTGCCAGTTTTATCTTCGACATCTTTGTGGCTTATATCCTCTCTACTCAAGCACCGTCTTTTGTGCTTGACGAGGGAGGCCCAAGGCCACGCTAATGGGCTCCCTGACGGGCCTTTTGTCAGCGCGATGAAAGCGCTCACTTTCCTGCGTGTCTGCTGGTAGGAAGTGGTCTACTACCTGGTGAAGTGGTGCTCCCTGCCCTACGAGGACAGCACCTGGGAGCTGAAGGACGACGTGGATCAGAGCAAAATAGAGGAGTTCGAGCAGCTGCAGGCGGCCAAGCCGGACTCGCGCAGAGTGGTGAGACAGCTTGCATGATTTTTGGATTAATTCAAGGGAACATCGGTTTGGGATTCTATTTGGATAGCTTATTATAAGACTTTCTTTATCAGGATGAGGGCTGCAATTAATTACAAGTAATCTGCCTTGGACAGTTTGCAGTTTCTTTTCATATTTTGTCCATTATTCAATTCTCTTACATCATTCTAAATCTTCAGATGTTTTATGCCATGCCAAAATAAAAAAATAGCATTATGCGGTGCAATGCAACCCCCTGCAGGATCGGCCCCCAGCCAACCTATGGAAGAAGAGGGATCAATCGCGGCAATACAGGAACGGCAACAGCCTCAGGGACTACCAGCTGGAGGGGGTCAACTGGCTGCTCTTTAACTGGTACAACAGGTCAGTTTCAAGCGTCAGACTGTTTACACGCTTCAGTAGATGCTGCTGTTTTGGTTAGCAACAGTTAAATGGAAAAATTGTACTAAAATGCTCTATTTAGAGAGAGAAAAAAAAAGCCCACCCAGATAGTATATATCAACAATTTGCTTGTTGCCAACATTTCAAAATAGTGTCAAAAAATATATGTTTAATTTGCCTGCCATGATTGTGTTGCCTGTGTGTGGGCCCTAATCTTGTGATTTGGCTCACCGTCCAAATCCTCAAAACAAATAAATCCCAAGGAACTCCTATATAAACATCGGAACTCACACCATATATACTGATAATAAACATTTGTTCCGATCTTTGCTTGAATTTAATATTGCTTGCAGAGAACTGAATCGACTCCTGCTAGGAAAAATGTTGACGTAGACATCCCATTGAATATAGATTCAGACATCTGATAATAAATATTAAATGACATTTTCTGTTGGGTTGTTGCTGCACCGTGTCACCCGCTCTCATTTAGGGACTGCGACATTTCCTCATTTCCGTATCATGCTTTTTCAGTTTTCGCCCACTGTCGAAAAAGGAAGCCGACGCAACACACCTGGAGCACACACTCCATTATGCTTGCGTTACAATTGAGCGCACAGGAGCATTGCGTTCCCACGCGCAGCCATTTGTCAGCAGCAGGGAGGCTGCTTGAGTAGTGTGTTAGCCCCATCCTCTGGATAGCTGTGTAAATGCTACATAAAGGAGCTTGTGATTATTTATGCTCCTCTCTTTAATCTTTTAATATCATCGGCTTTGTTGTTATTTTTAACTCCTGATGTGTTGTAATACAATAATCCTACACTCACTTCGTCTTTCTTATTGGAATGGTTTATGGAATGATTTCTATTGATAATTGGAGCAAATGATTTTACGCTATACTAACAAACGCTGACAAGTCTTTCACGTCATCCTTAGGCGAAACTGCATACTGGCTGACGAGATGGGCCTGGGCAAGACCATCCAGTCCATCACCTTCCTGGAGGAGATCTACCGCGTGGGCATCAAGACGCCTTTCCTCATCATCGCCCCGCTGTCCACCATCGCCAACTGGGAGCGCGAGTTCCGCACGTGGACGCACATGAACGTCATCGTGTACCACGGCAGTGTTGTCAGCAGGCAGATGCTGCAGCAGTACGAGATGTACTTCAGGGACGCGCAGGTAATTATGAGCGCTGTTTAAGGATGTCACTTGCACACCAGATGGCTTGGAAGCTGGTAACATTTTTACAGTTTTTCCTCAACTTTTTCACTCAAACGACCTTCAAGTGAGTCAAATGGACCAACAATCACTTGCAGTGAAAAGCAAACAAAACAAATGATTTCATGTGTTCTATGGTGTGCCTGAATATATTCTTATGTGCCTCTGTGACTAGTTCAGGGTGGATTAAGGTGATTATGCTGCTGACACACCTCAGACTGGCACTTGCCCAGCGTTTGAGCTGCGACAATGTCAGTCTTGTAATGGCTTAGCATTCCCGGTAACAGAGAAAGATGTTGAGGAGCAGTGATGTCAGCAGAGCCTCTGACGGGGAGGGATGGAGGAGGGTACTCACTCAGCCCCTCTCGGGCTTGTCTGATGTGCGAAGGAGGCTGATGTATAATCGTGTGGGGCTCCGGAGGCCGGTTGTCAAGGCGATGGTAACAAATGCAGAGGCGGAATGAGTCGATGGTTACCGTGCGTGCTGACAAATAAACAATCCTGTAGGTGGAAGGAGGATAGGTTGGGGGGGTTAAGTCTCTCCTGTGGCCAAAATAGAATTGAAATATGTCAAATTAGCTTACAACTAAAAGGGATGACTGCTCCTATCTAATGTTTTCTTTTGTTGCTTTAAGGGTCGCGTGTTGCGAGGCGCCTACAAGTTCCAGGCGGTCATCACCACATTCGAGATGATCCTGGGAGGCTGTCCGGAGCTCAATGCCATCGAGTGGCGCTGTGTCATCATCGACGAGGCGCACCGCCTCAAGAACAAGAACTGCAAGCTGCTGGAAGGCTTCAAGCTCATGAGCCTGGTAGGCCGCTCTTTCCATGTGACTTCCTTTCACCTTATCACATCGAACAAAAAGTAAACTGTTGAGAATGTTCAAGCTACTTGGTACTTTGTACGGCTAAGTCATCCCTAACATATGTTTGCGGCTTTGCTTCTGTGTTTCTCAGGAGCACAAGGTCCTGCTGACGGGCACTCCTCTCCAAAACACAGTGGAGGAACTCTTCAGCCTATTGCACTTCCTGGAGCCGGCACGTTTCCCGTCGGAAAACACCTTCATGCAGGAGTTTGGAGACCTCAAGACTGAAGAACAGGTGAGCTCGGGATTTCAGTGCCTGGTCGGCCACCACTTTGATGTTAATGTCAACCAGTCCAGACTAGAATATGGAGCTTATGTCTAACTAGGTCACGGTGTGATGTTGTAACCAACACACTACTGACGTCTGTATCAACACAGTGTGTCCGAATGGAATTAAAGCGGAAAGGAGCCGTGGATGATCTCACTATAAACATTCATATCCTATTAGGAGTCTTGACCGAATGAGCAGAATAGGAAACGGCTGTTTGAAATCTACTGTAAATGGCCAACTTCCTGTTCAATCCCATCATCACACTATAATGGCAACTGAGGCAATGGAAACATTTCTATATATGTAGGCTGATTGTCCAAATATACAATACCATAACAATTATTAAGGTTTTGTGATTGTGACAGTTAGGCCCCGGGACCGGATTCATTTCCATTATTTTAAATCAAATAAAAATCGAATTGCACTGTATTTCACCCAGATTATAGTGAGGCCTTCTTAAAGCTCCTGTTTATAGACAAATGTGTGTGTGTGTGAGGAGGGGGGGAGGTCCTCATGAAATTAGTAATTAGCAAACTTAACTGAATATTGATTTTGGTCAGGGAGATCCGTCTCTGTTGGCTGTCCCCGCAAGGCTTTTTTAAAATTGATCACTTCATAAGACTTGTTTATATGCATGTTGGTGACGATGTGTATGTGTGTGTGTGCGTGTGTGAAAGTGGAAAGTGTGTGTGTTTCTGGAAAGTGGAAAAACAGGTCTCATATGTTGTTGAGCTAACAGCAGACAGCAGTGAACATTTTCGCTCCTGTGTGTTTTCCCCCCTTTCAGTCAATTATTTGCGTGGCTTTTGTTTGCGATCGAGACTGAGCTTCTGCACAATAACACACACTTCACAGTGCAGTCATACCTTTTTCTCACTTTTCTTATTTTTTTTTTTTTTATATTACAGTGAACAGATGTGATTTATTAAACAAAAATCAGAATTAAAGTTGAATGTTGACAGTTTAATCGGGACTACCGTCCAAATATGGTCTGTAAATATATCATTGCCATGTTTCTTTGGGGGTGGTCAACAGGTCCAGAAGCTGCAGGGCATCCTTAAGCCGATGATGCTGCGGCGCCTGAAGGAAGATGTGGAGAAGAAGCTGGCGCCCAAAGAGGAGACCATCATCGAGGTGGAGCTCACCAACATTCAAAAGAAGTACTATCGTGCCATCCTGGAGAAGAACTTCTCCTTCCTGGCCAAGGGAGCGGGCCAGGCAAACATGCCCAACCTGGTCAACACTATGATGGAATTGAGGAAGTGCTGCAACCACCCCTACCTCATCAAAGGTAAGACTGGATCCCACAAAAGAAGTTCTACACCACATCTGGGCCCTACAGCTAATGCTATTTGTGCTCTTTTCAGGGGCAGAAGAGAAAATCCTGGAGGACTTCAGGGAGGTTTATAGCCCGGCTGCCTTGGACTTCCACTTGCAAGCCATGGTGCAGTCTGCCGGGAAGCTGGTCCTCATCGACAAACTGCTGCCCAAGATGAAAGCCGGCGGGCACAAGGTGCTCATCTTCTCCCAAATGGTGCGCTGCTTGGACATCTTGGAAGACTACCTCATACAGAGAAGGTACCTGCTCAGAGACATCATTTCGCAGCTCAAGGAAAGAAATGACTTAACCCGCCTAATTGACCCTTCGCAGGTACTTGTACGAGCGGATAGACGGTCGCGTTCGTGGAAACCTACGACAGGCGGCCATCGACCGCTTCAGCAAGCCCGACTCGGACCGCTTCGTGTTTCTACTGTGCACGCGAGCCGGTGGCCTGGGGATCAACCTCACGGCGGCAGACACCTGCATCATTTTTGACTCGGACTGGAACCCGCAGAACGACCTCCAGGTAGCGCTTGCGTGGAAACACATGATATCAAATCATGTTATGCAAATATTTTCATTTATTTAGCAATTGAAATAATGGATACTAATGACTCTATGAATGGTTTTGAATTCTATTAAGAGAATAATTCAAATATTTTTAAGCAAATCTTCCTATGATTCAGGTCAACAATCATTCGCTTCTTTATGAGCTATCAAATGTCTTGCAACTCCTTCATGCCTAAAGGGGGAGGTTTGTTCAAAAAACATTCAAATTCGATTGATGACATGGAAATATGATGCATTTGCATCGACTATTGAACTCATGAAAATGTGAAAAAAATATCTGTTGCGTAATAATCTGGGAAGTAGTGCATTCTTTAAATAATGTGACCTGTCTAGCTTTCATGCTGGTCCCCATTTATGGGTATGCTTATTTTTAAATTATAGGACTTACTGTAAATTAAAGATTTTCTTTGGACTCATGGAGACTGCAGTTTGAGAAGCAGCGCTTGACGCATTCTTCTATTGTTTGCATCCCTGCCTCCTCATAGGCGCAGGCACGTTGCCATCGGATTGGTCAGAACAAAGCGGTGAAGGTGTACCGCCTGATCACCAGGAACTCATACGAGCGAGAGATGTTTGACCGCGCCAGCCTCAAACTGGGTTTGGACAAAGCTGTGTTGCAAAGCATGAGCGGCCGCGACAACAGCCTGGGAGGAGGTGCAGCAGGAGGCACTGGGGGAGGGGTGAGTCATGAGAATTTAGTTTGAATGACTAATGAAGATTAAACCTCATTTAAGTGTGCAATGGAAAATTGCAGATTTTCATCCACACCAGGAACATTGTAAATTGTAATTCCAGGCGGTCCAGCAACAGTTATCCAAAAAGGAGATTGAGGATCTCCTTCGACGCGGAGCCTACGGCGCCATCATGGACGAGGAGGACGAGGGGGCCAAGTTTTGCGAGGAGGACATTGACCAGATCCTCCAACGGCGAACCAAGACCATCACTATCGAGTCCGAGGGCCGAGGCTCCACCTTTGCCAAGGTGGCGTGACACGCCTAGACATGTGTAGACAAATTGATACCTAATTTGATCGCTAAGATTGTCTGATGTCATCTTCCAGGCCAGTTTTGTAGCATCCGGGAACCGCACAGACATCTCGCTGGATGACCCCAACTTCTGGGACAAGTGGGCGAAAAAGGCCGACATCGACATGGAAATGGCCAATGGCAGAGTAAGTATACTTCTGTTACAGCGCATCAAATAGAGGTCAGTGAGCCACTTGGGTCTTGGATTTTTATGCTGGATTTTTTTAGCTAATTTCCATGAGATTTAAAAAAATAATAATAATAATGAAAACCTTCTAATCTGATTGTATTCAAGGGGTTAAGTTAGTACAACTCCTGGTCTGACAATTTCATTCATTGTCATTACTGCAATTCTGTCTGGAGCATGTGACACACTCTGTGGTCTGCGTAAGAATAGAATCCAAATATAATTGGGTGACTTAGTGTTGAATTACCATGAATGAAAAATACAATTATTGCTTTTATTGCCTTTATGGACACTGTGGGCTTTTTAAATATGACACATTAGAGGTTTGGCCATTATTAAACAAGCAATATCATTTCCTACAGCGCGTTAGTGGAGTATTATCAAGGTTACCCCTCATTTGAATCAATGAAGGAACGAGTCAACCTAGGCCAACTACCAGTGAATTTTATGTTGCATTTAATGTTTGTATTATTTTGGTATTGTTATCATTACACATGGGCAATTTGCGTACATGTGCATGCGGGTTGTATAAAGATTATACTGTTAAAAAAAAAATACACACAAGCATTATATTGGAATTAGACACTTGATGTTATATTGATGTAGCTGATGCATCTGCGCTTGCCTTTACTGTTAAAAAACAATCTCAACGTTCTTGTCACGCCTACAGAACAGCCTGGTTATCGACACGCCCCGCGTCAGGAAGCAGACGCGGCCTTTCAGCTCCACCAAGGATGAGTTGGCGGAGCTGTCCGAGGGCGAGAGCGACAGCGACGACACCAAACCCAAAGTCAGACGAGCCCACGAGCGGCCCAACAGCTACGGACGCACAGAATGCTTCCGCGTGGAGAAGAATCTGCTAGTATACGGGTATGCCAATTAACTTTAGACTGCTCCAAAAATATTATCCGACGTGTTTCATTAGGGTTGAGGTCAGGGGATGATGGGAGCCTTCCTTTTATCGTTATTCAGGTGGGGCCGCTGGAAGGACATCCTCAACCACGGTCGTTTTAAGAAGCAGCTGACCGACTGGGACGTGGAGTCCATCTGCAGGGCGCTGCTGGCTTACTGTTTGGTGCACTATCGTGGCGATGACAAAATCAAAGGCTTCATGTGGGATCTGATTGCACCCGCCGAAGACGGCCGCACTAAGGAGCTGCAGAATCACTTGGGTATGTGAACCCGTTCATGCCTATGAATCAAAGAGACCCGGGATTGAATTTAAACCTTGCGATCCTTCGCCGCCGCCAGGTCTGTCCGCACCTGTTCCTCGGGGCCGCAAGGGCAAGAAGATGAAGACCCAGTCCAGTTCGTTTGACATCCACAAGGCTGAGTGGCTACGGAAGCACAACCCGGAGCATATACTCCAGGACGACGGCTACAAGAAACACCTCAAGCATCACTGTAACAAGTAGGTCACACTTTGATGTTTAAAATAATACTGGATATCTCAAAATCGGGCAAAAAGAGGCTTTTTTTCTTTTTTTTTATGGATTTAGCACTTAATCGAGTCAAAATGCTGTCAGTAAGTCAAAAAGTCGTGTTGTAGCTGTCAATTTGTTTTACCGTAAAGCGGCCGATGAGTCGCATATCCGAACAGGCAATTAATTGCAGCAGAGTAGTCACATCTCCAAGTCGCGTCGAAGCAGTTGAGTAGCCGTGTCTCTCAGTATTCTAGAAGCCACGTCTTTAAGTGTTGCATTAGCTGAGCGCTGAATTGCTTGCATCTTCCTTATAGTCAATAAAGGAAATGCGGTCAAATGCAAATAGAATGTACTCCGCGCTCTTTTGGCCACGCACCCGGGTAATGACGAGCCACTCAAAAACACGCCGCTGATTCATTATCAGACGCAGCAAGCGGTTGAGTGATGGAAATCTTAATGAGACTTCAGGCTTGCCTAATGGCCGCCATGTATCACCCTTACTCGCAGACAGAGGGAGAAAGGAGGGTGGCTGCCAAAGAGACAAAAGCCAAATAGATGTTGATACTGTGCTGCGTTTTCCATGGAAAGTTCCCCTTTGTTTGCGAGTCCAACCGTGTTGAATCCAGCCTTTGTCCAATTTGTGGCGTGCGATTTTTGCTGACTATGACGTTTTCCCCTCTGGATGACGCTCCCCGGCGTTCAATAGAAGCCAAAGCGAGGCGTGACATGTCACGCTTAAGCGCTCTTGTTGTCACTTGCGGCGTCTCCTCCTCCTGCTCGTGTTGCTTCCGGCTTGGGCCGGTGCCTGCGAACAGAGCCCAGAGGGATTCCTCGCATGCCAGCCGGCTGTGTCACGCAACTCAGCTGGCTCGCCGCGTAACGAGCGAGTGACGGCGTGCAATTTTTTTTTGCCTGTGCGTGCTTGTGTGTGTGTCTGAGCGAGCGAGTGAATGAGTCACACTGCACGCACTTGCGTGGAACCTGGAAAGGAGTGATGACAGGTGCGGTGGAGCAGCGGAGCAGCTGCTTCACTCACACAGGAGTGTGGAGGGTGGGCGGGCGTAGCCTACTTTGCATAAGTTCTTTTTTCCTACCCCCTCTTGCCAGGAAACATGTATAACATGGCTGTTGTGTGGTTCCTCTGTTCCTCTATGGCAGCTTAGGTTTCGTTCTGTTCACCACTGTGTGTGCGCATGCGTGTGAGTCTGACTCCCTGTTCACTCTGCCTCCCTGTTGCTGTTCCTGCATGACAACATTGTCCACTAATTTGTCTTTCTGTTTGTGGGTTTTCTTGTTTTTATGCAACACCAACATTGTATCCTTTCCACCATTTTATCCATAAAAAAAAAATCTGTATTGAGGATTGATGGTGCATTGTTTCATTTGGTGTTCATTGTGTTCAACCAGACGGTTTGTGTAAGCGCGCGTGTGTGTGCAGTCTGCACAATTGTGCAAGGTCAGGGTTTTTTCTTTTCTAAGCGGCGGCTTTTCTGCGCGCAGGGTGTTGCTCCGGGTCAGAATGCTGTACTACCTGAAACAAGAGGTGATAGGCGAGGAGGCCCAGAACGTTCTGAACAACGTGGATGCTAGGTGAGTACGCCGTTTGACCGTTAAGCGACAAAGCTGTGAAATTGATGTTATAAATAATTGATGAAGAGAGACGAATTGCATAGCAACAGTATATAATTAATTTCCACACCTGAACCTGCTCTGAAAATTGCAATCTTTGTGTGATAATCACATTTGATTAATTTCATTAATGCTTTAACACGTGTCTGTCATTTGGCTTTAATAACATAACACATTACACTCTCAGTATGTCAAGGGCAGAATTTATCTTACATTAACACATTCATCAAATTATACATTTAACAACATCACATAAAGCATAACTGAATACAAACTGAAATATTTACATGTCACAAAAAGAGGGTGTTGTTTTTGAACGTACCGATACAATCCTCAACCTGTTGAAGGCTTACCAGCCAAATATTTAAGACAACTATTGAGCTCCACCTGCTGGAAATTTTTATAACTACATTACAAAAGCATCATCAAAACATCCTCTTTGTGACATCTCCAGTGACATCAAGATCTGGGTGCCGGAGCCGGACCATTCGGAACTGCCGGCCTTGTGGTGGGACATCCTCTCTGACAAGTGTCTGCTACTGGGGGTCTACAAGCATGGTGAGCGACCGCCACACAATATCCGAACCCTAAACCACAAGTGTGTAGCAGAGGTGCTTACTCTCGTACACCCCTTTCTTAGACGTCTTATGAGGATTATTATTACAGGTTATGAGAAGTACAACACCATCCGAGCGGACCCCGCGCTGTGCTTCCTAGACCGTGTCGGCCGACCGGACGACAAGGCCATCGCTGCCGAACAGAGAAGCAACGATTTCATGGACGGGTGGGTAGAAAACACCCTAAAAGTGCATCCAGCATTCAACAATGCTTTGAAAGTTAGACATTTTGTGCACTTGTGTGTAGGGATGTGGACGATCCAGAGTACAAGCCCGCTCCAGCTCTGCTGAAGGACGACATGGAGGTAAACGTCAGACCCCGCTCGCCAAAGGCCAACGTTGTCTTCTTTTGAAAAGGCCGATCGATAATCAGACTGACAGAGATGAACAAGTTCACTCTCAGCACTGACGTGGCGCTCACGTCTACTCTCATTACTCATTCAAAGTAGTTCTTATGTATTTTTTTTCCACAATTTAAATCGTTTCCATGGTATTTTGTCTTGTCTGTGACATGCTTTGGTCAAAAGTCCCCTAAGGGCTAAAGAAAGGACCAATGGCCGACACGCATATTGTGACATTAACTCTACAGCACAGTTATTGGTAATCACTCATAATTTTACATTTGATGTGACGAGTAGTAACTTTGGATACCAAATTATTTGTTTATAAATAATATAAAGTCATTTTCTCCCCTTTAAAATGAGATGTTCATCTTTAAAATAAATCACCAATTTCCCCATAGGATGATGCCTCTTCTCCCGGAGACTTGGTTGTCACTGACAACGCCGGAGGTGAGTATTAGTCACACATTAATCCTGCGCGTTGTCAGCATGTCTCGGAAATTCCACAGACATTAATTAGCACAAACGCTTTTTCCTCTCCCAGACACGGGTTCGGGAGCAGCGGGTGCATACTGGCCCCCGTCCTCCTTGCTCACTGCCCGGCTGAGGCGTCTGATCACCGCCTCGCAGCGCTACACCAAGAGCCGGCAGATCCTGCAAATCCACCAAGTGCAGTCGCAGTGCCAGTCTCAGCTGGCCGCCATGATGTCGACGCCGCTCGGCCCGCCGCCACCATCGGCCGCGATGCTGATGCCGCCAGCGGTTCTCAGTGACCCGCTTAACCCCAAGATGGCCGCCAAGATTGAACGACAACAAAGGTGATTGGTCTGATAAGAAATATATGACCTGATTAATATTGTTAATCTGTGCACAGTAATGTATGTATTGTATGAACAGAAACTTCACACCTATAATTCAAAAGGTGTATTAACATTTTGAAAATGTAAATTGTATATCATGATATGTGAATTACCAGATTATTTACATTCTGGGATTTAAAATGAGTTCCCAAGACACTGCTGTGCAACTTGAAAAGCATTTTTATTTCCATTGTCAATAGGTGGACCAGGCGGGAAGAGGCCGACTTCTACCGGGTGGTCTCCACCTTTGGTGTGGTCTTCAACCCGACGCTGGGCCGCTTCGACTGGACAAAATTTCGGGCGATGGCACGGCTGCACAAGAAGACAGACGAAAGCCTGCAGAAGTACCTGTGCGCCTTCGCTGCCATGTGCAGACGCGTTTGCCGCCTGCCGCCCAAAGAAGGAGGTCAGAGGATATAGTATACACTTAGAGTACAGTGCAGAGTACGGCTTCTGTTACCGTGGCAACCGGGCCATAGGTCAGGTGTTGCAACTACGCAAGCTATTTATACTCACACAGCCCGGTTTAAAAAAAAGGCAAGCCCCCACAAAGAAAGAATAGGAAAAGTTTGCTTTAAAAAAAAAAAAAAAAACATTTTCCAACATGCTCACATTACTCTCATCTGTTTGCCCAGACTCTGCAGTGGACCCATCCCTCAACATCCAGCCCATCACAGAGGAACGGGCGTCACGCACCTTGTACCGGGTGGAACTGCTGCGCCAGGTGAGAGAGCAGGTCCTTTGCCACCCCTTGCTCTACGAGCGCCTGCCGCTGTGCCAGATCAGCTCCGACTTGCCTGCATGGTGGGAGGTCGGCACCCACGACCGGGACCTGCTCATTGGCGCCGCCAAGCACGGGGTCAGCCGCACGGATTATCACATACTCCGAGACCCCGATTTGGGCTTTATGGCAGCCCAGCGCAGCTACAGTCAGACAAAAGCGGTGCCGCAACGACAGTCGCTAGGCATCACGCCCCTCTTGCAACCTCAGTACCAGGCATCGGCCTCTGCTTCGGCAGTCCCGCCTCCCGCCCCGAGGGACTCAGAGACTGGCGGGGTTATCCCGAAAGTGGAGCCCCCCTCAGAAGGGGAGGAAAACAGAGAGAAAGCGAAAGAGAACTGGACTCCCGCCCTCGCAGCGGAGACCCCCGCAGGAGTTGCCGAGGACAAACTTGACAGCGAGGGACAGATGGTGGCAGCAAGGACAAAGCCCCTCACACCCAACTCCTCAGAGAGAAAGCCCAAGAAGGCCAGCAAGAGGGGCCGCAGGGAGAGGCGGGCCTCAGGGGCCGAGTCGGACCGCTCGTCTTCCAGCTCTTCGTCGCGCTCCTCCTCATCTTCTTCGTCGTCCTCTTCTTCCTCGTCCCACACTGGGTCCAGCTCCTCTTCGTCTTCATCGTCCTGCTCCTCTGGCTCTTCGTCGTCGTCCTCCTCTTCCTCTTCTTCGGATGACAGTGACAGCGAAGGAGAGGACGGGAAGAAGAAAGGTGAGCACTCAAGATGCAGACAGTGTTAGTCGGTAACAATCCAATGCTAAGATACGCTGGAATGCCAAAGGACGAAATAATTGACGACTGCGGCACATAGCAAACGACCCAAGCACCTGGCAGTTCTTGGAATCAGTGTTTATTGTCCCTTGAAAAAAAAAAAAATGGAACCGCTTTTGGGTGTGAAAACTGTGTATCAAACTGAAAATGTAATTCCAAGAGGGCACTTATTTTTTGGTGCACAGTAACATGACTGTGAATTCTGTTCACTCTTCACACGTCAGCCATGAGAGAAAAAGTGTGTGCTGTTTCCAGTGCCTGCAGCCCCAAGCGTGAAGGGCTTCGACGAGGACAGCGTGGCGTCGTTAGGCACCGTGCACAACGATGCGCAAGACTCCCACGCCGCCCAGAACGGAGTCACCAACAGCGCGTCGCATCCCTTCCAGGCGGGAGGCTACATGCTCGCTGCCTCCCACTGGCCTAAGGTGAGTCACCGTGACGCTTATTGACGGATGACAGGCGCCATTTGCAATCTGACGATTTTGCAAAATTCAGGACCGGGTGATCATCAACCGTCTGGACAGCATATGCCAGGCGGTGCTGAAGGGCAAATGGCCGGCCACGCGGCGCGTCTACGAGCCCGGCGGCCCCGTGGCGTCCTTCTACACCACCAAGCTTTTGGACAGCAGCCTGTGCGAGGACCCCTCGGCCTCGCCACAGGGGTCAAAGGTGACCGAGCATGTTGCAGAAAGCAAGGAATTCTCAGTCAAGCTGAACGATGTATGTTGATTTCTCCCCTCCTCGCCTCGTCTCCCCCCCCCACTCCCGGCTCCTCCGCCGCCACGCTGAGCATGTCGCTCTGATTTTCCCGCTCTGTCTTTCCTTCGGGGGCGTGGGTAGTTCTTCTCGCAGCGGGAGGAACGTAATTACTGCCCTTCCTCTCTTTTTCCTATGCGCTTACTTTATAATAGCCCCCAAGGACAACATTAGCCCAACGTAAAAGGTTCCACAATCTCCTTCGCGCTTATAACACTTGGATTTCTCCTTGTTTGGCTTCCATTTACAGTCTGATTAATTCTGCCTACTTGGCACCGTCTTGTGTGTCAAGTTTTCTGGTTGCACTAATACGCTTACAGTGGAACCTCAGAAAAAATATATATATCAAGCCGGTCTAAAAAGGTCATATTCTACAAAAACAAACCAACGGCATCACAAAACCTTTTGCTGTATAGGAAATGTTACCATTCTCCAGTTTTACCAAATACATGCAAAAAAAAAAAAAAAAAAGAACCCCTTTGGACTTAATCAAGTTTGGCCTCTGTGCAGCAGGAGGGAGGTCTCAAGTTGACCTTCCAGAAACAGGGTCTACCTCTGAAGAGAGCCCTGGACTCAGAGGAGGCACCCCAAGCCCAGCAGCAGCAGTATCTGGCCCGGCTCCATGATCTGCAGAGCGCCTCTGACACGGGCCTGGCTGACATCACCAAGCCACAATGCAGCTTCCAGAACAGTACGTGCAAAATGAGATGATCAGTGACCCACAAAATGGCAGCAAAGCTTGTTGCAGAGATTTATTCCTGCGTGCTTTCAGGTTTTTCTGGCACCGTGAGGCTGAACGGGGTTCTGGATTGCCAACCGGTGGTGAAGCGTCGACGGGGGAGGAGGAAGAACGTGGAGGGCATGGACCTGCTCTTCATGAACAGGACTCAGGTTCCCGAACAGGTAAACTTTAGCACCAAAATATGATTTACAAAAGCATAAACTGGAATGACCTCTAGAGGGCATCAGGGATGAAATTGACCCTCACCTATGTTTCCAGGCGGCTCCTGGGTGGGGCGGCATTGGCCAAGTGGGCGCGGCAATTCCAGGGTACAACCACCAGACCTCTGGGCTGGGCCCGGAAGACGTGGAGAGCAGGGTCTCGGTCATCAACCTCAAAGACGGCACCCGGCTGGCTGGGGACGACGCTCCCAAGAGGAAAGACCTGGACCAGTGGCTGAAGGAGCACCCGGGCTTCGTGGCCGACACGGGCGCTTTTATCCCCGTGAGTTATTTGCCGTACCGGGCAACCTCTTAAGTTTGTTGTCGTGGTGTAACGCGTTTGTCTTGGTGCGCAGGGCGTGAACAAGATGCCTCTGCAGTTCCACGTCCAGGACGGGCGACCCAAGCAGAAGAGGCACCGCTGCCGGAACCCCAACAAAATCGACGTCAACAGCCTGACGGGCGAGGAGCGAGTGCAGATCATCAACAGGAGGAACGCCCGAAAGGTAGACCGCAAATGTGTACCTTGGATTGGAGAACACTGTTGCTTTCATTTTACTGATTCATTTTTCTAAATTCTTTCTAAAGTTTGTTTTCTACGTTGATCCTTAAGACTTTTAGAAATCCGTTTCATTGTCATTTGTAAAGTAGCTGCAAATTCCAAGCAGGCCCGTAACATCTGTTGAATTTTTGCCCTCAAGGTTGGTGGAGCTTTTGCGCCTCCTCTCAAGGATCTGTGCCGCTTCCTTCAGGAGAACCCGGAGTACGGCGTCCCGCCCGAATGGGCCGACGTCGTCAAACAGTCGGTGAGTCACTGAAAATGTTAGGCTATACAGCAGAGCAAGATAAAGTATATTTATTCATTTGCGTTATTCGATGTGGTAGTAGCAGCAAATCAGGTTGTCCGCAACTTAAATGTTGGTTTGAGGGAATACCTTTCTTCTTTCAGGGTTACCTCCCAGCGAGCATGTTTGACAGGATCCTGACGGGTCCCATCGTTCCCGAGGAGGTGAGCCGGCGAGGGCGGCGTCCAAAGAATCCTCTGGTTAAGGCAGCGACGGCGGCCATGACGCCTAACACTACGGCGATGGCGGCGTCCTCCGCCCTGGGCCTCAACCCCCTGCTGGCCAACGGGCTTCTGGCGGGCATGGACCTGAGCAGCCTTCAGGCCTTACAGCAGAACCTGCAGCTCACCGCCGGCCTCATGGGCCTGCCCCCCTCGGACGCCGGAAACCTGGCGGCGAGTAATCTGGCCGCCATGTTTCCCATGATGCTCTCAGGCATGGCGGGGCTACCCAACCTCCTGGATGTGAGCGGCTTGCTCGGGAAGAATCAGGAAGGAGGCGCGGCCGGCACGAGCGGCGCAGGCTCCGAGGACAAGGAGATGGGAATCGGCGGCACTACAGGAGAGCCCTGCGCCCCCAGCGAGGAACGGACAAAAGGCGGCGACTCCGCCGCCGCCGCCGCCTCCTCCCAAAGTGCCTCGTCCACCTCTAGCCCCCCTCTCCCGCTCAACCCCTTGTTGCTGTCCAGCATGCTTTACCCAGGGATGCTTCTCACTCCAGGCCTTAACCTTCCCGTGCCCAACACGCAACCCGACAACACGCCGGTTCCTCCTCCCAGTCCCCCGCCTCCTCCTCAAGCACCCGCTGTCAAAGCGGAAACTCCTGAAGATGACGACGACGACGACGACGATGAGGATGAAGAATCAGGAGAGCACAAAGACAACAGCGGGAAAGCCGAGTCGTCTTCATCCGACTCCGGGAGCTCTTCTTCTTCCTCAGACGACTCTGACTCCAGCAGCAAGGACTGACGGAATATTCATTTATTTATGTACTCCCCCCTTACAAATGTATTCATATATTCACAAATATGTGGACCCCCCCCCACCTACCACCATCTATCACCCTCCTCCCAGCACTTACGTTTTCTTTACATGTAAATAACTAACTGCATTGTCGTGTATTAAAGCAAAAATTTCAACAAAAACCACCACCAACAAAAAGAAAACTGAAATCAAATGTCAACGTTGGTGGATGAGGTAGCGTCTTGTTTCCAGACATTTTGCATGTCGGACTTGAATAGAAGCGTCACCTTGTACTGTTTCAAACAAAACAAAACAAAACAAAAAAAAAGGCATTATTGTAATTATTATGAAGTCAGGATTTAATTTTATTATTAAAAATGCGTCAAGCTGTACTATTAATATATATTTGATGGCGGGGTTATGATGTAAATAAGGCACGCTTGCTTTGCAGATCATGCGGATGTGAGCAATAACTCGGGCAGCTAACGAATGTCACTCAAGCTGTAGATTCTGTCATGTTCCAAAAATGGCTTTTCACTTTGGTCCTGTCATTCATTTATTTTTATTGTATTTTTTTTTTTTTTGGGGAGGTGACCTCACAGTGGGATGAGTGTTTTCAACACATCCACCTCACAATCGAGAGTCTCTCCCTGTGCGGAGTTTGCATGTTGACCTCATGCTTACGTCTCTGGTTACTCCAGCTTCCTCCTGCTTCCTCAAAACATGAATTTCAGCTTTATTGAAGACTCTAAATTTTCCAAAAGTGTCAATGTGGGTGTTTGACCTTGCATCAAGATGTGGGAATAATAGAAGTTGTTTCTTGATGGAAATGTACCCGCCGCATCACGCAAACAGCCCTTGAAGCCTTCCTGCCCTTCTGCTGTGCCAAAAGCCAACCTTCTCCATGTTCTTCAAGAGCTTCCTGATGCGTTGTACCTCTTCTTCCTGTTTCCCAGCCTACCTTCAACAACCTTCCGACAGCACAAGCACAGAAAAAAAAATATGGTTTTGATTGTTGTTCGACACAGCAGTGCCACATCTAGCGAGCGCGCTAGTATGCTAGCTAGCTCGGGCAAGGGCTCGAACAATCTCGCTACTCACGCTAGTTTTGTTTTCGCTTGTTGTTTTGAGCTTCAGCTTAGAATTAGAAGTGCCCTTATCTTGTACCTCTGATTTTCAATCCTCTTATACATTGTGTTTTTGACCGCCAACACTGGAATTCCAACAAAGCCGAAGTACCTTTGCCCCCCTCTTGTGGACTGTTATTTCATCAACACTCTTGATTGTGACCGTCGCTCTGTTCTCCAATGGTCAGTGAATGCACCCAGACTGAAACGCTTGCAGTGATTTACACACAATATGCTTATTTTTTTGTTTTTCTTATTGTAGTGCCCTTATACATATGTGACTATTATGGTACAATCACACACATACACACACACACACACACACACACACTACTGCTGTAAAAGATGGTATCATCCATGTCATCACTGAGACAAGAACATTTTTATTTTTTGTTTTGTTTATTTTATTTCAAGCTTTGACGATATCCAAGTGTCACCATGGTCAGTTTTTGTCTTATTTTCTGTAAGTAATATTTCGTGCTCTGTATAGTCAAACTAATTTCATGTAGTCAAATGGAGGAGAAAAAGCAGGGGGGAGGGGGGATGTGTCTTAAAAACAGACAAAAAACAAGAGTCATTTGTAATTTATTGGATTACTTTCTATGAAGTTCTATAGAGGAAACTGAGGTTTAATTATTTTTATTAAACATATTCTTCTGACTATCCATCAGGTGTCAATTTGTATGAGCTTTGTTCATAAATTTAAAAATAGATGTTTGATTTGTTTACATTTGTTTTATTTTATCGCACTGCTTTTGTGATGTAATCTATGTATGACAGTATCACTTGAGATTTATACGTGAGTGGCCCCCTGGTTGCCATGGCGACGGGCACATGATGTCATTGCAGTAGGGATGGGAATCTTCACCCGTCTATTCGCGCGAGACCTGAGCCGAGATTTGAGCAGATACTTGAGTAGGAGGAGTGACTGAAACCCGGAGACCCGTTTCTAAAAAGTTATAATTGTAGATATTAATCGATATTTATCGATGCAAATAATTTAGATACGATGCATCTCGAGTTTTTGCGCGTTTTTACCGATGCAGACGTTTGCAAATCGATGCAACTGCATCTTACAGGCCGTATTGATTTTCCGATGCATACCGGTGAATCTTCCCAACCCTACATTGCAGTGTCACCAGGTATGTTTAGGTAAGCGAGCAGAACAATAGGAGGATCCAGATGCAGGTTAGGTTGTGATCAAGGTTCCCAACACCATGCTGAGATTAGGACAGCGTTTTAAAGTCTACTGGCATGCAGAGAAAGCAGTAACTTTAAAGTTATGGGCTGCAACACCAGTAGGTGCACCACTGAGGGGGTTGACCCTTCGGAACCGCCAACCGAAAGACCCAAAACGGCGGCGTTGGCTTCTTCGCAGAATGTTAAAATGGACGAGAAGACAGAAAAAGGGAAAGCTGAAGAATGACATTACAATACATCAAATAAAGTAAGTCACCAAACATCAGCCAACAGTATATGCTTACACAAGTATGTATCATAATTAATCAAAGTATGATGAGGAAAAATCTCATAATATTCTGAGAATATGTTGTCATTTTGGGGGAAAAAATGATTTCCCAGATTATATATTATTAGAAGAATATATTTTTAAAAAATTACATTGATTTTGTTTTTTAAGGAAATAGCATTGATTTTATTTATTTATTTGTTTGTTTGTTTGTTTGTTTGTTTGTTTGTAGAAATCCAGAAGAAAATGGGGAAAAAAAAACAACCTCGTCCTGCTCTCCAATTCATCAACCATGCTTATAATCAATCAAATATTTTGGTAAATATATTTTTAATCTACCTTTACATATCTCTCGATTCTGTATTTCTGCTAGTCCACCGCTAGAGGGCGACATAGTGTAGGAAAAAAATGAGCTGCAAATTTTCTTTCTTCCACCAGAGTGTAGCAGGGGCCTTGAACTAAGTAGGAAAACGAGCAATATCAAAATGTGACATGTCCATTGGAAAACTACTTTTTTACATTTTTAATTACATTAAATATCAATTGTACAAATATCCGCTACGCAATTGTGCTGTTAAGCAAAACCGACAGTGCCATGAAGAGGAATAAAACAGCTTGTCTCATTATTTAAGGTGGAAATTTGATAAATAAACAAATAATTATTAAATGAATAGGTGGATCTTTTTGGGGGTCAAATGTCAAACTCCACTAGAAGTGAGTAAAATGTACAAGTAGTTGATGAACAAGTGGAGAGGAGGTCGTGTTAGTCCTGAAGGCAAATCCCATTCAAGTGGACTTCAAAAGGTCAACAGATATAAAGAGACATGCATGTGCACCTCCTCCACTGGATGTTAGCAGGACTAACCTTTAGGGTACAAAAATACAACCAGACTTAACAACCTCATCTTATTCAGGAATATTTTTTTTTCAATCATCAAGTCACCTTTTCGATTGGCTCAACATTCCCCAAAAGTGATAAAAATATGACCGATCAACCCGAAATTGGGCGGACATGTTTATCATAACAGCTCCAGTTGTCGTGAAAAGTGCTACATAAATAAAGTTGCATTTTTGTGTGGAACATGATGCATGAAAAACAAGTCCCAGGGTTCTGGCTAACTATACTTAAAAATGAATAGAGAGTCAGCCATTTTGGTTTGGAGCGGCAATTCTGTAACTCTGTGAACTCTCCTACAAGAAATGCAACTTGATTAAATTAGTATGTGTAGATAATGTGAATGCCATTCATTTAAGTACAAGGTTCTCTTTTTATGGTGAGCTAAAATATCACAGTTGTTGACAAAGAAGGAAAGTGTTTATTTGTGTAGCAGTGGTCTAGTGTAAGTCTGTCATTTTTTTGTGGAATTCCGAATTATATCTTCGCTCTGCACCATCAGTTCATAGAGTACTCTTCTATATGCATTTATTTATATCCAATATCAATATAATCATGTACATTTTGACTGAGTGTGCCAGGTGGCCGTATAGCTGAGAGCTATAATAATAATCATTATTATTAGACTCTCATATCCTTTCCCAGACCTAATTACATGGCCGCCATTAAAATGCTAATTGGTGCTATAAAAGGGGCAATTAAAAGGCTCATTAAAAAGCCTTTGTTCCAGCAGCCTACCTGCATGACCACTGGTACTAAAGTCTACTAATCCCTTTTAAATGCGGGTTCAGATGAGGGTCAGCGCCTTCTCATAGGGGGCGCTATGAGGCTTTTAATTCTCAATCTACACGTCAATTGTTACAAGTGCTAAAAATCAGTCTTGGTCAATCTAGTGGCAAAGTAATGTTGCAGTCATTGATCATGCCCCCCCCCCCCCCCCCTCGTCTCCAATGCCACCCCAACCATTATTTTTACTTTTTAAATGTTATTTTGAATCAAATAGTGGCTTAGTGAGTTGACAAGTTGGTGTTGACACCAAGGAAACAAATCTTGTCATGTGACCCATGGTAGCCATGTGGCCCGAGGGTGGGTGGGGGAGGCGGGTGTCCAGGTTCTGGGTTGTCCCCCTGGATCAGCTCACCTTCTCCCACCAAAAGTGGTTCATATGTTCGATATGACACATTGATATACGTGAGTGTGTTCACCCCCCCCCCCCATCTTGCAACCAGCAACATCACACAGATGGGATGTGATGGAGACAATTCTATCTCTATTCCCTAGACCTCTTTTGGGGACCTGAAAAATACATTTTAATAATCCTATTTATTGGTATGTTTTGTATCTGTGATGATATTGTCGTTTTGTTTTCGGCTGTGGAAATTCCCCTCTTAAAAGGTCAGCTGGCTCCGAGAGGTCGCAGTATAAACTACCAGGAGCATATTCGGTTCAGACCAGATGAGTAAATCGTACACATGTTGGAGTTGACATGGAGTCATTCTGTTGAACTGTACAATGTCCACCGGGCCGAGATGTAATATGACAAGCAGACTGGAGCCTCACGGCGCTCTCTGCTCTGTTTTGTTCCAAGTACCATGAGCTGTTTGGTGGAGTACAACCGCATAGTACGACAAAGTCAATCATTCCATAATGAGTCAGTCCTTTAGATAGACACACAAACCTCACTGTAGATAGTCATATAAAATACAACATTGGCTGCTGTCTTTAAAAATACATGGTTACACTTTACAAGGCTTGTTATTCCCCATGTGCTTCTCTTATTTATTAGCCTGTCCACAGCCAGCATGTATTCCTTTTTATAACTGTCAGCTAAACTAGTTAAAAAAAACAGTGTGTATCATAAGGCATCTTTTATTGTGAGTGTAACAAGGCAATGCCTTGTCTGTCTTGGTTTTACACTTGAACGGCAATTAAAAATGATAAAACTTGACTTCAAACATTGCCACAAAACTGTTGGAGATGAGTATTTATAGTTTACACTGCCCCCTACTGAATGGGAGTTTGTCTGTTTTAGTCCATCAATACCACTTGTCCTATTCCAGCCACAGACTTCAGTTTAATAAACTAACTATTGACCCCTCACAACTGAAGCCAGATGGCGACCATCTTGTGTGGCCACTGAAAAGACAATTATCAGTATGGTTTGGTTTTTATACGCTAGGACCTGTATGGCGTAAGAGAATTGAAGTGTGTGCGTGTGTGTATATGTGTGTGTCTATGAATCCCAATCCAATCTTTCACGCCTTGGAAAGCAGCTGCTCCATTTTCTCTTCATCTCAAAAACAGCACAGCAGCCATATTCAACTCATATGTTGTCATATCAGAACAAAGCACAACAAGCATGAAAAAAAAAATGATAGAACTCGCTGGGGGGTGGGTGTACATCGCCGGGGAGATGATCTATCCAGGCCAGACGACAACCGTACGAGCAGATGAAGTGCAACAACGTGACATTTGTTCCACTTTAATTACTTTGCAGGGCTAGGCCACGCGGGTTAAAAGCAAACAAACCGTAACTTTCCCTGACATCCCCATCCCCCTCCCCCTATGCCATTCCCCCTTACAGTGACCTCTGATGGATTCTCCCTGACAAAGCATTCCTTATGACAGAGGACACAGAAGTTTCCATAACCTGCCTCGAGGCGCACGTCCACACTAACGAGTCGTAGAGGTATTCCAAAAATGTTTAAGGTCATAACCAATGAATGATAAGAGTCCATTTAAAGTCACTATATTGAGGAGTTGAGCCAACAAGTTAATGCGTGTAATACCATGAGAAACCTCTAGTGGCCGCTGTATTGCTCAGGCAAGTCTTTGGCATTTAGCCCCTCCTATCATTTTACCGATGGGTCTTGTTGTGATAACATGATTTTTTATTTTGTTATATATAATTTTAGAATTTGTTGATGAGTTGATGTTGGAGTCTATTTACAAAAAGGTCTACATCTGTTTCAAATAATTAAACGTGATGCTAGATTTTTCTTCTTTTTTGTTAGCCACTGTAAAGTGCTTCAAAATGTAATTCTTCAAAAATCTTTCAAACTGTCTTTCAAAAATGGACTTTCTTTTGAAGTATTTGACACGCCACATTCATTGAACTAGAAACGCCATCCAGCTCGAGTCGCGCAAGGTCACAAGGAATCACTGCAGAGTAAAGAGAACCACTCGGAACATTTCCAAACTCTAGCAAACAACAGCTTGTCACACACGTGGTCGATGAACATTTAATGAATTTGGATCGTAACTCGGAAAGGTTGGGAAGTGTGCTATGATTTGATTCAAATATTGTGATTGGAAGGGTGGATGAAAAAAAAAAATAAAAACACCCCTCTCCAATCTTCAATAATTGTTTCCCAGAGTGAAATTGATTCACGCCCAACCGAGCATGAAATAAGCTTGGCAGATGACACACTTGTAACTGTGCCCGAGACCCAAGTCACACCACTGGAATAGCAATAATCGAGCTGAAATGTTTTTATAAGATACTTCAACAGGTTGGATTTATGGTTATTACTTCAAATTTGTGAGTGTGGTTTTTAATGTATATTCTGAAATTATGGAAAAATAAATGGATGGATGATGGAAGGGTCCAACAAAGTATGATTTATGAATGCATGGTATGCAAGAATCGACAGTGTGACTATTTAGTTGAGATGATTGATAAAATATGACTATCCAAGTGACTACCATCTTGACTCTGATTGGCTACCTTTGGCCCAGCCCTCACCATTATCCTCCCATTCGACCCCACTAACACGCCAGTTGCCTCAGCAAAAAGAATTTAGTGTAAGCACACATCGCAATAGCACTTTAGTCCAAATCAATAGGACACATTGTCTTTGTCCACAGAAAAAGCAAACGAATAGATCAGTGAGGCAGAATTGAACAGAACAAGCAATTACAGTCTTGTGGGCAATCCTATACTGTAATTATGCTTGGTCGTTTAATTCAGTGTTTTATCTTGTCAATTTTGGTGGGCTGTGCTAATTTCTATTGCTAGCATTTTTATGTCAATTTGTGTGATTGCGTGTGTGTGTGTTCACAATTCTTTTTTTTTTTTTTTTTAAACCCACCCAGTCCCACTGTGAATTTCCACTTGCCCCATGTGCCAGTAGGGGGCACTGACGCAACGTAGCAGGCTGCCAATCTGTTCTGCCTGGCTGGCCCTCAGAGATGTTTGCAGTAATTTAGTTCCACTGCCAATATATAAATAGGCATTCTGCTGTTAGCACAAAAGAGGAAAAGGGGGAGTGGAGAGAGAAAAAGAGAGGGTGCAGAATGAATGTGAATTGCTCCCTTGCTCCCATTTCGACATCAAAGTAATCAAGGAAACAAGCTTTTCTTTTAATGGAAAGTATGCAGTTACAAAAAAGCAAGAAATGGATGGAGGAATCCACCAGAGATCATCCAACGTTCTGATTATTTCTTCATATTATAATATATCTTGTTACTTCTTTCCTTTGTGCGAAACAATAGCTCCATTTTGTGCATTTGAAGGACAGTTTTTGTGTTAATGTCTCACAGAAAATAAGAGAAAATGTGTTGCCATGCAAGGACATGAGATCTTTTACCGCATTCATTTGTTTGACACCTAGAATACACACACACACACACACAGTGGGGGCCATCTATATGGCGACCCCATGCTGTCCTGTCCTGTGCAATGTCACAACAACGCTAAACATTTGGTAGCTATAGAGGCCGCAGAGCTGAATGGGCTGTTTTGTCCCGCTGAACAATGGCGGGGCTAAAAAGTGCTTAGCAGCTGTGCACTGCAGCAGGCTCACTCGTTTGTGCACTTGATCCAGGCACAAGCTTTTACAGCACTGCCATCATTCAAGTAGGAAAGATGTAATATAAAAAGATATGCACTCGCATTGGATGAAAATAAATAGGTAGAATTTATTTATTTAGGGTGATGTGATGTTATTGTTTATCGTGTAGGTATTCCTTTTTATATGTATGGGGTGATTCTTTTTTATTGGCTCTCATGTAACGGTGCAGGGACCTAATGAAGTGTCCAGGAAAAAGCAAAGACCGAGGCTAAATGACTCTCACTTTGTTTGGAATGGAGTGGGGGTATCAACGTGGCTCTCGGCCGCAGCTGTCATGTTTGATGCATTCAGTGCGCTCAACACCCAACGTCTGCTTCGGCGCTGTGTGTGCCAGTGTAATCAAGCTTTGTCACATGACTGACAAGCCATCTTCTCCACTTGACTTTTTCCTCATTCACACCATCCCCGTGGACTCCATCCATCTTGTCTGTCCACACACGTGTCAAATGATTGCGTAGCCGCATTGAAAGCTGTTGTTTGACTCACTATTCACGCGTCTTACGTGTAAACGCAATTATACTTGTATTAAAGCTGGTGTTGTAAATCCTCCATTGAACAAATATTTTTTAAATACTTCTTAAGTACTCCATTGAACAAATGCTTTTGTTGTCTACTGATTTTACAAATTGACTAACACATGGACTAACAAACTGATTTACTAAGCCAATGATTAACTCACCAATGACCGACTAACTGACTCAATGACTTACTAATCGACCAATCTGCTCAGTAACGATGGACTGACTAAGTGCATATATACTTGACCAACCAGTTTGAGTAAATTCAACACACCATTCGCAGTGTAAATAACTATCGTATTTTCCGCACTATAAGGCGCACCAGATTATAAGGCGCACCTTCAATGAATGGCCCACTTTAAAACTTTGTCCATATATAAGGCGCACCGGATTATAAGACGCACCTTCAATGACTGGACCATTTTAAAACTTTGTCCATATATAAGATATATACATTTGGCCCGTGGGCCGGACTTTGGACACGCCTGCTGTAGTGGCTCAATATTGGTCCATATATAAGGCGCACCTGATTATAAGGCGCACTGTCGGCTTTTGAGAAAATTGGAGGTTTATAGGTGTGCCTTATAGTGCGGAAAATACGGTACCTAACATTTCCACCAGTTGATAATACGAAAAAAATGGATCCACTCCAGCCCTGTAGGTGGCGCTAATCAACATTGCAAAACTAGTTCTAACTGCTACACTTGGCAAACCTTTTTCCCAACTGCTTGAATGGCTGAGACCACCAACGTATGCAGACTATAAATGCAGTCGGCTAGCAACAATGTGCATTAGTTTCATCGCCTGCTTAACATCCAGGAGCCAGTATATGAATACAGATGATATCAGCGTGGCACCGCGTGTGTTCTCTGACCCGCTGTTCTGGTCACATCTTTGTCTCCTGGAGAAGGAACAGAGAGAGGGTCCTCATTAAGATACACTCCAATTACACCTCAAATCAAACATGCTGCTCTATCTTCAAGTCATGTTATTTGCTATTTTATTGTTATTTTATGTGTACGATTCGTCACGTTAGATGTCTTTCTTTAGATGACCTAAAATCTGTTTTGCCTGCGAGGTTGCAGCAACAGTTCCCAACCTTTATTGATCCAAGACCTCTAGTTTACCTCTGAAAAATCTCAAGGCATACTACAACAATAAATAAATAAAAGAACTGAGATAGAGCTGAATTCATTTGATGCTGAACTACGTTTCAAAAGGATTATTGTATCTTCTACTTGCGTCCGCTCTAGTGGATGTTATTTCGTATGCATGTATTTATATATTCATGTATTTATGTATGTATTTAACATACAATGGATGACATGTTAATCATTTAATTTTATAAATTATTTTAATTTATTAAAGAATCCTGTAATTGACTGTTTAAATATGCATGCAGAAATAGCCTAAAGATGTCAGCTGGAGGCAAGTGCCTTGTTTAATGTAACGATAAGTAAATATGAAAATCACAAGCACATCCTGGTGATTAAAAAAAATCTCTTTAAAATGCATTGAAAGAAAAAGGCTTTTGCATGCAAGCCCTGCAAAAGGAATCAGTGAATAAAACACAGTGAACAATGCTAGTCAATGACTCAATAAAAATGCAGCAGCAAAATGTATTTAAATGTATTCATTTCAGCCGTGCAAAATGGAACATATGGTTATTTTCAAATTGTAATCTTCTGCTTGTGATTCATGTGCATGATAATTGACGCCGTGCAAGCTTATTTAGTGGACACGCTTCATCTTTTTGCTGCTAACAATTATGTGATATTCAACACCATCCATCACAAGGGAACCTGCAAAATTGAGAAATATGCGTGGGCATGCAAAAGCTACCAACATTTAAAGTACTTAGTGAGTTTGGAGGGTCGTGTTTGGAACATTTTCACCGGGCTTAAAAAACTTGGTGAGTTTTGGTTGATTACAAAAGTTTCGATTGAAGCCCCACAGGTGATTTAATAAGAAGAATAAATGTATTTGCATTCCGGTATGACATCTGGTCGCATTTCCAAAATCAACAGATGTGTAGATCTGGACCTGCTCTCATTAACATCATCAGAAGCCTTTGTTGACATAATATTTGTCTCTTTTACATCACAAGTAGTTCAACCGCGAGATCAGAAGCATCTGTGCTAATAACAGCATCTCTCATTAACCAATTCCAGTAAACAAAATGAGCTCGCAGAAGAGGCTTGTGTGGATTTTTCTCCCCAAATGACGGCAGAGAAATCAGAGTAACGAAGAAGCCTAAATAAGGAGGGTGCATGGCGGGTTGTCGTGAAACAATCCGTGTCACTCTGGGGGTCCTGCAGGAGAAGGCCGGGATGCGGGAGGAGGAGCTCCATTAAAAATTCATCACGGCGCATGCATATTTCCATGAAAGACATTATTCAGATTATGCTAAGTCACATCAGCTTGTCTACTCATCTCATCCAAAGAGATTCATTCAATCATTCTAAAGTGTACATGTCATCTAGCATCAGGCTATATATGCTAATTGCGAAACGCTTAGCTCTAGCAACGTAGCCATTACATTTAAGACTCGCCACACTGGCCAACAAAAAGCGTAAAAATGACTTGATTCCTTTTATTTGAAAAATGTTCAACATGAATTTTAAACCCTTCTTTTCTGGGAATGCTGTGGCTCCTCAAATTAATAATTTTGCTACCATTACAAACTGCACATCATATCCCAGCATACCTGCTGCGAAACAAGGTATGAAGGCCATGTTGTGGGGAGCTCCTGCGGCGCTTCAGCGTAGCACTTGTTAACTAAATGGAAAGGTCTGGGGGTCCTCTTTCCCCCTAGTGTCTCTACGCCTGTGCCGATAGCACAAAGCCTGAATAGCGGTGGGAAGCGACCGGGTCTTCGGAGAAACACAACTCGCGGCAGACAAACGCCGCCAATTAGCCAAGCGCCTCTTACTCATTAGCCGCGCGTTCACATCTGATTAACAGAGCGCATTTGTTGTAACGGGTCCGGGCAAACGGGAAACCTTTCCCCTCAGGCACTTGCTTTTCTCCTCCTATCTTAATTTATGTCAATTAAAAGCCTTTATTATGATGCTAACCGTGAGACCCCTCATGGGAGCGTAGTGGGAGAGAGAGAGAGGAAAAAAGCTGTTACTGTATCGCACCTTTGTTTCCTGTGTACCAATAGAAATCTCAGTTTGGCCTCCTTGAACATTCTGAAGAGGAAGCGCAAGGAAGAATCGACCACTTTTTAATGACCAAATACTTCTTCGAGTGGCTTGTGTGGAATCGCGCAGCCGAAAAGGTGATGCATTGTGTTGCAGCTGCTCGCTCAGAGGCCAGCTGCCCTCACCTGGACAGCTGCAACTTCAAACTACTAATTCACCTAAATCGTGGTGTTCACGAATAGGACAAATTTGGAATAAAAAAGAGAAAGAAACAAGAGTTACTACATCAGGAAGAGTGAAAAGAAAGACCGGAGTGAAGACAAAATGGTTCCATTGTTAGGGGAGACTGATGATGCTGAAAGTTGACTTAAACCTGCTGGAACCATGTCAAAGTATTGGCGTAGGTGCCGTAATAGGATTTTGGTGAATTGAATCGGGGCCCGGGCAGACAGATTCGGATTCATTAAATGCATTTTTCATCCATCCATTTTCTGAACCGCTTAGTCCCCACGGGGGTCGCGGGTGTGCTGGAGCCTATCCCAGCCGTCATCAGGCAGTAGGCGGGGGACACCCTGAACCGGTTGCCAGCCAATCGCAGGGCACACAGAAACAAACAACCATTTGCACTCGCACTCACACCTAGGGACAATTTGAAGTCTCCAATCGGCCTACCAAGCATGTTTTGGGACCCGGGGAGAACATGCAAACTCCGCACAGGGAGGGCCGGAGGTGGAATCGAACCTGCACCCTCCTAACTGTGAGGCGGACGTGCTACCCAGTGCGCTACCGAGCCGCCCTAAATGCATCTTTATTTCTATTATTGTCTTTATTATATGTATTTTTAACGAGTTGGGGTCACACCTGTGTCTGTGTTTCCGAGAGCCCGCTTCTGTGATCGCCCTAACAAACATTACACCATGTAACTGCTTGCACTTCCTTAAAAACACACTTCAACCTCCTGCAAGGACTCCAGCAAAAATCAATTTCTTCTTCCGCCATGTCAAGGACTGCACTTCGTGTGTGCCAATTTGAAAGGGAATGAAAGGAGCCGCTTTCATTACCCGTGGATCAAGTCAGCTGTGTTCACACCCACAACGGCGCAAAACCTTCAAAAAACCCTGCAAAGATTTAAACTGTGCCTCACACTAAACATACAACATAAAGCCCTCAGTCACATGACCAATGTCAGGCACCATTTGTAATATCTGACACATCGTCACATGAATGACTGCGGTAACCCGCCAAACGACTGACATGTCGAGCCATCAGTTGGTGTCAGGTACACACGAGCGACACAATTGCAAGCGGCGTCCTGTCACGTATCTCCATTTTGACAACCCTAATCTAATCTATCCGCTCACACACATGACCCCATTGTGTTGTCGTTTAAGGTGCCTCCTCACGGACGCCCTCTAACACACTTAATAGTGTTTGTAGACTTTCTCAAAGGCACTGGCTTTATTGTGGGTGAGACCGACACGAGGCATACCAAAGCCAACTGGAATATTAAGTGAGGCGGACCCGGCAATATAGAATATAAATGGGCTTATTTTACACGTTGGAGCTGTGCAAAGCTATGCGCAGACTCCTCTCGTCGTAATAAATCATTCCCATTCAGACAGCCTTTACTCTTAGGGCATTGTTTAATACTATCTGCAGTAGAAGGGAGGGGCGGATGGGTAAATAAATTGGTTTACACTGAAAACAAAAGATTGTTGGGGAACAACACGATATGCTGATGAAAGATAGAAAATACTTGACTTATTGATGATAATGAATTTGCAGATAAAAGAATGCAGCGCGGACAGGAGTCAGGGGGGACTCGTACCAAGACGAGAGAATGGAGAGAAATCTCAAGTAAGCAGTAAATGGAGCAGAGTAAGGTTTTCTCTCTTCCGAATAGCGTTTTAGTGCCGAGCCAGCCGTGGATGGAGCTACATAAAAATGCAATCTATGTCTCGGTGACACAGTGAGATAAATATTTGGTCAGACGTGCTGAAGCTTAACGGCCCTCGAGAAACACATCTTGCCACTTTGCTGGGTTTTTTTTCAGGGGGGGGGTCGAGTCAATCAGATTTCAGATGATTTGTAGAAGTCTATCATTTATACACAGGCTATATTGTGATGAATCAATAACACTAGTAGTCGCGTCTCTTTCATTTGAAGACATTCATAGTTCTAGTTTGCTCACAAGATGGCCACTTTGCGGCAATGACAACTTACTGTTGCAAAGACACAATGATCACTTCTGTCTTGCTTTGACGGTTTAGTTGATTGAATAAAAGCCTCTTCAGCACTAGTAAAGTGATTTAAAAAGATAGACGGACTGGCTTGCGTGGAGAAAAAATCACATGACCAAAAAGCTAATTATAGGGACAACGTGCAATAACTGACATTTGATTGTAATTCAGTCTATATTTTCGTTTTAAAGATCGAATCTGATATTTATTGAATTAGTTCTGGTATGAGAGGAATTGCACTCTCGTGATTGGAGGATGATCCTGTCAATCCGTTAAAACCCCTCCCACGTGTTAATAGGCTTCGAAATGGTCAGTTAACAATTTAGCGAATTAAGCCGTTTTTAAATTGGTCTACATTTCAGCGCAGTTGACGGATTAATTCCTTTTTTGACTGTTTCATAACGGGAAGCGAACACTGAGTCGGTATCAGTTGCTCTTGCTGGTGCCTCATTATTTTCGTGTTGTAGCTGCTGTCCTTATATGTTTTTTCATTATAATTAAAGACTACCCAAAAAGGTCAAGAAAAACAAAACAAATTTAATCATCGGTTAAGTAAGGTCTTGCGAGGTCATGCGTGATATGCTGACTGTGGTCTTGTGGATAAGAGGTCGGAAAAAAAATCTGAAGAGTGGAGTCGGTTTAAAATTGCTCATTCCTGCTCGAAATGGTAAATCGTTGAGCCTCCCTGAAATTGAAAGTGTCCACACGATAGCAGTGGATCTTCTTTTGATATGACAGGCGTTCTACTAAATGTGTTAAGCACTGTATGCACACGTACCAGGAGATGAGGCGTTAAACAATTTATATGCTTTTAAACACACGTCGTAAAACAACGACACCAGACGTGAAGAACGATGACATACAGCACTGCATTGTTAAACCTCATTTTTAACTCTCTTTTACAAAGACCATCTTTTACCAAAAAATCTTTCGAGAACTCTTACGATCAATGGCAAATTGCTCCATTTATCAAGCCTACATTAAAAAAAAAAAGCACATCTCTCTGCCAGTGCACACATAGAGTAAAATTCCTCGTTTAATCCGCAATAAAAAAATAGATACCTTAGCGAAACGGATTCTTTCCAGGAAATTAATCATCCGATTTTAACACATATCTAATAATGAACGGACAGCTTGGTATTGCCACAACTCTCTGGCCAGATCGATTGCGTGTAAGGGAAAATCCATAATTAAAATGATGCCAGCTAGAGAGAGCAAATCATTAAGGTTTCTCTAGGCTGCTTATGGAGAGTGAAATATGCACCTCCTGCCGGTGGTGATTCATTGATTCTTAGGAGAGCTGGTAAAAGTATCCACAATGTGTACTTGAGCAGAAATATTTAAAACGTAGAAATAGAAGAATAGTGCTCCGAAGATACATAAGAAATGATTTTTTTTCTACCCATAGATTTTTTAATGTAAGTACAGTGTATAAAAATGCTAAATTATCATCATAATAATCTCGCTATGACAGCTACCAGGCATTTGGCTGGAATAGCACAGGAAAAATAGTACTATATTTTTATTACTTCGTTCTTTCCCACCATTGCCAAGGCAGAAATAAATGATTATAGTCTTTTGCAAAAACTGGGTGCTTAGTAAAGCATGTGATAATTCTTGTGTAAAGGGTGAAGTCTCTGTAGCACGGACAAAAAAAAAAACGCATTAAAAACGGCATGATTGATTAAAATGGCCGTTGCATTTACTGCCTGCCACTAACCCCGGCCATTGCTGTGCTCACATCTAACGTTGTGTTAATATCGAGACATCTGAGTGCCAACAAGCTGAATTGTGTCCATATAAATTATTCAGCCGCTCTGTATCAATATCTCATTTGCTGCATTTATAGTATTCTTAATGGATGTATAAAGTATAACTCAAAAACACCAGAGGGAAATCGATGTTAAATAAACAATAAATAGTGTTAAATGGTACAATGATGGATTGCTTTGGGTCTGTGAGTCGGGTGTTGGGGGTTGTGGGTTTTATTAAGGGGGTCTTTTAAACCAGCAGTTTGTCTACATTTTGGATTATCTCATTAAGTTTTGGGTTCTCAGTATGTCTTGAGATATGGTACTGACACATGCTATGCTACATGTTAGCATACAAAGTATTCTGCTTAGCTGAGTTGCGTAGTTTCGCAGAAACAAACGTGTTCCTTTGCTACCATCTTGTGGCATCTACAGGCAATTACAAACCTGTTCGAAATGGGTTCAGCAACACTCCGTAGTTTTTCGAAAATTGAGCATTATTGGCATGTGCCATTTGGTTATGCAGAGGGCCGACCACTGGGGGTGCTGGAGGGCACTCTGGCCGCACCGTCCGGGAAGACCATGGAAGCTGTAAGGGCAGCATGTTCTACCTGTCGGAAGACTCACACGCTCAGAAGATTGAATTTCACAACACACCCAATTTTGAATGCTAGCATTTGCTAATGCTAAAAGCTAGCAGGTTGCCAGCAATTTACCGTTGTCTTGATTGAAACGAGGCTAAATTTTGCTCCGCCCAGGCTTGAGCTATGCCCTTAGATGAGCTCGCCGCAAGTACAGATAAACACCACACACAATGCAAGTGTTCCGGAACAATAACACAAGTGGCCTATTTACGGCACTCATTTTGACCGAGTCCAAGAAAAATGTTCAAGACATTGATTCACCTTTTGTTGAGAAGCGAACAATCTAATTATAGCGCTGGGACTCCTAGTCAAGGCTGCGGTAGTTCTGCAACATCTTGCTCTGCTCGACGTGAATCATAACCCCCCGTGTGGTTTTGGCAGCCATTAGAAAGAAAAAGAGCGCCCTTTCTATTTCGTCTCTTACATCCACCGCAGCGGAAAGGTTAACGTCTTTAAAACATTCGAATGATCAACGTGGATAGAAAAATAAGAGAGGAAAAGAAAGTAGGGTCACCGCTTGCAAGCTTTTCTAACGAGCCTCTACTGTATTTGTAATTTGTGTGCGGGTGTGTAAAGTAATCAGCTTCTTGTCGCTGTTCTACTTGGCACCCTGTGAAAGTGTTGCTTATGCATGTATCAGCTGCATCAAAGGAAAAAGTAGGGGGGGCAGCGGGGGTCTTTGTGAGAAAGAAGGAGGAAGGGAGTTGTTCTGTGAAGCTCATTATTCAGTCGATACCACATCGCATCCACTTCATTGTTCTGCACATCAGCCTACGCATTAGCACAACACAGCTGCTTCATTTGTGCTGAGCAGATTTCTCCGACCATGAAGCGCCATTTTGGATCAAGACTTTGGTTATAAATAGCTAAAATCTATAACATGACAACACTGTATATTGAAAGATTCTTATGACTCGTTTAGACCTATTTTGTTAATATCTCGTCGTTCCGTGGAACCATGTGAGACAGTATGAGTAGCTTGAAAATGGCGGAATCCGTACTTTATGTTGATTGCTAACATGCTAACACTTATTATGCTAATATTCAATGACAGATAAAACATGACTTGACTAAGTCTGACCCTATCCATCTTGCTAAAATGCCAACTTAAACTACACGTTGCACAAAAATTGTGTCTATCAAGGCCACAAATGTGCTGCGTTAACTTTTTCCTGTAAGATTTATTTTTCTGCTAAAGCGTTTATTCAGCCAAATATCCAATGGAATGAAAATGGAAAACATGAGACTAGTATATGCCACAAACATGAGTCCTAGTAATATGTAGTGTTTATCTTTTTGTCAATATTTCAATCTGCTCATAGTGTGTAGTGAATCATTGCAAGGCCTACATGACCCAGATGACCTTGTGGGGATAATGGCGAGGCATTGTTGCTGATATAAAGAGTATGAGAGGGGAGAAAATTCAATTTTGATTCAGCAGAGTGGGTCCAAGTGATTTTGACCTAATGGATTGGCAGAGATGTTGCATGTAGAGGTCACCCTGGATGATGGGCTAAATGAGATTTGTTGAAAAACACACAAGAATGCTTTGTCTCAAGGTTACATTCTTTTTAAATGTTCCACTACTTTAATAGTTCATTTTTTATTTCGTGACTGCGCCTCAAGGACTTAATTTCCTTTCTCCCAACCTTTATTTGAGTACTTTGTGTAGTGTGTGTGTTTCTGTGTGTATGTATGTATATTTATTTATTAATTTTGAAGGGAGGGCTTGGATTGACACACACTGTTGTCATGATGGTGCTATGTGTTACGTCCCAGCAGAGGAGGGATGGAAAAGTGCAATCGAAGCAGTGGTGCATCTAAAGTCTCCATGAAAAGCCACTTGGACCGTTGTTGTTGTTTCACTTGTGAGGGGACACTGTGCTCTCGCTCTCTCTCTCTCGCTCTCTCTCCTTCAAAGCAGCCAGTGCAAATAAATCATTCAGCGAGCAGTATACACACGTTCAATTTATATATGCTCCCGCTATGTTTCTCCTCTGCTGACATGCCTCAAGTAATATAGAGGGGGAGAAAAAATGGAGCCTGCCATCTCCCTCATGTCTCCTACAAGAATTGGTAAACAGATGTATACTTTGATAAGGTCGTGTTGAAGTAAATCCAGAGGTGAACAAGGTGCACTGCGACGACTTTCTTGCTTTTGCTGTGCCAACTAGTTTGTTGTTGGACAACTTCAGCTGTTAATACTGCAAGATGTTCCTCCTGATACCAAGGCACTGCTTGGGAACATCTACAAAATCCCAAATATTGAGGCGATGGGTGTAATATTTTACGAATATGAAGTGGGCGTGCACAATAGGTTTTGTATATTAGGCGACATTAATATTTTCTCTTTAGGAGCTCATATGAGGCGGAAACGGCTGCATAAAATCAAAAATATTGAAACGACCTTTCTAATCTTATCAGTGTAGAGTTGTGCACATTCATATTGGTGAGGATCAATCACATTTTTTGGATCTAGAGCTATTCATACTGTGCTGTTCGAAGTCTGACTGCATTCTCTTGCCACTGCCGCTGTAAAAGTCTTTTTTTATTCTTTTCTCGAAGGAAGAACATGAAACACTGACATGGTTTGGTGGTAAATTATGGCGATACTTGACAACGCCTTATGGCATTTTTATGGCAAAATAGATGAGGAAAACAAGATGGAAACTGAACCATGTGACACGTTGCCATAGTGACCACGTGCCTGCTCAAAACTGACATGGTATTTGTATATCATTATTTTGACACTACATCGGCTTAGCTTTGAAGCTTCATATTGTTTATACACACCGCTGAATCGAATGAATGACGATTAATTTTCAGTGTGCTGGAAACAGTGACGATAAGCAGGATAGAAAATTGATGAGACTATAACTATATTCCAAGAAAACAATATACGGTGCAACCATTCCTCATTTGTTGTCAAGCAAAACAAGAAGTACGATGGTCTCGGAAGATTAATTCCACCTTCCCGTTGAATTTATCTTAAGTGTTAAGTTGGAGTGTACAACGGGAGATGACGAGCCATAACTTCAAGATACTTTTGTTCCTGTCTCAAGGCAGCATATCAAAATTACCTTTCCCGTCGCCTCATCAATTTGCTCCTCCTCCCATGAAGACTGATGTTTTTTTTCCTATTACTCCGAATGCTTTAAAGCCTCTTTCCCAAGCAGTCTAGTTGAATTCACTTCTCATTTGAAAATGAGCGATTGAAGTCTTGTGCTAATGTCGTGCCGCAAGGCTACAGTGTTTACCGCGCAGCTAGTTCAGTTTTACACCGTCGCTCTTGAGTTTTATTGAGCATTACTTTTGCTTTATGGAGTGATTTCCACACGTGGTGTCCTTGTCAGTAGCAGTGGTCTTGCAACTCGAGTGATTACGGAGCCTTAAACTAATGAGTTAATACCTGCCCTTAAGGTACGGATGTCGAGAATTTTTCCACAGGAATAGGCGGGGGATATTTAACCTTATACAACTTAACGAAAACTAAAAGCTCACTTGAAAATCTGGAGTATAGAGAGGACTTCGAACAAGTTTTGATTTTCTAGGTTTACACCAAACATGCTTTAAACAGAATCAAACTTATTTGAAATTTTAATTATTCCTTAGAGCTTGTTCTCACTCTTTTTCTGGCAGATTTCCCAATAATATGAAGAAAAATGTTCTTTTAGCTGTTGTAAGATGTGACAAATAAACATAACAATTTATATTAATTATTAAATTTATATACAATTAAATGATATATTAAATAATATATATTTAATTATTATTCATATATGCTATATTATTAAATGTCCTAACAAATCTCGGCTAGCAAGAGTTGACTAGTTTATTACTAACATATATCTACCATAATGTGAAACGTGACAAACTCGCCATCATGAACCAGCATTAATTTTACGATAATTTGAAATAACAAACCCGCAAATAACTAGTACTTGTATACTAATGTACTGTGAAAACTCAAAAAAATATAATGCAGTATAAGGACATAATGGATGGTTACAATATTTGAAAAAAAATCATATTGCGCAATACTTTGAATACTCATGTCTTGTTAAAGAATTGAAATGTGACCCTCGGGCAGGACAGATGCTGTCGACCTTCATTTGTTGATTGTTTGTGTAGCACTAACGCATCGACTCAGAAGACATTCTCGAGATCCATCACCATGACTTCCGTGTGGAAATTTATTGGACGCGTCAGGTGAAAGTGGTCGAGCCGAGGGACTGACTATTAGTCGCCCCTGAGTAATCATTGCACAATGTTTTTTCTATCTTAGCGGACAACAAATAGGTCGAAGGTTTGCTGCTAAGGCACGGTGACATATGTTGTCCAGCGGCTATGCATCAAGAGGTCCTTAGACTTCGCTTTGTAGCTTTTCATTATTGATGGATCTGTGAAGTTGGGCCTAGCGTAGCGATGCGGTGACAATGTCAGGCGTGTCAAGCATGACGCCGCACTGAACGATACGTAAACATTGATGAATGATTTAGCTTTGTGGGAAGCTGCTGCTGTGTGAAGCAAGCAGTCACAATACAGCAATTTGAATTTTTCTGTAAAAATATATTGTATCTAATATGAACGCCCTAAAACTTCCATAATTTTCAACCAATTTTGCTTTCTATACTATCTCACTAATTTTACCTAAATAAATAAACACAAATGTGATAGCGGTTGAAAATATTGGTGTCCGACTTGAGATCAATATTTAATAAAACAGAATTATGAGAAACATATTTTCTCCAAAGGTTTACATCCAAGCTTTTGTCACAGAACTGATTTAAGGCGGTACAAATAGTTGTGCTTTATGGAGCGTAATATTTTCATCACATCCAAGTATATTTCATTATCGGCTCCTCCAGTAATTCTACTATTGCCTTGACACTTATGAGATGAAATTGAGCTCAGTTTTGGCCGACAGCTCACTCTCTCATATTTCTTTTCTTTTTTTTTTTCTTTTCAGCACAAGCCCAGCTTATGACCTCAGCTCTGATTTGCGCTTCAGGGGATCTTTAAAGCAACCTCAGTAAGCATCACAGTGTGTCCGAGTGCCCGTGTCCGTCCGCGTTAATATACTGCAGATGATATTTTCATGGAAGACGGAAGATTTTACAGCACCTCTCCAGAGTGAGTGAGTAAATGTGAAAATGCAGCCAAAATGATTGCAAAGATCTCGCCGTAGGCGCAGAGCAATACTGATAACTACAATGATGTGACTTGTTGGCTGCAGGTGTTTGACATCAGATGGATATCGTGACCATTTCCACCCAGACTTCTTTTGGAATTATTTTACACAATGACTTCCAGATAGTTATATATAATTGTAAAATTAAGAAAAAAGTATGTGTAGGAATAAAAACATTAATTAAATAAACAAATAAACAAACAAATAAATAAATAAATAAATAAATAAATAAATAAATAAATAAATAAATAAATAAAGCAAGCCTCTGCCCTCAATGTATCCCATGTTATATTATGGGCTCAATCACATTTGGTAAATGTTTAATGATTCCCCCCCCCCCCCCCCTTTCCCCAAAAAGAAAAGAATAATTGCTCCTGACAGTATCTCTGAATATTTATTCAAAAGATAATATTTATGCAAAGAGGGTCCTGGAGTCTTTTCTCTTGAGATGACTTTGCTTCCCTTAAAGCAACATCATAAATCCACACTAAGATAATGCGCCACAGTGCTAAGGTGCACTTTTTATTTTAAAAAGGCTTAAACCTATTTAATTGACATTTTGTCCCCCTGAGTTGAATGGAATATTCTCCAGAGGAATCAGCATACATTAATAATATTCATCCGTCTTTGAGAAAATGAGCCTTTATTTAAGGGAAATGTGTAGGTTTCCATTTACAGATATTGTCATTTCAAAATAATAATTTAGCAGTCTCTCTGATATAATTACATGCTGTTTGATTAACACACATACATTACATGTTGCCACATGAATATGAAATGAGCATACTGAATGAATGTGTGATTAACACCAGAATAATAGAAGTCTAATGGAATTTTTTTTTTTTGGGTAACATCCATAATCTGCTTTTTTCTCTTTGTTCAAATACAAACGCTTCCGGCTTCAATTTCCACTCCCTCACTGGGAATAATGAGACAGTAAATTGAAGTGAGCGGTCCAGTCAAAGAAAGGAGGAAGGACAACTTTCAAATTCAGCTCATACGTATTCTGACCTTGATTTTTTTTTGTAGCATTATTTAAAAAAAAAAGAAAGAAACTATGTGATGCAATCATAGCGATTCAAATGGAAATCAACGAGGTCATGGTCACAGCGGCATTGACTTTACACTGCATTAAAAGACACTTCATCATTTGTTAGTGCTGTTTATATTATGTGTGTGTGTGTGTGTGGGGGGGGGGGGTAGTCATTACACTAAATTGTGGGTTTTTCAATGAAAGGGAGAAAAATGACCAAGCTACACTAAGTAACTAAACACACAGTATATGAAGTTTTGCTAGCTCTCTGACTAGCTGTCATTTTTACAATTTCAAATATTTGTTCTATTTTGATTCCCTTAAACATGTGTGACAAAGCGGCATTGTGGAAGAAGAATCGAACTGAGCTTCAGGTACAGTACGTCTTATCTTATATCATGTCCGATCTGACCTCATTGTGCGAGTACGTTTAGGCAGCCAGTCTCCTGGATAAGGTTAGACTTGGTTGTCATGGTAACAGTTACAGCAACGGATGATTCATGATGTTAAGTCACTGCTGGTTTACATGACAAATGCTGAAATCCAACAAATGGGAGCTTGTTGACTCAAGTTCTTACACAAGAGAAATGTCCTGGCTGGTATTATGGGTTACTAATTATAAAGGATGGAGGGCTGGACAACGGGCGGACGAGATATTTATCCACTATTGTCCCTTATAAAAGCCCTTGTACAACCCAGAGCAGTTTGAAGCCATTTTAACGGTCACATAATTACATGTTGTGGCTTTTACAGCGTGAAAATGACACAATTGAACTACTGTACAGCTTCATCAACAGTGCTCTTTTAGTGGCAAAATTGCACTAACAACATGACCTCATTGGCAGAGGTAATAAGGTCTCAACACACACACGCACACATGTATAAGTCCCCCCCCCCCCCCACCTTCCCACCACCCTCCATCCATCTATTCCCTCATGGTTAATTGAACAGAATAGTTCAGTGTGCAATTAGTTATGATGTGCTGAGATGATGTATGGACCTGACAGGGCATTGTGGGTAATAATAATAGGGGGGCAATTTATTTACTGGGACTACTCACATCCAGAAAAAAATTAATACATTTTCACAAATTCAAATTATGGAAGAAAATAGGTACGGAATTGTGTCAGACTCATATGTGAGCAAGCCACTCGGGGATGTGGCTTGTGCGCATTATAAGGCACACACACACACACGTGCATGTGCACACACATAGACGAACAGAGACAAAGGGAATCGATGTTCTTGTGGGAAAATTGCAAATGTAAAACGGCAGAAATGAATCACGCTAATGACACAGCTGACACTTGTGCTCAATATTGTGATTTCAAATCCCCTGGAAAGATTGATTGCATGTAAGCTCTCCTTTATTTACTTGCTGCAAGACAATAAGAACTGACAGTGCTGGTGGATGAACAAATTATTCAAAAGGACTCACTATCATGTTAGCACAGCAACTGTTACAACGCATATAAATCTGTATGTGTTTGTAATTTTGCCTCTACCCATCAAAGCACAATAGGGCCACGCCAATTGCTAGCATGCTAGATGTTAGCATAGCTAGTTCTAGCAGCCACACCTTGCTGCTCATTTGCACGTGTTCAATCCGAAAATTAGTTTTCTCATCTTTTTTTTTAAAGTTCTTAAAATGATAATGTAACCAAAGGCGTTTCTTTAATCAAAGGGGTTCAAAGCTAGCTGAGATTGTAGCAATCGACACTCTTAGTGGGTGTGGCTTGCCAGGTTAGTCACTAAGCTTAAACCTCGGGCGGCCAACTCAGTGCCCTCCGTTGAGGGCTCAGACGATTTACGATATCGTACGCGAGTACAATAACTATAAGCATAATATCCTCGCAAAGGGCTATTTAGTTTGGGAGCAGAAAATTGGGTAATGGCGCACTGCTAGTTTGTATGCAGTCAAAGTTGCTCTCCTCAGGCGTCGCTATCGTTTCTCCACTTAAGTGGCTCTTTGAAAAGTCCAATGAATTGAACGTAGCGGCAGATACGTCTGTCAGTCAAAGTGGATGCTTACTGGCTTTCTAGTAGCGTACTTGGAGTAACCCTTTCTAAAAGAATGACATTGATAGCACACAAGGGGCCGCTTTACTTTTACTTTTCATTGCGTGTTGTTACCACCTCAACTTTATATTTTTCTTTTTGACTTGAATTCTAGCCTGGTTATGAAGGATATTGAAATAATCTGATCGTGGTGATCCATTAGCGTTGGAGCCACTATCTTGTTATTGAATCATTAATGGACAATATAGGTAAGCGGATGTTGACTGATGAGTTGTGTGATTAAGTAACATACTTTGTCTTGTCTCGGTAAAAAAATAAGATGGAGTTACTATAATAAGTATCAACTGCTTATCAGGGGGCTAACTGATGTAATAAAGTGACTTTCAACACCTCACTGCTGCTTTGTTCGGACGACGTTAGAGCAAATGCCGTTTTTCAGCTCTGAACTCATTTCCCCAGCACTTCTGTCGGAGATTAATGGGCCTTGGCTTCCTTGATATTGTCCCCCTCTGATCACAGGAATGAAAAAAAAAAAAAAAAGGTGCCTGAGATTGGGTCGGTCATCGGGTTAAACTGATACACTCACTGGACAGAGATTAGACGGCATGGGAATCAAAGCATTTGATGGATTCATGCAATATTCCAATTAACTGCTGCCTGAAAGGAGCGTGTGTAATGACGGCCAATTGTTTTGTTTGTCTGTGCGCGGTGCTTGACAAATGTATTAGACCAGCACCTGATGTCAGGGTTATGCCACTGCTGATGGAAATTAACAGCGTTGGTAATTACCAAAATTATAAAGGCCTGAATGGAACTTAAATTACTCTGATGATTATAAATGTGTTTAATAAATGATTCAGATTTTCTTAGGGGGAGGGTCATTGTTCTTGAGAACGGTGTGCATTTTAATCAAAATTAACATTTTGGTGATCTCAAACACTCTGAGAAAAAAAAAATCAACATGAGTTTCATCAATTAACACTTAAATTTGTTGGACATATCTATCATAACAGAATTCATGAAAACATCTGGAAGACCAGTGCCCGAAAATGGAAGTTATCCATTTTTGTTTGAAGCAGCCATTTTGTGTGAATTCTGGCATTTGTATTTTGGCAGACTTTTACCGGGGAATTGGCCCAAATGAGCCGAAATTAGGCATACAAAACAGCTTTTTTGATTCTCAGACAAAGTCACCAGTTTCACCTAATGACTCAAAATTGGGTGGACATGCCTATCTTAACAGGATGATGAGTTAATTCCTCTTCAAAAACTGCAAATCTTCAACAACTCACTGCATAAGCACTATTGCATGTTTCATATGATCAGTATTAATCAATCCCAAATTCAATAGCAGCAGTGCACTATGCAGTTAATAAATCATATCCGCCTGACCGTAATTCACTCATCTTTTTTTCTTCCTGATTGTAAGGTCTCACAAAGAGACGTATTGTATTTTCATGCTGTGGGATGAAAAGACAAAGCATACTTTCATCATTGGGTCCCATTTGACATCACTCTGGGAGCTTTTTCGATGCGGCACCAAGGACGGAACGAGGCCACTCATAGCGGAATAAAGATAGCTACGCGTACATGCGGAAATAACGAACATGCTCACTGAGTATACTGTTATTTGCTATTCAGTCTTTGCCAAAAATGACTGGAAATATTTTTTGTACCAATTTTACATACTGCTAGTTATGTTTTTGCATTGTTTTAATTAGTATTTACTATATGTTATTGTAGTTGCCATTTTTTGTGATATTTACTGTAGTATTATGTAGTTTAAGCAGCTATCGGCTAGCATGAGATGCTAACATAGAAAGTCTACGCTACTGTGGTTTCTTGTGGATATTTTGAGCTGCTACAAAGAAGGAACACAAAAAAATGTGAATAGTTTTTTCCTCATAGACTGTTTCCACAAGGGGAAAAAAATGGAAAATAGGAATGTGCAGTATTCCCCCACTGTATCACTATACCAGTGACGACCAGGGTTCACTCTACTATTAATTGCCGCTTAAAGCCTCAGCATGAATTTATTCATATAGTCGTAATATCTTGTAGTCATCACTTGAGTCAAGTTGAGATGCAAAGTGAGAAATGGTGCATAAAAGATTTCATCAATTTCTGCGATCCATGGTGATGTACAATCAAGAGGCTTTAATAGCATCATAATCATATTCATGATGGGGAGAGTAATTAGGTTGTGAAAGGGAGACAAATGTAATAAGAAGACTGATTTAGACGCTCTCGTCACCAACAGCTGCCGCCTGTAATCATGACGCCATGTTGGTGTGGGACATGCTGTTATTAGATTCCTGTCGTGATGAATGTTATTTATTGATGGTGTGAATGTTTTTTTCTGAGGGTGTTCGCTTTTTCGCCAAAGATGTTTCAAGATGTTTATTTCTAATAAGCAACACAACATAGCGATGAAGACTTTGAAGGTTTTGACCTTCTCCACCTGCGTTCCTCTGATTACAAATAGTGCAAGCTGCTCTTCCCTTCTTGATAGCAAAATTAAAAAGGAACTTATTCAAAACCAAACCTTGATATCAAAATCCTTGGTGCTGGTAGCAGATGTGTAAGCGTGCTGTGTATGTTTAGCATTACGGGTAGGAGTCATAAATCATTCAGCACTTTCTAAGCTCAGTGTGTTTGTTTGTTGACCCCTCTGCGCTAAGTTAAGACACTCAAAGCGACCACGCCATCTTCAATATCATATTGTAAGTAAAACCTTGGCTATTTGTCACTCGCTATGACGCAAAGTTAAAGTTGTGCTTTAGTTGTGCCCAAGAACTTGAAAAAGGATGATGTAAAGGGGAATCAGCCTAGTATACTTTATTCCCAGAGTGAAGTGCTCATTCATTATGTAACACACAGCATTCATTTGAATTCAGACTACAGAGCCGCAGTATACATTCCATATACTTTGTTTTCATATAAAGTGCTTTTTCATGCGGACAGGACTCTCACTGTACTGATTATTGCTTGTTAAGTCAATCAATAGTCATGTCACAGGGTTATAATAGTTTTGGAATTTTTATTATAGATGTTTATTTTGTTTCGATTTATTTTTTTTAACTACCAGTCTACCCGGATTATAAGGCGGACCTTCAATGATTGGCCCATTTTAAAACTTTGTCCATATATAAGATATATACATTTGGCCCGCGGGCCGGACTTTAGACACGCCTGCTGTAGTGGCTCAATATTGGTCCATATATAAGGCGCACCTGATTATAAGGCGCACTGTCGGCTTTTGAGAAAATTGGAGGTTTGTAGGTGCGCCTTATAGTACGGAAATTACGGTAATAGAAAATTCCAAATTACATCACGGATATTGTGTAGTAGCTAAAACCTCAACAAAACTATTATTTTAAAAACAGCCATTCATTAATCAAATAGAAACGTTCAACAATCCACAGACTTTGAAGCACATTTTTACTTCATATTGGCTGCAAGTGCCGTTCACGGCCATGTTTGCCAAGGTCTGGCTAAGGACAACCTCTTTTGAAAAGCAGACCAAAAAGATTTATTCTATTATAGTCCTAAATTAATTCCTTTTTTGGGATATGTTTGCCTATTTACAGCATCTCTTAGCACTCCCGCTTCATTTCTTAGGGAATTGCCAATCCAAGTTCGTGTTGTTTACGTTATCAACTCCCCTTCCAATTTTGAAGCTGTCATTTCTTCAAAACATCACACGTGTAAACAAATTTTTACCAAAACACTCCCATAAGCCCTCGTGCCTCACAAAGCAGAAGATTGGAAAAGATGCTTCGTGCAAACACATCCAAACAACATCTCTCTAGAGGCAAATTACACATTGCTTCTTTAATTGACTAGACTGGAGGGAGAAGAAGCTGTGTGAATTTAGAGAGAGCCGAGAGAATCAGTACTTCCTGAAAGAGGAGCTTCTCCTTTCTGCTCTTTCCACGCCACTTTGATAAAGGTGCCTGACATCATCTAGGCAGAGTGAAGCCCATTTGTAACCAGGTTACAGACTATCTCTCATCTGTAATTGAGAACATGCAGCTTGAGTCAGAAGTGTATCAACAATATAAAATGTTGTTAGCCTTCCATCAAGCCGACTCTGAGGAGAATTAATAGCTATGGTCTGAGAGAGAGCGAGGGGGGGTCTCAGACAGACAGTGACGGTGAATGATGTTGCAGCTATGGGTATTGCCAGTGCAAGAAAAAAGGTAATCGTATCTCACGTATGTTAATAGAGAGATACTATTCTCTCTTTTTCTTAAAAGAGTCAAAATACGTACAAAAAAAAAAGTGTGAATTTGTGGCCATCTTGTTAGTTACTGTTCATGCAAGCGTTGGCCACTGGCGGAGCTAGAGGGTGGCCACAGGAGCAGCAGTCTCCCCTGAAATATGATTGGACCTCCGCCGGGGGGGTTTCAGGCCAAATAATTGGGTATTTTTTGCTTTTTTTCAGGAATTATTTTCAATTTTTCCACCCTTATAGAACATATAATGACTCTTTATAAGCATTTTCTGGAAAATATTAAGAGTTTGTTTTCTTATGTCCCTGTGGTTAATGCCGTGTACACCTGTGCTCATTTGCTCGTTCCTTTGTGTTACCCAATCAGCCTCCTCCTACCATTTGCGTCTTGTCTAGGTGTTCCCTGTTGTCTTGTTAGCTGGTTTGTATTTAGTTCCTTGCTCTTTTTAGTCCTTGTTGTTTAATTGTCTTAATCACAGCTTGTCTGCTGTCCAAGTCTTTTTTTTTTTTTTTTTTTTGCTAGTGTTTGTTTTGATACTCTGTTCGCCTGTTGTTTTGGATTCCTGTTGATTAAGCGTTCAATCCACATAGCAGCAATTGTAAAAGTTGATTACTTAATGTACTGGAACACAATCAAAATTCAGAAAGTGTCCCGTGGGATACATAGAACAGTTTTGCATTTACCGCAATCTTTGGGTTTCTATAAAAAAACATGTACAGTACAGTATGAAACGCACATGCTCGGTCGTCCATCTTGCTGTCATATTGTGAAACATGTTTTCTATTTCGGTTCACTTTGTTTTTGCAGGGAGGTTGAAATGAGATCCTGCCATGCTGTAAAGCTAAACAAATGGATTAGAATGCGCTGTACGAAATGTTGTGCGCGTGTGTGTGTGTGTGTGCGCGTGTGTGCATGTGTGCGTGTGCGCGTTTGCTGCAGGCACTCAGCACTTTGTCCTAATGGGAATTTCGCTCCAGTCTTGTTTGCCTGCGAGTGGTCTCGCTGCTTGTGTGTGCTCTAATTACAGACAAGATTAGGGGGGAAGGCAAATGAAAGCACTCGCAGCCACTCCTTTGTAATTGCCACAAGCAAACGTTTGTAATTATGAACAGATTGCTTCACTATTGACAATTAAAACAAGAGCGCAACTTATTTAACGACTGTTGGGAGACTGTCGGAAGGTGAGGGTGAAAAAAAATATCCCTTTCTACTGCATGAAAGTGTTTTTTGTTCTAGAGTTAGTTCATCTGTACTGTAGATGCAAAGAAGCAACAGCAAGTAGTAGTAGCAGTACTAATTTTTGTAGAAATTGCATATAAATGCTCAAATGTTTGAAAAAAAAATTAACATGACAGAATTTGGAAAATTTGGGAAAATTTTCTTAAGAAAATATACGATTTTGTCAAAAAGTAGGATTCTTCTATTTGAGTGTGTTCAACAATCTGAAGGTGAAATGTTTGATTCTGATGAGAAATGATGAATTAAAGAAATCAAATTTGTGAATTTAAAACTATTGGTGGAATGTTAAATGAGAGATAAAGAGTGAGAGATCATTTAATTTTAAGTGCAAATTTACATATGTGGGGGAAAAAATAGGAGCCCGGATGTTCTGAGCAAGAAGAACATTTCATCATCGGAAACATCGGCCATGTTTTCCCGCCCAACATGCTGTTTAGCATTCACGCAACAATAACAAGGTTGCCAGAATTACTGCAATTGTCCATTTTGTTTCTTGGTAAACGATACGCCAACGGCGTCGGTATTATTAGTTGCACAGCCATGACTATAATATCTCCCCACCCCACCTGTTGCCCATGGCCATTTGATACTGACACGCGATATCAAAGTGAGGTGGGTGACCATGTCGCTTTGCTACCTACTAATGAGCTGCATTATGAGCAACTGGCAGCAAGCTGCTATACATTTCAATCCAATGATGATGATAATGACGGTATAGTTAGGGCGGCCATTAAATCCTCACACTAGTCTACTGTTTATGTAAAGACTGTGCATACCATGTGCTCTTTTTCAAGGATATGTCCCCTGTGTGTGGCCAATGTGAAGTAATTTGAATTTTAAAATCATGCATCCTTTTTTCGTCATTGGTCTTTTATTCACATTACACTCGCCATCAGCTCCCATTATCAAGCGTATTCATTATTACACTCATTTTCTTTTTTTTTTTTTATTCATCTTGTGTGCAAGGTCTTTATGTCCTCATAAGTCGCTCTCGATGCCATAACAGATGGTGTTTCATTTTGTGGTCAAAGAGTGCCAGGAGTTGTGTTTGATTTTATTAGCGGCGAGATTTAGCACATACATGCTACATTACAACACAACACAAGTCCCATTTCTCATCTGCGGGAGAAAATGAAAGTGTGATGAAATGTAATATAGTCACCCTCGGGCACGACTGCAGGGACTGGGAATTGCGGCACAATAAATCTAATGGATATTACTACAACCCCTCCACCCCCAACCCTACTAGGTCTATCTTTTATAATCGCTCACTCTATGCCTAGGTTACCTTCTTTTATTCTCGGTAAAATGCATATGTTTTCACCCCCCCCCCCTTTCTGTCACTTAGTTTTCCCATCAGATTCATTTTGCATGCGCCTAATGGATTTCAAGATGGGATCGCTAAATGCGAGTCTGGCTGCGTTTTAAAGAGCATGTCGTCGGAGGCATGCATACACAAGTCATTATGGAAGCATGTGACCGTGACATGAAAAGCAATGGCGGGTTGTTTGTTATTGTAACAAAAGATGCAGTTACCAAGTTCTATTAATGCAGGATGTTGACAATTTTAGTTTTTTTTTTTCTTTGCAGTGATTTTTTAATAAATCTAAGTCCCTTCATGGGCCCTTTATTTTATTATTATTAATATTATTTTATAAAATACTGACAAAGTGTTGAAAATGACGACATCTTAGTGGCTCAACAAGCATGCAATATTATTATATTGTTTCGGCCAGAAAAAAAAGTATTAACATTTTTGGAAAGAAAAAGAGGGGATGAGAAACTTCAGAGAAAAAAAACTATAATTTATTTTTAATAAGGCGTATATTTCTGAAGAACAAACATCACTATACAATCCTGCACAGGATGAAAAGCAAATGACTAAATGGATGTTTATCAAATTAAATGGCATGTTGACTGAAAAAAAACGAAACGTGGAATGACCTTGAACTATACAGAATGATAATGAAAGATAAAATGATGTGAAATGATATTGACTATAATGAATGCTTTTTCAAATGTGTCAATGGGAATGAATGTGTGCTTTTACCAAAAGAAATTGAGACTCAAAGTGCACATAGAATTCATATGTGAACATTTCAAAGCCTTGTTTAAGGGCACAAATGTGAATAGCATAGATAGAAATAGAAAGAATAGTAAGAGGTGCTGTCTTAACAGATGGCGGAACACCTACACAGTGGCAGCAAATGGTTCTTGTTGCCTTGCGTATTTATAGCTCGCTCAACTTTGCTTTCATTTGACTATTTACTGTTTTCTAAAGCGTTGAAACCAGTCTGCTAAAAAGTGACGCTTTCAGAAGGTCGTGGATTTTTAGCTAGCGATATATAAACTTGCTTTAATTTTTTTTCGCTCAATTTTCAATATTTCAGAATATTACTTGTTGAAATATGACCTTATTATCTTATTATTTATTTTTTAGTCAGCGAAAAAAATTATATATAAAAATATAGAGACAATTTCTCTATATTATATCTATATTTTTCTTATTACTTATTTTGTAGTCACAAATTAATAATACATAAAAATATTTAACCTAATTAAAATAAAAAAATTAACCAAGAAAAAATAAGACATTTCTTTTGAATTGTGGCTCAACAGAATTATATATTTAAAAAAAAACACTGTACTGTTGCTTTTTGAAGTAAGTGCTGAGCGTACAGTTGTGAATGACGCCACCACCTCCATCTTTTGTACTCGTCTCCATTGTGCTTTGCTTACTCCGGCGCTTTCTGCCACGAAGCGACAACCCACACCTCCTATTAATGCCTGATTAGGCCCAACACTGGCTGTGAGCATTTGGGGCGCCACTCCCACACCAGAGAATTGGAAAATGACTACGCCCCCGTCCCCCTCCCCTCTCCAAAAAGGCCAGCACTTATCCTCAGTCTCTCCAATGCTCTATGCACTCATAGCACAAAACTTTTTTTTTTTGGGGGGGCTGTGGTTCGACAAGTGTCAAGCTTTTACCACACACGAAGGCCAAACTTTTTTTTTTTTTTTTGCTCATTTCCTGCAAATACGTTCATTCAAACAAACTTCAAGATCAAGTTCTCCTTTGGGGTTTTGGGATTTGTTTAAGCTAAATAAACCTGCACAGGAAGACAGCTTCAATATGTGCTTTTCATCTCATGGCAACAGGGAAGAGAGAGAGAGAGGGAGGGAAGGGAAGGGAAAATGGCTCATTTAAGTTCAGCTAATTAGAAATCCCTTCCACTCTTTTATACAAATGTTCTATTTAAGAATTGAGGAAATCAGCAGAATAACTTTCAATTAGGGGAGCTCTGCATAACAGAAAACTCTAGGTTTTGTAAAAAGAAAAAGTTTGTTAGGGGTCCTGAACCTTTTGACTTTTTCAATTTTATGACAATCTTTACTGTGGCATGATATGCTTCATAAAATCATCCCACATTATCTTGCAGTAAACTGTAAATTTATTCTTGCTACGTTTTATTTTTTGGTGAAATTCCACAAATTACGTTCGCTCGCCTCGTAAATTTAAAGGCATCGTTTATAGAATATTACAACTTGATTAGTAGCAAAAGATTACCACATTCAGATATTTCTTATTTTCATTATTTTACAAAAGGAAGACAGCAATTTCATTTCACAAGCTAATTTAAGACGAAGAACTAACTACAAATGATTTCTTTGATGAATGAAAAAACTCCAGTTCATCTCAGCTCATCTCTAACTTGTGAAATGTAAAAAAAATAATAAAATATCAGATAATTAAAACCCTTTCAAGGACATTCTTTAGGGGGGAACCGTTTATTAAGTATTCATTAATATAAGTTAGAGTGAAGTTTGAAGTTAATTAAAAATTGGCGCAGACAGAATTGTGTGAGTGCCTGAGTCAACTGGAATGCTAATCATTGCTGAAAAAGCAAGAAGTGAGATTGTCATTTTCTGGAACTCATCCACACAGATAAAATGAAAAATGAAAGAACCGATATATTATTTGTAATAAATAATTAGCAGCGCTAAGCTCATACATACTGTTGAGCCAGTCCACTCAGACCAGGCTGGGGTAAGATGGGGCTCCCTGTGAAGAGTCAGCACAACATTAGTCAGCTAAGGGGGCGGGTGGTGGAAGGGGGGGATCAAAAACAGAATATGCATGCATTAAATTCAACACATTTGTTCCCATGGCAACCATTCAGTATGTCATTCACTTGTCAAGCCGTATCAGGGCCAACGAAATCCATTGTCTGGGTCCTGGTGGGCAAGGTTACTCTAAGGAGGGGAGTGGGGGGGGTCGAGTCCCCCAAATCTTCCCCGTTCCCCCCCCTCCTAGCTAACATCCAGGTCATTCAGCATGCTGTTATTTTGCTTTAATTCAGATTTTTTTTCTTTTCTTCCAGTGCTAATCACACGACAAATGACCAGCTAAAAAGAAAGCAGCAGTGTGGTATCGAGGCGTGGTTCTTATTAGAATGGGGGGGAGGGGGGGAGGGATTAGGGGGACCAAACACCTCAAAGATTTCCCTGCTTCACTTCATAGATGCAGTCCACCCTTGACGACTGGCTGTCAAGATCGGTTAAACACACACAATGGCAGAAAGGGACATTTGACTTTTCTTTTCTTACTGTTCCCAAAACTCTCTGCATGATTGAAACCCCACATTGCGTTTTATTTTTCGCACCGATACTACTCAGGACGTGAAGTATTGCAGAACGAACGGTTTGTTTGTTTGGCTGGAACAGACCCGATCTCCTTTGGTTTAACCAATGCACACTTCCTCCTCGGTGTTAATGATCAACCTCAACTTGTTCACTAGCTAAACATTCAAGTCAATGTTGTGCGGCGTGATGCAAATATTGATAAAGACTGACTCTTATCCATTCATTTTCTTGAGCATATTTTTTCTTATTAGGGTGGGGAGTTGAGTATGTTCAGGTGTGGGACGAGAGGCGAATGATCATTTCTGAGAAACTTTGCATTACTGCGGTGTTTGACTTTTAAGGAATAATGGACAAGAACATAGAAAACATTGTGCCTTGAAAACGACAAGCTTGCTTGTCGGGTTAATAAGTAACATAATTTGTCACCTGTTTATCAGCAGATACCCTCATGGTTGCGATATTTCATTCTCAGAAGCGATTTCCTGTCTGCACAATAATGACTGGCTAAATTGCACCGGTGGGGGAGGGGTGTAAAGAATGTTTGTATCATATCCGCAAATTGCGTGACATGTCGGCTTTTGTGAAACAGACTCTGATCAAAAGGTGAGAATCTTCAGACAGACACAATGGGAGTGTGTGTGTGTGTCTGTGTGTGTTTGTGTGCGTGGCAAGAGCAACATCTGAAATATTACCAGCACCAATTTATCATTTTCACACCCGGATAATAGAAAGCAATCTTCCTACCGTCCGGGCTCACACTTCTCCAAGAAATCGTATTTCATGTAAGGAAAGACATGCTCGGCGGAATATCTAAAGTGCCAATCGCAGAGTGTAAACACTCCAAAGTCAAGAATGCCGATGAAATCGTGGCGGTGGATCGAGTAAGGGGGGGGGGGGGGGGGGGGGGGGTGTTATGTAGTGGATAGGCCTGACCCCGAGAAAATACGTTTGTGTTGATGCAAAGCATTTGACAGATAATATGACAACATGACAAAGTTTGAATGCTTCATACTAGCAACATGAAAAACAGATTCAGTCAAGCAATATTATGGATGTCTGGCGTGAATTGCTCTCGTGAGGTCACACCACAGCATCTCCATTGAGTTCGTTTTGGTCTTTTGGTGCCGTTCAGTTGTCTTCTGCATCATGGAAGATTATTTTAATGCTTTTAATCACGTCTCCTAACGACATTGTTCAATGCTAATGTAGCTTTTTTTTTTTAAACAAAAAAAAAATGTGAATGACATATTATGCCTTGATACTATTTTGTGAAAAAAAAATATGGTTAATTTTTATTGGCATATTTATTTATATTATGATATATTTGTAAAAATAAACAAAAAATATATTTATTTTCTACCTATTTAAATACACCAAAAAAATAACTATTTTGTGAAAAAAATATGGTTAATTTTTATTGTCATATATATTTATCTATATTTGTAAAAATACACCTATTTTTTTTCCGAGCTCAAATTATCATCCAATATTATCATCAATAACAATTAGCATCCCATTATACAAATTGAGTGGGTGTTTATATATCACTGTAGGTGCTGCTGTTTTGACTCGTAACAGAGCTCTAATGAACTGTTTGTCTACATAAAAACAAATATGTTTTGTTACTACCCGTCGATTTGAGGGAGGGGTTTATTCATCCAAAGTAGACTGCACTACTATTTGAGGTAATAATACACTTTGTACTTTGTATTTGCACTTTGTATCAGCACTTTGTCACTGCTTATGTGCTATCAAGGTTCACATCTGAGCATGTTTTCTTTTCAACAGATACATTCCCTGCTCTCTCGGCGTTTCTCTATACGTATCTGCAGTCGGACTGTTTATGTTCTTATCCAATGCAGACGACAGTGTGTTGTGATTGTGCTGCTGCTGAAAGGGGAGAGAGATAGAAAGAAGGGGGGGGGGGGTAGATCGAGGAAGAGGAGGAGGAGAGTACATGCCAGTGAGTGTCCCAAGCCATTAGAACAAGGGATATTTCTGCTTGACTGAGCAATTCATTCTCTACATGTCACATTGAATTTTTTCCATTATAAAACACTGCTGCCTTTTCCACTCCAAAGGCAGATTGCCTGCACCTCTTTGGCCCACTGAAATATTGCCTCGCTCGCCCTCAAACCATCTTTTCTTGAGGCAAAAAAAAAAAAAAAACTTCAGGGAGGTGTTTGCAAACAGTTATGAGTCTATGCTCACTCTCGAGGTTGCACATTATTAGGGTGAGACACACATGCAAATATGCACATATGGAAAAAGTATTCAGATGTACGTTTGCTTATGTAAATGCAGCAACCGCCGAGTGTGAAATTACTCTCGTGCAAGTACAAAGGCAAAGTATGACTGGGAAATAGAAAAACTTAATTTCCTTAAATAAAGCTCATCCTTTTAATATATGCCTTGCCCAAATGATTTCAAATTAGTTTCATATTCAAACAAAAAAAGTCCTTTGGCGCCAGCTTGACATTTCATAAACTGAATTGCAGGGAAGCGGTTCGAGTAAGTCAAATCGTGACGATGAACCTCCGACGTGTATTACCCTGTGACTGACAGGTTGCTGGCTCCCTCCATCTTCCCAAAAGTCAACCGGAGAAAGGCTCTAGTTACTCACCATAGAAAATGGATGAATGGGAATGTGTGTGTGTGTGTGTGTGTAAGGGGGTGTCCAGAACGCCCAACAACTAAATTGATATATTTATCATGCACTTTATTGTCAGCGCACGGTGACATGCCATGTAAAGAGGACGAGCAAGTATTTAAGCTTAGCCGCTTGCATGGCGCTTCATCCTCACTCTGACACTTTCCCCAAAGCCCAACACAGGAGATCTGAGTTCACTCCGCGAGCCTCCCCGACAGCTCTGACAAGAGCTGCAACAGAGATTGATGTTGCCCGGATAGAAAATATAACAAGAGCGGGGCAATTATGTGCCGTGTAGCAGTACGGCAAACTGCACTGGCTGCATTGTTATCGTTCTCAATATCTCCAAGGTGTGTTGTGGGGAGTAAATGGATTGTCTGCGAGAACATTTCATCCTCCTGCTCTTCAGCTTTGTTCAATTTCACTGCCATTTTTTTCACCCCCTCTCTCCTCTTTTTTACACAACTGCATGTTATACAACTGGCATGCTGTTAGTTTAGACCCAGAACACGGCATTGCGTCTTCAATGCTCTGAACATGAAAGGCTAAGATAACCGAGGTGATGCAAGAGCTATTGTATTACGAAAGATGACGAAAGAGAAACTTCACTGCTTAAACCGTTGTGTACAGTGTACGATTGCTTTTACCAGCACGGAGAAGCCAATCGTGTCATTCATGAAGACTTAAAGGACACAGTCCAATCGAAGCGAGTTGAGAGTTTGTCAGGACACTGGCGGCTCTACACTAATGGAAATGACAGCTTTCGGAGAGAGACGGCAAAGGGGTCGAGGCTCCTATTTGTCGACGCTCAGCCGTATCGAGCGATTCAATTCAAAATATGAAGTAACTTGACCTTAAAATAACTTGAAATGAAAATAATTTAGATGACATACTATCATCTCTTGAGGAAAAGTGCGAGCCTGTGACTGAAATGTAGTCAGACGTTTAAGAGGTTGATGCGGTAGTGCTAGCTTCTGCGCTAATCTTACTGTGCTGTGCTAAAATGATTTATTATCTCAAAAAATTCTATCTGATTGATTTTATAAGAGTTAGTAGTAGTGAGAACTAGTTTAAAAAAACAACATACTGTATTTTATTTTATCTTTTTCCTGATTTTGTGGTATATTCTGGAGCCCTGGTACCCTTAGCTTAGCATAGGCCCAGTGCTAAAACAATTTATCTGCTCAAAAAATTCTATCCGATTGAATTTGTAAGAAGAGTTAGTAGAAGTGAGAACTAGTTAAAAAAAATCACTGTATTTTATTTTATTTTTTTCCTGATTTTGTGGTACATTCTGGAGCCCTGGTACCCTTAGCTTAGCATAGGCTCGTTGGGCAAGCCAAGTGAAGCTGCTTCCGACCTTTATGCGCTTCCCTTTTCATTCTGGACTAGTAGTAGCTCATATCGTCATGGTAACCAAAGCTGTACTTGTCTTCAGTTACTCATAGAACAAGTGAGGTGAGCAGTGGCTCATTTGCATGAGACAATAGCAGCCTGGAAAAAAAAAAGTCAATTATACAATAATACTTGAGTCTTGGTGGTATTTTGGGGAAAAAAAATTAAAAATCACACATATGTTAGATTCCTGGAAACAGTTTTAAATTGTGAAAAATAATGCATAGTAAGCCCCCTGAAAATATTTGCATGCATTCTGGCATAATTAAGCAGCAGAAATCAATTATATTAGAGAAATATTATCATCAGCGCCATCAGCAATTTGTTTTGACTCGTTAAACGAGGTTGATTTAAATTACGCTACGTCGCCTTGATTCTGCTTCGGCTTACATTAGCAAATAAGTTTCACTTATTAGATGTCGGCATATTACTTTTCTCCCTGAATGATTGCGGTGGGGGGGAGATGAGATGCCGTGAGGAATTACAGCAGAGATTGAAATGAACTTTTTGCTGCAAATCAAAGATGTGTCCCTCAAGTGCTGACACCCTCTCTTATTAATTTATGAGCACGCAGATGAGCCCCGCTCTCTTCGCGATGGACATCTCATCTATGGCAGAAGAGTGGCACGTTTATATTCCGTCAGAGATGAGGTTACATTTAGTTTGACACCTTTGTTGACATTTAATTCAAAAGACAACGTTCAAGAGGGCAAGGCTATTCTCTGAGCCGTTTTAATGTGTTTCAACATTCAGTCGTGAAAAAAAAAAGAAGAAAAAAAGAGCTTCAATTTTATTGTGATAATGGAAAAGTAGACTGGAAAAGTGGATTTGGAATTGGTTTGCACATAATATCGGGCTGCTATAAAAATGAGATTTGCAGCCATGGGGGAAAACAAATCAAGCTCCTTTCTTCAGTTATTGGAGCATGGAAGCGAAAATGCAGTTATTTTAATGTAGCTGGGAAAAGTGCACTGTGTTCATAGTGTCTGTCTCGATACTCTGAGTCTGATGTGATTGCCGGCCAAGAAACACGATTGTCTGTAAATGTGCATTGGCAAAATGTCTTCTTTTTTTTTTGCCCACCGCCTGCCTATCTAAAACGTCTTTTATTGCCACACAAACAGAGAAACACAACAGATAAAAAGTGAGCACATTCAAAAATAACAACAAGCTATTTCTTCATATCAGATATGGCGACTGTTTGAAGGACCCTGCAAGTTCTGCCTGTATCCATTTGTATGCATCGGGCCATATGTAGATTTCGATTTGTCTAAGGGGCGCGCTATTTCATTTCATGCTGAGTGTTCAGTTGAGCTGGAGGGCATACATATGCATGAGTTCTCCTCCCATGATATAAACGCGGGAATATGGCCGGCGACAGGCATTACTGAGCCGGGCCACAGTGGATCAAATAGAATAACCTGTCTTTGATACTACAGAGACGTCGGCGTCATTACTGTGATTACACAAAACGTATGCGGCATAAATAGGACTCGTTAAAGCCGCTTTGCCGCCTTTTCTTATGCCGTAATGCACTGTGATGATTACATCACATTTACACACCTCCACAAAAGCAGTCCAATGGTGAGGCCAATTACTTTATTTTTATTATGGACCGTTTTTGCATCGCTTACCAGTTTAACAATTTGTGAGCAAAAGTATTGAAACACTAGAATGTGTGTCCAATATATGAGTTATAGAAACAAACACTAGTGCTGATTGCCACAAAATAGCACAATAAAACTTCAAACTGACTGGACAAGCAAGATAATGACCCCAAACACATTTCATCAGAAGCAGTGGCGGCGCTAGGATTTTTTCCTTGGGGTGGCCAAGGATATCTCACAGGTCTTTAAACCAACCTGATAGGATTTAAAAATGATCACTTCATAATCTCAGTCTTCTTAGGGTCCTCATTTTCAGTTATAGATTTAAGAAAAGAAATCCTTGTTTTCTCCTTGCCCTTTCCATTAAGTATACAACGGAATGTTTTCCTGCAGAATAATTGACTGTTGTAGCTGAGAGCTATTAATCATCCCACATTGAAATTTCATTATTAAAAACTCATTACAGCGCACCATTTAGAGTACGTACACAACCACAGGAGACGCATATCATGTTTCCTCGCGAGCCAACGTTTCTGCAATAACAGATGTACTGTCAAAATGTAAGCTAATTAATGTTTGGTGGCAATGGAATCAATATTTTACACATTGTGTGTCTGTGTATGTGCTTGCATGTGCTTTTAATTTATGTTCTGAGTGTGAACTGCAGCTCAGAGGAGTCACTTTACACCGCTTTATAAATCAGCAAATCATTAAAAATTCACACAATTCTTTCCCCAACACCAAAACTGCCACGCGGAATAAAGACTCGCATCCAAGTATCTGTTCAACATGATTTTTTTTATTAGATACGCTTATGAAAAGCAAACGATGGATGGTTCAAAACGGCTGCAGTTTGACAACGAGAAAAAAAAAAAAGCTGAATAAGTCAGATGTAAGCACAAGTAATGGATTTATCACAGTGTGAAATATCACAACTTGAATTCCTTAAAAAAACTCGATTTATTAAAAGGAAAAAGTGAAGCACGATTCAATCCTCTCCCGGGTTTTAAATTGAACGTCAATCAAAAGCTCTATCTTGGAATGGCTTAATAGGATATTGAAATGTCCTCCTTCCAGCACGCAAGACGAGCACTAATTAGTATGAATGGCGAGCGCTAAGATGACTAACGTGACTGAGGACGGATATTTAATTGGGAGTAATGTAATGAAGTCTCCTGCACATTTGTCATTGTGCAGTCCTTGCTCCTTATTGGCCACCGAAGGCCAATATGGAAATCATTTTACGGCAACACAACGAAATCCCTTTAGGAGCCTCTTTGGGTTTTGCATTCGGACTATATTTATACTTGGGGTGTAACCAATATAAAAAGCGGCAAGCAACCAGACATTGTTAAAAATACACACGGAACACTCCCCTAAAATGAAATATGGGATTTGAACTACAGTGTGACAAGTATATAAATATTCTTATTATGGAATATTTTGACCACTGATGTCATGAAGACATCTGGGAACTGTTACGTTTTAAATAATAATAAATGAAAACAATATTTCCTTTAAAATAATTGGCCCTGGAAATGCTGTTTGTGAGAAACTACCTAAACCAGGGGTGTCAAACTCATTTTTGTCACGGGCCGCATATTTTCCTTCGAAGGGCCATTATGATAATATCAGGGTCTAGTAAAAACTGTTTAAATATTTAAAAAAAGATGAAAACATTTCTAGCAATTTTTCTGTTTTTCAAAATTTGTTGCACAATTTGTCTTTGCAGGTCACATAAAATGCTTTGGCGGGCCATATCTGGCCCCCCAGGCCTTGGGTTTAACACATATGACCTAAATGGAGGGTTAACTTACATTTTCTGCATTGGTTTTAGGTGAGCTTCAGGTGAGCTTTTCATATTAATACTAAAAAGAAAAGCACTAACATTATTGGCTCGAAAAAAAGTCATTAAACTTCTTTATTACTGCAATATCTTCCGACATTAGAAATTGCCCCCTTGTGGATCAATATGTTGCTTGGAGTGCAGTAAAAAGACCAGAATCCATTGTGCAGGATTTTATATTAATAAAAGAAACTTTGGAAAACCTCAAACGCGATGAATTTCGTAAATGTCGCAATTGAAACAAAATACGTCACGACAGTCAAATGAGACGTCACATTTCATTTAAGAATTCAACAATCTCAAGAGACCTGAACTAAGTATGTCCTCAACTTTTATATGGGAAAAATGTGACACAATATCGTTCCTTTTTAGTAGTCCAAATTTTAGCTCAACTCATGTTGCTTAGCTTTCAGCGTCTTAAAAAGTCACGATAACCATGATTATTGTCTGCCGTGGTAAATACAACCATTGTCAAATTAGTTTTTATTGTCTAAGTTTGAAGAGCAATTCATGAGGTGTTGCACGGAATCAACAATCAACAACATCATTAAGATAATGAATTATTTTTGCATTTATTACTTTTCTGGGCCTAATCACGCTGCTCCGCTTTAAATGCAGGCGAGCAGGAGTCGGCAGATGATGATAATTTGTTTTCATGTCGTTTCGGTGATGCCAGGCCTCGGAGGAAATGACATATGGTGGAGACGCGTAACTCATCTTCGTTTTTTCCAAAAAGCAGAGGAGAGAAAAGGAAATTAATTCCAACGGCTGGTTGCACTGCTAAACAACAATAAAAAAAAACATGGAATAAGGTGCGAAAAATAAAAAAAGATTGTGTCATGTGGCCAACACAACATCCAATAAGCAAGCACAGAGTGGAAGCTTGCTTATCTGATGTGTGCTGCGTGGGAGACAGCGTGGGATGTTTTATGTGTCACTTGAATGGGATTTGATTGGGTGGGCGTATCTGCATGTGTAGCACTGCTTGCTTCTGCGTACTGGTGCAGGGAAACGATATCAAACGAGAACACGTTTTGCATGTAGGCCAACATCAATGTGTCCGTAATTACAAAGCGCATTTCTTGGCGACACTTCCGGATTGTTGACCATCTCCCGAGCACGGAGGTTGGAGAGCGTTCAAATGGGGATTATCTGCCTGGAGCACAGCAGCACACTGTACCACATTGATTACGCTCGCAGACGGTCGCAAACATGCCAACACATACTGCGCTCACTTTCATTGGCTTCTCTGGCTTGTACAATATACTCCGAAAGGCAACGAAACTATGAGTGAGTTGATTTTGCGCATGAATTCTGCTATTAGATGAAACAAAAAGATATAATAACTCAAATCTTGATTGATTTGATTAGTTTTTGGTTTGATTACATTTATATTTGCAAAATAGGGCTGTTATTGTCAAAGATTTTGTAGAATCAATTATTCCAATGATGAAGGGAATAATCGGAGTCTCGCAAAACCGATTATTGTTGATTGAAGATGAAGTCAAGTCAAAATTTTCTTTACAATACTAATTCCCCCCATAACCTAACCCATAACATTGTATTGCAATTAAAATTGCATTTGTGGAATATCAATTAAGCAGCAAATCTCTCCTGTTTTTATCCATCTCGGGGTCGGCCATTTTGCCACTTGCTGTCAAGGTCACATGACCAGGTAGCCGTGAGGGTCATGACCTGAGCAGAGCGCAAACTTAGGATACAAGTGCTTGACGGTGGCAGTAAACTAAACTAAATTTTGGCTATGTGAAGCCCTTTGAGACTGTTTGTGATTTAGGGCTATACAAATAAACTTGACTTGACTTGACTTAAACTCAGCCCACAGCAGTACAGCAAATAGTGAACAATTGATCAAAAATTGTAACTTCAAGCTATTTAATGCCACTCCCAATTGAAGTTTTGTCAGACTAGACATAAAACAAAACAAATGACACCTCATTTTTTATGCTATTTTATGTCTGTGCGGTGACATTGCCTTGAAAGGCACCTTATAAATGAAATGTATTATTATTATTATTATTATTATTATTATTATTATAGGCATTAAAAACAGTCAAACGCCCTGTTAACATAATGCTCATGCTAATTAGCATTTTTGTTGTGGCGCTTTAACCCTTTAAGGCATGCTCATTGTTAAAATGTAAAATAAACTAACTTGGGCGATTCAAGTCACGCAACACCTCACTCATTTTTTAAATATTTTTTGCATTTTTTTTTTACATATTATATGTTATGTAACAACCAAAAACATGAAAACGGTCTTGCAGTTATGGATTAAAGCGTAATGCAAAGGTGTTTGGCGGCTACAGAAGGTGTTTTGATGGCCTAAAAAGTTTCTGAAGGGCTGAAATAAAGGTTTTGTGACTTTTATTTAGATTTGTTAGTCAAAGGGGAGCTGCATCAACTCTGACACCATGTTGAAAAAGGTGCAATACATGTCAAAATAAGTGTTTTGACTTTGTTGAGCGTGGATGACAGGTAGAGTGGGTGCATCAACTCCATCAACAATGTTGACACGGCTTGAAAAATTTGTAAAAAGCTCCACCAAAATCTTTCAGTCACGCAGATACACAGGTCTCCCATATACTGTACAGTTGGATGGATTTCCAACAAAAGATGTGTTGTTTTGTATGTACAGACACTTTTGACATTTTGCAAACCAAACACAAACACAAAGCTTTGCTCATGTGTCACACTCAAGGCCGACGCCATTGATTTCCATGTTTATTCTCACCTCTTTTGCCCCCTGACAGAGCCAAATGTGACAACCTCACTGAAAGAGCCCTGTTTGAAAAACACCGCATAGTAGTAAATAGCAAGGTTGTAAATCTAGTTTATTTGACAAGAAGGAGCACTGAGTGAAGATGTCGTCCGCTATGTTAACTTCTCTCGCCAGCTGCCGACTGGTTGTGTTAAAAAGGAATATAAAGTACATTTTGTGTTTTATCACCTTCATCTCACATCAAATGTTGGATTACACTGCTGTTGAAAAGCGCTGACCTATTTATTAAAACACGCAGGAACCAAAATTCTGTTACTCCTCAGAGGAGCAACCTATTTCTTAACACAATGTATTATTAATGTTTGCAGAACTTTGTAGTTTAACCACTTGTATATGACTAGAAATATTGGCATGTGCGTAGAGATAAGTTGTTAGCATTAGCTGAAATGTGATCTAATTGTCAATGACTGACAATTAAAAAAAAAAAAAAACTAAAACTTGCAGTTAGATCTACACAAGTTTAACACTAAAAATGCAAAGTGCGCAATATATATACGTGACATGACCTAAAAACTAGTTTCAACACATTCATGTCAGAAGTACAGTAAGTTACAGTAGTAGATAGCAGTGAGTGTCACCTTGTGGAAAAATGGGGCAACATTTTTGGCTCATGGAGACGCCTCATGAATTTTGGAAAATTTGGGACTCAATTGAACAGTAGTTTTTTTCCATTGACATTTTGACATTTTGTTTTAAGTGAAGAAAGTGTGTTGATTGTCATGTCACCAATGGAAAGTGGCCATAACACATTTTTCACCAATCAAAATGCATTCACACATAATCAAATCTCACAAATTATTTTATCTCTGCTGTATGTCTGCAATATTCTAAGACGTGAAATCCCAAGATTGATTATAAAGGGGAAAAAAACATGAGCATCAACGTAAACCTGCGTTTCATGAAATTGGACCATACTTTCAGAGAACTACCCATATAGTATATAGTGACAAATCGTGATTTTTTTCTTTTTTCTTTCCACGTTAATCATCAATATGTGTTACCAGCCTTTTAGCATGGGCGTGTCTTGATCTCCTGCGCACACTTTACCTTGTTTTCCTCTGGTTGTGTGCGTGCAGTCAGTCTTTACCGATCACGCATCACTTCAACTCACCGCGTATCCTATAATAATCTACTTTCCTCCGCTAAATTGCATCTACTCGCGTGGAAATGTGTCGGAAGGACTAACTTTTAACTTTTAATGGGTGCACGTGAGAAGGAGCTGGAGAAGAAGTAGCAGGAAAGGAGGTGGACCCGCGCTCACTTGAGCCTCGCTCACTCGCCCGCCCGCCAGTTCGCTCACTCGCTCCCTGCCGGTCTTTTGTATCCAGCAGCTGCGCGTACATGCTCGGCCACTGGCGCTCCATGAGGGGCACCTTTTTACAGCTTTCCTGCAAGGATTCCTTGCGCGCAGAAGAGGGATAATCCAACTTCTACTTTGACTACTTTTACTGCAACTACTACTACCACCACCTCCACCACCAGGCTCCCCCGGTGCGCTTTGGATTGTAAAGCTGAGCACAGCACCCCGTACCCCGGTGCGCCACAGCCGCGCGACCCCCTCTCATCTTTTTGCCATGGATGTACGTTTTTACCCCAATGCCGGTGGAAATTCTATTCCTGGAGAACCAGCGAATCTGGATTTCTCCCACTGTTTGGGATACTACAACTTCAACAAGGTGAGGAGGTCTTATTTGGTGATGATAACCCTAACATCAGCGTGCACCTCTTGCAAACTGACTTCCAACATGTACAGTATTTCTTTTCTGAGCTTGATTTAACCCTATTGGATTGAAATCTACTCGGTTGATTCATTTATAAGCAAACTTTTAACAGACTTTGGTGCAGCGTGTTAAAATCTGCCAAGATCAAACTTAATGAATGACATCACGAATTAGGAACAAGCGCACAGGAAGCATTGACTTCTTATTGCTGCAAAAATGGACCGTAAAGCCATAAAAAAAAGAAAAAAAATCTTCACTTGCAAATATTTTTAGGATCTAAAGGTATAGTTTGGTCAACCTCAAATAATGCAAGATAAAATCCGATCAGTACTGCAGTAGTTGCTGCAGTAAATAGTAGTATTTCAGTTTTTCCATGAAATGTAAAATTATTCTTCAGAAATAATTTATGCATTTTCTACTCCAGAATGTTTTTCAAGATAATATAGTAGTACTTTGAAATAATTCAATATTGGGATTATCTTTTCCTATTTGACTGCTTTGCACAAGTTATGGTATCCCTTAAAAAATCGTAAAAAAAACAAACATGAAACAATGGTGGAACACAAGGCTGTTACTGTTGCACTTTTCTTCTCCTCCTACCTCATAATTTTGACTTTTCTTCTGTCTTATTATTGATTAGTGATTGACTGCAGGCAGTCTTTACTTGAGTACAAAATTGTGTTGTAAGAACGGAACTCAGTTGTAAACTAAGAAACTAAACAACATGTCAAATTGTATTAGTACTTAGGTGTGAAACTTTACTAAGCCACTACAGTTTTTGGCATTTTCCGTAAATGTCATGTTGATTCTTGTTACGAGCCAAGTCGTGCACTCCAATTTCAAAACAAACCAAATTCTTAACAATCCCATAACTGATTCTCATACCCATCCAAAACATAGATTTTAACCACCATATCTCATCAGTTATGTTTCCAAATGCAAATTATAAGCGACCATGTGATGTTGTCCATTAACACGACGATTTCCAAGAATCACCTCACTGCCTGCTTGATAAGCATCTCCAGAGAGTTGTACTCTGTTCATTAGCCCCACAATGTTACGTAAGCCCCACTTTTTTTTTTTTCTCACAATATGTCAGCATTGTAGCGGCGGTGATACATCACCCTGATAAAAAATAAATAAATAAATAAACCCTACAACTGTTTTTGTTGTTTTTCAAACAATGCCCCTCCTTTGCCCCCAAGTTATCAGATTTATTTGGCCTCTCCGGCTACATAAAAAAAAAAAGTTGCTGGCTTTGTCGCACTGTTTCATCATCTCCATTGTGACCAACTTGTCATATGTGCCTGATTTCATCATGTCTTCATCAGCCCCTAGAGAACGCGTCTTTGATTTGGCTTGATACCTACGTTGACTCCTAAATTCCTCAGGTCAAGTGTAATCGTCCGTAACAGTTAATTGCCAACAACGTTAAAAGAGTTATGATGGGAAGGGAGATGATGCATGGTGGACGCGTGCTCTCGTTTGCATGCATCATTCAAACTCGCCCTCTGTTTATTTCTCACTTTGCCAAGCACTTGCAGTCAGTTGGTGTTATGCACCGCTCAATTAAATCTATTTATGCATCTTGACAGGATCTTGAGTAAAAAGAACAAAAACATACTCAACACAGAAGCAGTTTTGGAGACATGGGAGGAATGGACAAAAAAAGCCAAACGAGTGACACAGAAGTTAATTAGGCGCTCAAGTTATAATTAATAGAGATGGGATGGAGGAGGATCAAGCTACGACTTCACACAGATGAATAGTGATTCTGTAAAATGCTTTCAATTGAATGAATGAGGGAATTTCATCATCCAGTCTATAAACTAAGCATGTAAGAGGAGAACATGAAACTCCAAAAAAGGAGGACTGGGCCAAGATTCATAACCAGAATGTCAAAAGTGTGAGACGTCTCTAATAAAATAAAACAATAAATATATTAAAAAAAAAAAAAAAAAAAATATATATATATATATATATATATATATTTCATTTCTTCTTCATATTTATATTCTATCTATCTATCTATCTATCTATCTATCTATCTAGTATCTATCTATCTATCTATCTATCTATCTATCTATCTATCTATCTATCTTTTAATTGTTTTTGACTTCAGAAGTTCCATTCTACTCAGATTTATTCTGTTGCATTCACTGTCAGGTGTTGACATTATTACTTCACTGATTGGTTGTTAAGTTGCTGACTCAGCCTTGTGACTCACGTTTGTTATTTTATTGCAATTTTGGATTACATGAAGCAACACAAGGTTACAGTCAGTAACAGAGCTGCTTCTAATGTTTGGAAAAGCTTTAAATGAGTACACTGGAGTTTTATTTCCACGCATCCAGTGTTTATTTGTTCGATTCCGTGTAATGCGCATGATGGGAGACAGCGAAGGTTATGCGGTTTACACATGTAAATCTCAGCAGTGAACAGAAGACAAGGAGCTATTTGGGTTTGTCTGGCTTTTTGGTATTTGTAAAAGCAGAATGTGATCAACCTAAATGCTTTCATGAAAAAGGGACCCAGTGTATCCCTCAGATTTATGACCATCTGGTCTGCCTCCCTCCTGTTTTTTCTTCCTTAATAATGTTTCAGATACAGTATCCATTTAGTGTGGGATTTCATTGCCTCCAGGCACAGAGAGATTGAAATTACCAACAGATGTTCTTGCAAACTCTTCACCTGCTCTGGTGCTAATACTCAAACCAACAGGAATTCCACCAGTGCTAAAACATATGGAGAGACGTAAAACAACTTTTGTGTTTAGGAGAGGATGAAAGAAAAAACATGGCAGAATAGTTGTTGCACTTGTAACATTTGATCATACTTGATGATAAATAATAATGCATGTGCTAACATTAGCTTACCTTGTTGCTGTGCATTTGATCTGGATACTGCACTTTGCTGGAACAGTCCTCAGTATCTGAATAAAATTGACATATTATTGTAAAATTTGAGTGAATGTGGCTAGATATGACAAATAAACACATGTCCTGTGTTACTGTTAGCATACTAACTAACATTTGAAATGCCGTTGCTAGGAATAACCAAATAATGTATGCTAACTTTAGCCTACCCTGTTCCTGCACAGCAGCTCTGGACATTGAAAATGTCCACTCCAGCTACTCCACAAGGTGCAGCAGTCTATTTTCTTGCTTCATTCAATCTCCTCTACAATAAAATTGCAGCTCCACAGTAATATTTAAGTACAGACAGTGATAAATGAGAACGAAAAAAACGTAGCTTACCCTGTTGTAGGGCAGTATTACACTCCAGTCTCCACTTCACTGCAGCAGTCTGGGTTTTTTTTTCCTCCCCTTGAATAAAATCTGTCCTCCTTTACCAAGAGGTCCAGCAGACCATTCTTCACCCCAATTGTTATTGTTGTTCAAACCATGCCTCATTTTGAGTAATCTGCTCAATGCGGTATGCTACATATTACATTAATATGTTTGGTGGGCTCCTCTGGTTATTAAATTAATCTTTTTTATGTTCTTAGTAGCCTAGAACATTACAAGTGCAAATTGCATTTTTACAATTATGCATTTTTATTTTTTTTAAGCAACTAATGAGCATCTCGAGTCACTCATGTTTAAGCTGTGGAAAAAAACAGTCAGTTGAAGGGTTGCAGCTGTAATTACCTGAGGCATTTACTGGGTCTGTAAAAAGAAACTGATCCTGACACTGAATAGTTGCAAAAGCTCTACCCCCCTCCCTCCCCTTCACTCCCTACTCTCATTGTGTCCTTTGTCCCGCCTTCTGCACAGTAAGCATGGAACGGGTTAAAGCTTCGCCTGGTGGAGCTTGTGCATCCCTCTAGTGTACACAGCTGGTGCCATTTCATCACACACATTCTAAACATATCCAAACACAACCTAAACTGTGTGCCCGGGAAGCGTGTGTTTATGTGTGTGTACATGTGTGTATGGATACGTGTGTGTGTGTGTGACCTCACAAGCTGTTTTTTCAAGGCCCACGGTTGACAGATAGGGCTCTAGGGTACGTGTAAAATGTGTAATTGTACAAGACGTGAATAGTTGATGCTGTTTTTTTTTTTTTTTTTGGGGGGTACAGCCTTTTAATTGTAGGCTGTCAGGAACTGTAGTTTGCCAGATTTATTCAACACCCAATTTTCCCACTGAGATGAGAGAGGGTTTATTTTTAGTGCCTCGTCATCGCCGCAGTAATCTGAAGATGAGAATTATGTTGACGACAGAGACTTTGACACTGCTAACAGTCAAAGTGACCAATTTATTTTGTTAAATTAGTTTGTTGTTGATTTGCAGGATCACCTATTTTGATACATTTGATATTTTTTTGGAAACATCATACTCTTTGTACTCTTTCTAAAATATCGATTGAGTTGTAAAACACAACTCGTGTTTTATAAGACAGATTTGACAGAGGTGCCAAAAAAAGAGAGCAGGCACTGGAATAGTCCAACACCCAAACCGCTCTTTAATTCTGACATTGTAGCTTGTTAAAAGAAATAAACCTCACAACAACAACTCTTGTTTACTCAGCGTTCAGGGCGGAGCACTCATCTTTAAATCTGCTCTATCGCTTGTTAATCAAATTTATTTGTCATCTTGTTGTCAACGGGGATAAGCTTTGTGTTCTTTCGCATTTTGGCTTTGATTCGAGTAGTGGCATTGTTTTACTACAAATCGGCTGCCCACAAAAATGTGCGGGGTAGTGACTGACCCATTTGCAAATTATTGTGGTCTTAAATTTGTCCGTCTGAGTCACAATGAAGTAATTGTCCATGTAAGTATTAAATTGGTATTGTCCATCATACAGGCATGGATGAACAAATTCTGTCTCTCCTCAATTAGTTCACATTAATGTAGTTTAAACAATAAATGGCCCTTGACAGATGTTTTTAATTGGCTCTCATGCTATTACTAAAAAATCTCAGCAGAATTCTTTGAGCATTTATTCTGTTTGCAAAAAACTACAACGTAGTTGTCGACAATTAAATCCGGCGACCCTTAAAAGGCGGCGAAGCACCCCGAGTTTAAAACCACCAAGTACATAATAACATGGTTCTTGTTTTTTCTCGCTCTCATTTCAAACACTTCCTTAAATCCAAATTTTAAAGGCTCTAAATGATGTTTGCACATGTTGACTCAGTGCTATTAGCGCCCAAGCCTCCGTGTGAACCCGCAGCTGTGCATTCAGTCCGCAGCTCATTTTATACCCCTTATCTCTCCGTTGTGTGCTTGTACAATGTAGATATGCCCTTGTTAAGTCGGCAGCCATGGACACCACACTTTCCTGTCACAATGCATTCAACATTAAATTGCTGGATATATAAAATTAGAATTAAAGACAGGCAAAATAAAATTCTAATTTATTAGCAACACCATTTCAGTCGGTGTATTACTTTCCCCAGATCATCAAATCACAAATAAAAAAATAGTCGTAATTCCAAGTAGCCATAAAAGAAGCGCTACATTGCTCAGTTTTATTTATATGTTCTGTAAATGTTTAACGCTTGCTTTAAGAGTTGATTTACGATGATTTCGTAATCAGATGTGGCCATCAAACAAGGTCAAAACAAGTACAGGTGTATAGGACTTGAGATCCTGCTTCCAAAGGACCCTGTCCTGGTCTTATCACCTCAAAGTCTCTAGCTTGGTATCGGACTCGCTACATCTTAATTGTGGACGATACTCACTACCCAGCGACTTCTATCCCAAGTATTCCTCAATCGAGTCAGTCAATCACGAGTTGTTGGCTGATTCAATAAGTGTTGTACGTGTCCCTTCAGCGGTTAGGACAAATCCATTTTTAAAGCTTTCCAGATGGGGCAGAACTTGGATGTTTCATAGCTCTAATATCCAATCCTCCTAATGGGCTCATGGGTCATGTTAAAACCATTGTCTTTTCACTTGACATGCTTGATTTAAGATCTCCCCCCATTCCGCCCATGATAAATTCACTCCCCACATAATTCTCTCAGTTAGATTGCTCACATTCTTTTTAAATGTTTCTGCTGGTTATCTTCAATTCAGATGGTAATCAAGATAGATGTGTAACATCATAAATATGGAATAGTATTGTCCCCTGTCAAAACTAGTTTAGAATCTTTTTTTTTTTCCAGCAACAGGGTTAGAATTTCTTCCTTCTGGGCTGCTGGTGTGTTTTGCGTATGATTTATCTGCACAATACAATTAACCGCCAGTCCGCTCCCCTCACATGACACATTCCCATAATGCAATGCGTTACTAGGCTGCACTCAAAAGGACCGACAAAAGCAGCAGGTGTGCAAATATCTCTCGGAGCCATCGGGCAAAAAGCTTCAATATTAGCTTTAAATAAAAATTGACTAATGGGTGCAGGACACCAAGCTTTTTATTTTTTTTATCACAGCGATGAAACGATAGTGTGGCTTTTATTATGTTAATCGTGCAAGTGTAACCAGAAACAAAGACAGAAAGAACTGCAGTAGAACTAGCTGGTGAGAAGACATTGTTGGGTAGGACAAATGTCCTGTAGGTTCTTTCTTGATCCCGATGCACGTGGATTATCGTAGTGAAAAATCCAAATAAATTATCGTACCAGTCAGAAGTGTCGCTTGCATTCAATTCAGCTGACAGTCTCTTATTACGCTGTCTGTCGATATATTATCATATCTCTGAGAGGTGTTTGGTCTACTGGTATGATTACCAAAGGAAAGTGCAGCACGGCAGGCGGCCCAGTCCCTGAAACATCAACTAACATTTCGCTGAAAAGGGGCTCTATGAAATTCTTGATTCAACTTCTGATATTTTGGAGTGTTCACAGCATGTCCTGGTTGTTTTCTTTGGCTGCTGGAGTCGTCCATGAGGCGGAGTATTAGATGAAGGCTTCGACATTGGCAGTGTATGCCCTTGATGGCATGACTGTTTTATTTTTTTGGGGTAACTGTCTTAATACCTGCACAGCCCGTAAAATTGTGCATTTGATGTTTTTTTTTTCCTGGCCGATAAAAAAGGAGAGGGGCGGCCCGATCGCCCTGTTTGGAAAGCATTACTGGCAGCTGATTACAACGTTAGGTCAAAGTTAGCCAAGGTTAACCGTCCATAATGAAACACTTTGAAAATAATGATACGCCGCATGGTTTTATGAAGGCCTGCTGCTGGCTGCTCCGCTCTACAGTGGTGACCTTCAGCAGCTCCAGCAGCTAATCGAAGCTAAGCGCTCCCTGTAGCACAGAGACTCCGTTTGCTTCTGGGAACTGACCGTCAGATGTGTTCTGTTGACCATCTTTTGTCCACTTCACCTTGAAGCTGGTCTTGATTCTTCCCAAACACAAAGTTGTTTGAACAAAATAATTTTACTTGTCTCAGCTGATCATCCTGAGAAAAGAGCTAAGCAACTACCCGGCACATCTGTTCGGGGATTAACAACAGAACTAAATTGGATGGAGGTAATCAGAAGCACATTGTGTTGTGAGAGTTATTCCAGGGAATGCAGCCTGTTAAAACAGCTAAGTATTGAACACCTGGATTATATTACATTCGTTCCATATTCAGGGCAGGTCTCCATCCACGATATGTTGTAACGAGAGACAGATACAACACTGTTAGCTTTGGCTACGGTGGTAAAACTAAACAGGCCTCTTGCAATAAATTGCGTTGTTAGCTGTCATGGTACAGTATCGCTAAGTGTGGGAAAATAACACTCGCAAAGAATAGTATCGTGACGATTCAGCGATGCATGAGAATACGTTTAGTGATTTTAAATCGTAGAAGATAATTTGGTATGTCACAATGTGTCCCCCAAATTGACATAATGTAAGGTAAACGATAAATGAAGACAAGTTTTATTGTATCGTAATATCAACTTATTGATTACCTGGTGGATAATCGTATCTTGATTTTACGATAATATTACGATTATATTGTATTGCACTACATCCTATGAAATGCACCATGGATGGATGGATGGATGGATGGATGGATGGATGGATGGATGGATGGATGGATGGATGGATGGATGGATGGATGGATGGATATAATTATTTAGTTTCATGCTACAGTTACTGGAAACACTTTTTTGGTTACATTCAGCCTGACACTTGCATGTTCAATAGTTTTTCACACATTTTGATTTTTTTTTTTTCCTTTTCCAGAAGAACTGACGGGAACTAATTAACAAATTAGAAAGAAAACGTCTCGGGCTCTTTCATTTATCAATGCAGCTCCCTCATAAGAGACGAGCTTCAAGTAGAAACAACAAAGTAGTAAATCAAAGTGGTTTCCTTTGCCAAGTCGGAGCCCCTTGGGAGCTACCTTGGTGCTTAATTAAAATCCAGAAGGATCATGTTTTAAGTGTAGGTGAGCGAGCACTGAATTACAATGACAAATCACACCCCAGAGCACAAGTGCCTTATTTTATTCATTTCTTTCTTTGAAAAAAGCAGACACTTATTTCTTTTATGTTCCATGAATTCAATTTGATATGACAGGGAACCATATTTAGAGCATCTTTCTAGAGAACATGCCAAAAAATAGGATTGACATACTGTATTAATCTCTTCATTATCCAAATAGGATTAAAAGGAATTATTCAACATTATTAAGACCTCTCACTGCTTTGTTTATGGTATTATAGAATTGTTGTCTTAATGCTGTAATTCCATGTCAATATACTTTGATGTATAGTCAAATAATTATTAGAAAGGATTTAAATTTTTGATTAGCGTTCAAGCTTAAAGGCTGTTTTGGAATAACAGCACAGTTTAGTACTGTATCCTTGGAATTCAATATTTGTATTTCCCTTTTTCTCCCGTGAGGAAAAATAATTGAAAAAATCGTTGACCAAGACATCCTGAAAATTTTCTTCAACCAAGTCAAGTCAAGTCAAGTTTATTTGTATAGCCCTAAATCACAAACAGTCTCAACCATATATTTTCAGTTCTACTTTAGTTCAGAGAGCATTTTCCTTATCATGCCGACATACCGCACTGGATGTCAGAGACCTTGGCAGCCATCCTGTGGGCTTTTCTTGTCCCTGATCTTTCACTTTGTATACATGACATCTCCGAAGTGACACGAGCCTGTCTGGGGTTACAACACATACAGAAAAAAAAGGTATACAATATTGATCCGTTCCCGCAAAGAAAAAGATTAACTTTCCCTATGATTCTGGGTGACTCTGCCCTTTGGCTGTTGGTAAATGAGTTGATGACAGCGGGGAAGCCATTTCTAAGCCTTTCTGGCTGGGCGCCCCCTTGTTGAATTAACAGATTTCCTCATTGTTTTTACATCGATTAATCGGCTTAGTGCAGTTTGGCTCCCGAGGCTTCTTGACCATCAACCTAGCTGAAAGTGTCCACATTGCTTTAGGAAGGATTTACAAAATTCTGTCGGAGGTGTAAATAAAAAGTGAAGTCCATAAAGAATAAGCTGGCTGACCTCATCTGTGTGAGCGGAGAAACTCGCCTTCTGGTCCAACAAATCGGGTCAAGGCTCAAGTACGGAAAATGTCAATGAGTCCCTTTCTTTTAAAGCGACTTGCAGTGGAGAAACAAGGGGGATGGGTAAAGGAGAGGGCACTAACAGGGGGCGTAGATGGAGGAGGAAATCAATACTGCCGGGGGGGGAGGGGGAATAGACGTCCAACAGAACATACAAGGTTGTTTCAATGCGCTCTAATAGCAGAAGAACAAGAGCAATTTCTATAATGATGCTGGTGTTTGTGGGCGTGCAGCAAATGGTCTTCATTCATAATCACTAATTTAATTGTGCTCATTGTGTCAGTTGTGCGTGACAAGCTCAAGTCCGCAGGATTAATTACATGCTTGATCCAATCAATGGAGAAATCAATGGAGGAATAGTGGTTTACCACAAGCTTGTTAGTCTTGTGGTGTGTTCTAGCGTTCCATTGTGTCATTTCCACTTCCACTTTTCAGTTTTATCTCTCACGGTTACCGTCGTGACTCATTCGCTGCCAGCTCAGTACAAAGTGATGTTTGACGTCAATGCCAGCCCAGTACAAAGTAATGCTTGACGTCTATTCTCATCAATGGCAGTGAAGGAGTTAATGTATACCCTGTAGGCCTTATTATTGCGCTTCAAAATATTACCGAGGGTTGAAAAGAGTTCCGAGTTATAAAAGCGAAACTGTCGGAATACCAGCCTGAAAATTATAATTATTGTGGAATTATAATATGGGAAATTAAATACAATCTGGAATTTGATTTAACATTGTCACTCAAATGTAGGTCAATGCTCTTCAGATTAATACACTTCCACCCTCTGACTACAAATAAATCTTCGATTTACTGTTTACTAGGAAGCTACTTCAACCAATTTAGTCCCAGCGCTATAAATAGCAATATAAAGAGCTCAAATAATCCCACTGTATCATCTAAGTGACATTTCGCTGTTTTCCCATCATGCTGTAGGGTACATTTTTCTTGCTCTTTCTGTCTTTAAAATGGCTCTCTCCTCCCAAATCACATTAGCTCGCAAGCTGCATGTGTAAGCTCGCATGGCCATGTGAGAAACCTGAGATTTGGTGCAATAATGTGACTCTCACTAGGGAACTCTTGGGCCCAAATCTCTGTCTATTCCATATATCATAGTTGAGATGTAAGATTTTCTGATTTAATATAAAAATATTCCTTTTACAATCAGGTAATTTGTTTTGTTTGAAGGTATTCAAAGGGAAACAATGAAATGACATTTGAGCGTTTATCAGATTTGACTAATAGTTGCTGTCAGTCTCACAGATGAATGCAAAATAGTCCACCAAGGAGAAAATACTTGAAAAAGCTAATTGCCTCTAAAAGCCCACTCAGCCATTCTACAACTGCTTCATGTTCACAGATGTCTTTTCCAGCTTTTTTTTTCTTTTTTATTCAACGAAACTCGGCAATAACATTAAGTGAGATGGAACGGTATGAAAACATTAAAACATTTTTAAACACAACAAAGTATATTTTGACATTTTCAGAAAAACACATTTGTGACCATCTTTGAATTACAACAGTAATTAGAAAACTTTTGGAATGTTATCAAGTTGTTACTAACTGGAAACATGCGGCGATTACGTTTTCCAACCAGTTGCAGGAAAAGTTGTGTCACACAATCTGCATTTTGTACATTCTCACAGCTTTCATTTTAATTTTACCCGGCTGTTGCCGTTTATTCCCTGCCAACTTGTTGATTGTCACTTTTTGGAAGACACATTTCTGGAGAGCGGCCCGAGAGTATTTGCAGTGCCGGACCTCTGTCGGGGAGTGCCAAGCAACACAGCCACAAATTGGAATGTGGCGCAGCTCTGGGAACGCTGCCAGGATTTAAATTAGACAATAACCTCTGCTCTCTCCATATTGCTTCTCTTTTCCAGCTGCAGGCCCGGGCAATTTGTTTAATACAGTCGAGCTCGGCGCTATATAATAGACTGATATACGAGTCGTCGCTCAGCAGTTTGTGTGTTTCAGATTTATAGAGATTGAACAACTGGTCGTGCTTATATGTTTGCTGCAGGTTTATGCTATGAATACCAGTGAGGACAAAAGCGGCACTGGGGATTTGTCTCACTAAAGGAAAAAGAAACAGATGAGAATGGAATGCTTTTATTGATATTCTGTCTCACCCCCCTCCCTTAATGATACTCCGACGCATTCAAAACAAACACAGCAACCCACGTCATAGAAAAACTAGTTGAACTTTGACTTCCAAATGAGCATGTACTAAAAATAAGTTGACGAAATTCTGCTTCCTGCATTGCAGGCTTTGAAAAAAGTGACTTATTTCACGTTCTATACGGTTTTTGTAAAAGGAATATTTGCCAATAATAGCACTGCAGGGTGAGACCCATGTGTGAGTGTGTTGCTTCAGTAATTGGACGTTTTTCTGATTCCGTAACTTGCTGCTCAGTCAAGCAGCAGAAGTAAAACCAGAGTCACCATTAGTACCCCTAAAAAATATGATTATACACGGATATTTGCTAGCCACAACCCCATAAAGCTACATGGCTAAAGCTGTCTTTTTTTATACTGACACAAAGACCACAATGATATCAAGGCAGTGTCGTGAAAATTGTGACATCCCGACTAATTAGTTGTCCCGTGTTTGGTAGTGAGCTCCACTCAAACGCAGCAAAATGAGCTTAGTCCCAAATACATTGAGAGCATCTTGGAGTTTGTTCAAAGCCTCTAGGAACAAACAGTGTGAAGACGACGTGGGGGCTCAAGCTGAGACAACAAGAGCCCACCATCAGGCCTCTCATGACACCGCCACTCCAGCTTCAGTGTTCATGTGCTAGAACCAGCCATTGTGACAAGACTACACCATATTTCTGAGGCCCTCTTCATCTCCTAAGCTTCTTTTGTGGCCGTCAGCCAATGGCCGCTCACCCCGCAAGATCAAAGATGGCGCCCCATTTAGCTGGTTGCTTTCTTGTAGGACGACGGTCTCATCTCAAGGACGGGAAGCAACACGGAACAAAAGCGAGGTTGGATGTTGACCTGCACTACCGCCGTGTTGACATACTAAGCTCAAGCAACAAACAAATGATGCGAGTTAATTAGTCAGCCATGCCAGTAGAATCTTGTTAGGTCACGCCATTGGGAATTTAACTTGCCTTTAAAGTTCCCCAAAACCTTACCGACTGAATATAAATTCATCCTTAAGGAATAAAACAATACCATGCCTTCAACTGTTAGTTGATCTTAAAGAAGAATAAAGGCACGGGAATCTCCATCTTGACTTTGATGTGTCGACAGAGTGGATTTCATTGACACCTAGACTCCAAGTAGATTTACAGCGGGAGTTTAAACTGCGCCTCTAGGCTGCGTTGACGCTCGCTCGCCGAGATAATCAGTGAGGCCAGAACTGAACTGAACCGTCCCGACTCCGAGCCCAACCACTGAGATGACATTCAGCGATACTCGGAACAAACTTCCCCTCGGCGCTGCCCTTTCTTGAGGACTGGCCGTCCTAATAGTGGAAGACAGTGCTGGGCCGGGGGAGTAATGATTTTAGCTTTAAACTGAATTAACTATTGATTCAGCAGCAGCCCACTGTGTGGACGTGCTGTTCTGTAGTCTTGCTTTTCCAAAACGTAGCCCTCTGCACATATGACTGGATACATCCATATAGTATGTCAGCTCAGCATCGTATTTGCTAGCCTGCTGGGCGTGAACGGGCCCCGTGAGGGCTACAGTAGCAGCTGCCCACTGTTTATGCTGAATGAGTTTATAGATGAGCACAGATTTTGGAGATCTAGTGGTGTATCCCTGCCAGGATTGTTTTTTTTTCATGGACAAGGCTTGCTGTTTTATTTGGAACATGTTCTGAAATCTGTGGTTCCATCAAGCGAGTTGTATCAGATAAATCCGGCAGTTTGTTGGCAGGATTGAGATTGCTACGTTGGCGATGTAAATAACGTGATATCACATTAGCATCTTCCATCTCCCTCCTTTCTCTTATTAGATGAACACGATTTATTGGTGGTTGGCTATTCACAAATTCACCTAATCATTAATAGATTTTTTTGCATGTTTGAGAGTTTGAGAATTTGCGTCTCGCAGTTGGCATTTTTTGTATTTAACTTTAAATTAGTTTGCAAATCATGAAGCTGTTTGCCCCTTTTGTAATATTGCACAAAATGTGAAAAACAATTTTGGAGTGCTCCACCCTTAGTATTAAACTTTTTTTAAAAAGTGAGCACATACTCCTAGTTTGTTCTTACTTTGGCTCGTTAAAAAAATAAAAGTAGCGTTTCAGACTTTTTCTAAATGCGAGTCAGTGACATTGTTGGCCGAGCTCTAAAGGAAATTGAAAGAAATAACGGAGTGTGTGTGTGTTGTACTGCAGAACATATTAGCATAAGTGTCATGTTCCGGAGGTCTTGGCTTGACTGTAAAATGGCTTGTCAGCAGTTTATGTAATGATGGAAATAAGGGGGTTGAATTAGTTTAGTCCTTTTCGATTAGCTAAACTGTTATGACTGTTTGATTGTACCCTTGGAAAACTGCTAAAGCTAATAAAAAAAGTGGTAAGAAGCCCTGCCATGTGTTCACAGACCTCCATTGTCGACAAGGTAATATTTGATATTCAGACGATGCCAACGCATGCAGACATTGATGGTCCTCAGCTAGCGTTCAACGCTCATGTTTGCTGATGTGTGGTTACTCCATCAGATTGAGGGTGAGGTGGGGGTCATATGGATGCAATATTGTGTTCACCCTAAAGGTTGAAATAATTTTGTGCAGAATAATAGCTGCAAAATGCCTTATTTCCCAGCGGACGTTGGTTCTTTCACACAAATATTCCTGCACTGGGATTTAAAGAATAGGTGCGAAAACATCTCTCAATTGAGACAGACAAAAGAAAATATACTTGTATTCATGCTGGGTTTAAATAGACAGTGGTGTCCATTCAAATTGAGCTCAGCATCTGTGTGTAGCCCTTAATATCTCCTCTCTTATTGAAGAAGAGGAATATAAACACTGTGTGGCTTTCTCTTTATGGCGCTACATTTCATCAAGCGCATGTGCCATAAGCCACCGTTTTTCCATTAAAACTGTAATGCATTTTTATTGAATGCACAAATCGTTGTTGCCTCTTGACATTTCAGCTGAATGCGTTTTAGGAGTGGCGATGTAAAATAAATTGACTTTCCTCTGCGTTTCACTCACAGGAACGACAAAGAACAAGGTAGTTGTTGAATAAGAAATAGAAGAAGCTAGGCTAACTCGAATCGTCTATGTTTTTGGAAAATCTTATTTTTTATCGTGGAAAACGACCTAGACAAGTTATTCAAGCTCTCAACACTACCAGTTGGCCCTCTGTTTGGGTCTGGCAATTGCACAAGCCTCAGGTTGTTTCCTGTTTGGCTATCATTCTGTTTCCTGTCACAATCGCAGTCAGTTACTCGGCCCATTCACACCCACACACATATATATATATATATATATGAAAACATATATATATACATACATATATTTACAGTAATTGCCAAAGTAAGTTGGGCAAAAAAAACAGCACTTGAGCTTCATAACGCGTTCCATTCTACATACATAGAGACGCACATTCATCCGTCTCATCATTTTTAATTACAGAGCCTACATTGTCTGCACTGACCCATTTTACCGTCAGCTGCGCAGCCCCTCCAATCACACTTAATTTCATCTGGCATTGGACTCCAAGAACAGTGAGGACCTCCTCCTCTTTGGAAAAAAAAAATGAATCGAGAATGACACGCCCGATCTCCACCGAGGCCTTTAGGCCCCCCTTGGCTCGGAGACACGAAACAGCTTTTAGCGGCAAAGATTGATACAGGTGGCAGGGGATGTTTTCTCAAGATGTTCATTGAGGAGATTAGTAAACACACTTAAAGAGCCCCTTTAAAAACCAATAAAAACACCGAGCTCCACGGGGATGTCACACAGCTAATTATCACTTTGACGATCCCGATCAATGTCCGCGCTTTCGCTACGCAACTCAACCGTCTGTTGACGTTTGTGTTTATGACACGTGGCTTACTGATGTATAAACTCTTGCATGCTCATGAAGTTGTCATCCTCATTAGCTGCTCACGTGTGATGTTTGGGATGTCACCTCAGAATGTGCATGGAATTGGCGTCTACAGTTCTCGGAGGAGAATCATTTTGCTCCCTACAGACTGTTTGAAAAGATCTTATGATCTCAGAACACGGGAAATTGTAAGGACAAATCGGTTCCTCCATTCTTTGTCAATGTTGCATAAATATGCTCCTCAAATGTGTATCGTTGACATCTCTGAGACTCTGTGGAAGTAACAGAGCAACACTTTCCATCTTTTGGGTTAATTACCAACTCGCTAAGCGGGGTCGCATCTTACGTGCGACACTCCTGGTTGAACACAAGTTCAGCAGGACATCTTTAGGTGTGATGGCACCAGAGGCTACGAACCACCTGCTCCGACAACCTCTTCTCGTTGATGCGGAACACTGTTAACATGGCTCCCCCACGCCACCCTCGGCTCACTCTCTCTCTCTCCCTCCAGGGCGCAGACTAATTAATGGATACCATTCCTAGTTGATTAGCCCAAGTCCTTTCGGTAATTACATTCGCATACTAACCACTCGGAATAAAGGGAGATGGTGAAGAAAAAAAAATGGACACAAAAGGCTGGGAAATATATGAATGCACTTCATGCATTGGCTCTGATCTTAATTTGTTTCACTATTGTTTGGCCTTGGCAAAGATAAGATGTTTTATTTCTTCTTCTTCTCATCAACTGGAGTTCCTGGTGACTTTTTTCCACACACACAGAAAAAGAATGATAAAACGTAAGAAGTTTAACGAAGACCCCGCGATTCCTACCATACCATCCCCCAAGCCAAACCGGGTCTTGCGTGGGTCGAGCCCACTCCACACAGAGCTTCATTGTGCTGCCTGACCCAGCTGCTAGCCCATAATTCTTCATTCTACGTCCTATTGTTCCGACCTTTCACCACGCTTGTGTCCCTAAAGAAAGGAAGTGGCTGCCACTTTTCCAGCAGGAGATGCACGGGTCAGGAAGGGGGTTTTAGAGGTTGTGAAAACATTTCTTTGCAAAGTGTCCATTTTAGTAGCTGAAACTAGCATGTGGCATTTACACCCTCCATGACTTTAATACAGGAAGTCCTATGGTTGTCCATTACAAATAATGATACCTTTACCAACTAATATTAGGTTTGTTAATTGGTTAGCGATAAAAACTATTCTGACTTTACGCCAACTAATGAAGGAAGTGCATGGCTTGTGGGAGACTGCCAAAACTCACATTAACTCGCTCTGATTACCCCGTGTCACCCCCCCCCTACCTCTTGTGGTATCACTATTCGCCCACAGGTTGTGTGAAGTTAATAAGCCACTAGTGCATCTTGATACTCGTCTTTGTCATGCAAAAACACTTAATTGTCATCCCCGAAGCCGCTGAATAGACAGAGAAGCGTCTCATTACTTTCCACTTTGAATCAACCCGGGCCTCTCCGAGCGACACGCTCATCGGGGGCCAAAGTAGCGGCGCGGCCTCGTGCAAGCGGTAAAAATAACAACAAAAAAATAAAGGCCGCTGTGTAAACGTTGGCCAGTGAGTGATAGCTGTCCACGGTGAACAGAGCAGCAAGTTGATGGTGTTTTTGTCGTTTCTTTTTCCCCTTTCAGTTCCAGAACAACAACAACTACATGAACATGTCAGAAGCGAACGGCGCCCTGCTGACTGCTAGTGATGTGAGTATACATGAATTTAAGCAATAACTCTAATAAATTGTCAGACCATTTCATTTTGAGGAGATAGTATCGTATATCTGTGTATAGTCTCGAGACAATGCAGGGCCCATTTTAAGAACAAAGGCAATGAGAAGAGTTGTGAGGACTGTATAGGATTCTAATTGATGAGCCACTCTATAAAATTACAGAAAACAAAAATGGAGGCAAGAATCAGAAAATAAGTATTTGTGAGCTTAATCGCGGTTTCTTGTCTCGGAAGACCACCACAGAATGATTATTTGCCTTGTTAGAGCTAGCAAAAGCTCATTACAGGATACCCAAGGAGCCCTTGTGATACTGCATGAAGAGGTCTGGGGCAGCAGGAAAGTGTTTTGGAATAGTCCAGAACATGAATGAGTGCAGTAGGACAGCAGTTAGGTGTGATAGGTGGAGGTGGGACGGCATCAAGGATTAAATCTGAGCCCCTTTGTTCTTGCAATAGTGATACAATCTTAGTTGTTTCAAATTCAGTCCATTTCATTGATATTCAAAATGGAGTTCGCTCAGAGGAACAAAAATAAAGTTAAATATTTAGTCATCTTCACATTTCCCCCCTTTTTTTCCTCGGGTTTATTGTGGTGGTCTTTAAAAAATGCACTATGAGCAAAAGAAAAAGCATAATCGACCTTTGGAGTTCATCCTCCAGATGCTCAATGAGCCAAACTCTCAAGGGATTTGATGATGGCACTTCAATCTCTATTTTTGTCTGTGACTTTCAGATTTGTCCTGATCATATTTTGACTTTATTTGGAAATTAATTTCTTTTTAGTTGCATGCTGAAGTGTCTATAAAACTGGCAAAAAATGTGTTGTTTAAACAAGAAGGGGGAACATAGCTTCCCTTCCTTGGTAATCCTTCAGCATAATTTCCATTCAGTTCATTCTTTTCATTGGCCCCATTCCATGAATAATAGAGCTCTTTTTCATTTCTTTGTGTCACATAATTCACCACTTCTCAGCATCAATTCCAATAAGCCCAATACACCATGAAGCCCTCTCTACTTTTCATATGGATGAATTCCTCTTACTCCATTCTGCTCTGTTATTTTTATGACCTGAAACGTTTCAGCCCGGAGAGACCCAGAGACAACACAGGTAGCTTAGTGCTGACATCTTGCGTTGTCTGCTGCTGACGTCCAAGGAGGGGACGTTGATGCGATGTGACTGCACTCGGTTAGAGATGCTCTGATATACTGGAAATAATGACAATGCCTGCTTTGCTTCTCAAAGACAAAGTTAAAAGTTCAGCAGTTCTCCCTCCCGAATAGAAATTCGGCTTCTACTTTCCCCCCCCATATTTACGCGATACAGACCTCAAAGGCATATAATCGAAAAAATTGACAGGTTTTATCTGTACCATAAAAGGAGAGTTACTAGCCGTGATCGCATAATCATCCACTTCGGGAAAAGGAGGTGGGAAGGGGGGAGTTTGGTAAATCGTGGATACTCCTTGAGTTATAGAACGAAAGAAAAAACCACCCAAACTCATTTGCACTTTATCAAAAGGAACAACTGTTTCCAGTGTTTGGGCACAGATGGTACTGCTTCTCGCTAAGGAGGACACGGAGAAAGAGATAAAGGATAAGAAGCATGAAGGCTTCATTGTCGGGATTCTTCAAGCCACTCATCAATTCAATGTACATGTCAAAGTAGGAATTCATTTGAGATGTAGTATTTCCTCAAATATTGGACAAGGGTATTTATTGACACTAATTTGTTGCCTAGGTGTTACAAATTAAGTCAATTTCAAGTGGAGTTTTTTTTTTTGTATTTTATTCACAGCTTTCAAGTTTTAAAGAGAAGGGAGCAAAGGCACAATAAAACACCCCGAAAAATTGCCGCAATTAAGCAACAAAGATAGAAAGAAATTTAGTGTGTGATCAGCCTCTCCTCCACTAAATTTATAAGGAATGAGTGGAAGATGTTCAGTTTATAATAAAAGTGTCTTTTCATACAACCCAATCAATTCCGACTCGGGGACATTAAGTGCTGCTGTTTTGGTTAGCAACATCGATCAAACAGGTTAATTCTTTCAGGTCTGTGTGTGAATGATAAGGCTTTTTTTTTTTCCTGATGGAAAATGGGAGGTGATTATTGGAGCCACAGGCAATAATGTTTTCCATCCCAGCGTGATTGCTTACTTGTGTTGCATTTATTTGGCGTGGCGTTTTGATGGCCGGTGTATCATTTACCTGATGCACTTAGACGATGAGATAAGATGACCTGGTTGTGCCTCCTAAAGCATACATCCTTACCGGGAAAAACGTTGACTGCAATCCAGTAAGATTGTCTTCCACGTCGATGGATCACTTTACTTAGTCAATCACATTAGAGACATCTAATGAACTATAAATATGTAGAAATGGACTACAAATTTGAAATAATGTTGATTAGGGCTTACAGTGGCTGATGTTGTCATTTGAGCAGTTGCACTCTGGCTGTCTGCTGATTTGAAACTGGATCCTTAATCCTGCCTGCCATTGATTCGCAGGCCGGCTACATTCAGTAATTACATGCTGCTGCCTTCAACATGTCTTGGTTATTGCATCTGTGAATCACATTAGTACATTTATTGAAGGGCTGGGAGTACTGCCTGAAAAGCTTTTTGTTCTCTCTCCCTGAAAGAGCAGCCTGATGGCACTCGGATAAAAAAATAAATAAAAAATCCCAACAACAAAGCCATGCAGGAGAAAATCCACTGATAACAATTCAACCTTGTTTGTTTTTATGGTTGTTTCTGTAAGCAGTGTTGTAATCTTTTTGCTTTTGTGCATTATATATGGACCAATCAAAGGATAGGGTCAGGGAAGTGTCGAGGAAATAGTTCACAAATTCTAAAGCTGATACTGTGCAAGGTTAAAACAGGGAATAAATCATTCAACAAACAAAATAGTGCTTGCCCAAGATGCAATATTCACCTTTTTTTTCTTAACAGTATAGCCAATTGCTTTATTTTTGCTGTCGCCCCCCCTCCCCTCCCAAAAAAACATTTGGATTAAAAAATATGAATATGAGAGAAGAAATCAACAATTTTAGGACATTAAACAAGTCAATCCTCAGACTTAAACCCAAGAGAGGATGCAGTTTACCTGCTAAATAGGAAACCAAATGGACTAACACCCAATACAAACAAGCAAATGATTTACAACTAAATGTACTTGTTTATTTAAATCCAGATGTAAATACCTGGAAATGAAGATTTTTTATGATTTAGTTTTATTTTATTTATTTATTTATTTTATTTTTTGGATGTTCATCTGGTCTTATTTTTATGAACTATATTTCTGAATATAATTTCTTCACGTCCGCGAGTGCTAATGCTAGGCTAATCACCCATAATGGCAGCCAACGTTGCCCACTCGTTAACATGAACGTGTATTCCATCCCGTGCCAGCAGTTCTTTTGGCACTTTCTCAACCGTTTGAATGCATTCACAAACAGACAATGAAAAGAAATCAGACTGTGCGTTTCGTAATCTTCAATCACAGCCGTCCTTTAAGCTGCTCCTTCTTGTGGAATTAGCTTGGCTTTATTGCAAATGACTCGCGGCTGTGTTAGCAACACCGTGACACCCTGCTACAGCCAGCAGGATCTGACACCTCTGCCCTCCCCAGAGAGGGTCTTTCCTCATGGACAGGAGACATATTTCAACCCTCTGTGTTCCAAATGAGATCTGACCGCACCGACGGCCTCCGGTGCATATGTTAATTTGCATCATCATTAACATACAGAGAAGATGGACCCGGCAGTAATACTGCAGCCTGTTTCCATCACCGCATGTCATCAACTTCCTTGTTGTTCATTAAAAATTAAACAACTGATGAAGACAATTCCGATCCCCCTTCAAAAATGCCTCACTATGGCCAACCTTCTATTTTGTTGGGCTCTAATATCCTGTTCTGCAAAGCAAGCCTATTGGGCCACAAATATAAACCTAGCTATTGATTGGACTTCTTTTGTAACCTTGAGACACTATGTCGGGAGTGTTATAAACTAAAGAAAAACCCTCGTACAAGGTCCTCTCAGAACAGACCACAAGGTCTCCACACCAGCATACAGCTTGACCCGGCTCGCTCGAAGAAGTCAGAAAAGATGAATGGACGCGGCAAAGATGGAGTATCTGGAGCTTTGCCCCTGCTTGACTTGTGGCAGTTTAGTGTATTAACTTTTAGACACATTTAGATTTTTTCATTGACATGCTGGCATCGCTGGGACTTGAGTGGACGGAAGCTTATGAGAGCTTGTTGCGAACAGCTCTCACTGGAAGTTCTTGTAATCTATTCAGCACTCAGGCAACCAGAGGCTGGCATTTTGACAAATTGGACTTTAGCTCCCTGTGAATTGAAGGTGAACTGGTTCTGTTTTCGGAATGAAAATAGTATTAATGGGTTCTGCCCTGGATGGTTATTGGTTATTAGTGCGTCTTTCGATGCCCTCAGCAGTCATGATGGTAATCTTGAAATCATCAGTGTGTGAAAGAAAATGTATTAGATTAAAAAAAAAATCACATTCATAGACCTTTATTATTTGGATGGATCCGAACTCCCGAGCTTAACTTCTGCACCCAGCTAACTAGTTTGGAATGAGTCAATAGGTTGCAGCCAGGAACTGCAGTACAACTGTCCAAGCAATTGTCGAAGAACTTACCAGGATCCCTCAGAATGGTACAAAAGTTTGTGTTTCTGTAGAATTGTCTCCTCAGGAATATGAATAAAAAATGTGACCATCAAAATTTGATGCTGGTGTACTGACAGTTTTCTTTGTCATATAGATATTCTCTCCCACCTTATTGACCATAGAATTGGTATCTTCTCACTCAACTGTGCCCTCTGGGTTTGGATGCAAGGTTGTCACGGTGTTGTATGGTGTGAGCACGTCACCTTGAATCTTTAAAAATTAAACTGTCTTTGAAAAGAGACCTTCCTGGTTAAAGTAAAGGCCTTATTTTGGCTTTCAAGCCAATTATCGTCATGTCAAGGATGCTTTTAAGTAGAGTAGTCCTGTAAAAGTGATCCCAATTGGTTTTGGATATGTTCCATTTTTTGGCAGATATAATAACATAATAAGATGATTTTTAAGCTTTTCAAGCAATCCTGGTTTTGCGAAATTACCTATCATTACCTTTGACACTGTCTTTTGGTTTTGCTGTGGTCATTGTGAGCTTATGAATATCCCCCATTTCCGCAGAGTGGCTTAACGCAACATTACACATAAAAACAAGACCTAAGTGTGTGAACATTCCCATCTCCAAGAAGGCGAGTAAGCAAATTAAGCGTGTCGGAAAGCTTTAATTCCAAAGGCAGAAGGATTAGGCTGTTTGATGAGCAGATTTAAGGGTGCAGGCAAGGGGAACAAAAAAAGAAATACTCCTGGCTAAGTGTAATCATCTTGAAAATGTTTTTTAAAGCCATCTCGTTGGTGACATGTATTGCACCCCAATGTTTTGCATCCTTAAGATTAACTGCTTTAAGATTAACTGCCTTTATCACACATCATCTCACTCTTACGTGATCGTCACTTGATTTTTTTTTTTTTAATGCCTTCAGCAAATACAATATTTTACTGCACTTAGAAGACTTACTTGCGTATAACCTCACTCCAAAAACTCAACGTCAGTCAGATCAACCAATGCTTTCTCTTTCCTTGCAGACCTTTCACACACCAAGTCTAGGGGACGAGGAGTTTGAGATTCCCCCTATCACACCTCCACCGGAAATGGAGTCCGGCCTCGGCCTGTCTGATGGCGAATCGCCCTTCCCCACCATGCCGGAGCCTCCGGTCCAGCACAGGGGCTCACTCATCCCTCAGTTCCCCCCTCAGAGCTTGGATCTGCCTTCCATCACAATCTCGCGCAACATGATGGACCAGGAAGGACTGACGATCAGCAATGGCCAACCGGTGGTGAGTTTGACTGCCCTTCTGCTTTGGTTTGACAAAAACGGGACAATGATAAAGTTGTTTCATCAACTAGAGTCTTCATCAAGTTGTTGTACCGTTCCAACAAAATGGCCACCATAGCAACATGCTAATGCCTTTTCAAAACATTGTTCTGTAAGCTGTAGAAGACGAAACTCACATTGTTCGAGGTGCGCTAAAATGGTGTTGTCTCATCCCTGACATGAAATGGTCAATTGCGGGGTAGCTGGCAGGCCTGTGAGATTGTTGTCTGAGGTTGGAAAAAGGTGTTCTTAAATGCCACGGTGGGTAGAAGCACTGAGGAAGAAAAATGGAAATGTCAACTGGATGACTGCTTGTCTATTAGGAAGAAAACGACAGATTCATTTAGCGAAAGGACAAAAGCATGATTGGCCCAGATAATGACGAAATTGAGGTGTCGTTCTGAGTAGATACAAAACCACACTTTTCCTTGTTTTGATCACTGATAAACCTCCGAGGTGTTTTTACAAGAATTGTAAATCGTATTTATTTTGTTGCATCAAACATCTATTGAACATATATGTCACAATAAGATCCATATTTGATTCTTCGGTTATTATGTTTCGTTGTTGTTATCACTGATAAACTTTGGTGATGATATCACTAAAAAGACAAACTACGGTATTTTTTCAGACCACCAAGTGCACTTGATTATAAGAGTCTTAAGGAACAGGTTTATTTTGGAAATTTCTATATATAGAAAGGGTTATAAGGTGCATTACTGTTTTTTGATCAAATATAAGGATTTAAAGTGCGCCTTATTGTTCGAAAAATACGGGACACAACCCCAGAAATTCTGAAGTCCTCAACCATTTGACGGTTTGAAGTATTGTTTAACTTTTGAGTCATATTTCTTCCTGGTTCCACTGCATTTATTTACATTCCATAAGGGGAGACGGGCTATAAACTCTTAACAGCTCCGTTTCCCTGCCTCCGTGCTCCAGGGCCCACAAGATAATTGCCGCTTTTTTAAAACATCCCGTACAGTAAGTGAGGGCCCCAAAAGGCTTGTGCCTAAAGAATTTTCATTTCACGGTCAGTTAAGCTCGGTACATCTGGAGGAACCTTGACACAATTACATTCCGGACCGTTCTCACGACTTGCTAGAGGATTAGATTTTGATTCCCTGGCATTTATTCCTCCTTTAAGACCATTTGCATGGCTCATGTGTCTGATTGGACTCTTATTTCAAAGCTGAGAAAGTAGGTTGCCGCTCGTTATCGGCCATCGCACATTCTGCCACGGGAAAAAAAAGGAGATGGTCCCTCATTTTCTCCTGAAATGGGATTGATTCCCCAAAAGCTTTGGCACAATGAATATCGTCATTCCTTTCACCTGATTCTTTCTTTTTTCTTTGTTATCTCCAAGAGGAAACTTTTGAAACAAGATAAGTGCCGGTCTCAGTTTGCAGACAGTGATTTACGAGAGCCTGAGAGGGGTGTTTTGTCATTGTTGTCAGCACGCTGATAAAGGAATGACATGCTTATGTACGTGATTACAAGCTCTCTTCTTTGTTATGGCTGCAGGGGCCAACAAATAAACAGCATAATATTACAATTACATTTTTCATTTGATTTGTTTGCTTTCTGCTCACTTTGCTCCCATAATTACGCAAAGTGGCTGTAACAGAAGAATATGCCGTTTATCTACCCGATGCTAGTTTTTAGTGTCAGTGTGAAAACAGCTTTTGATTCTTATTCCGGAGGGGGACAGTTGTCGAGTCGACTCTGTCTTTGTCAGTGTTTATGTAGAACACTGGCACATAAAAAAATACAACTGATATTACCTCAAAAGACCAAAATTATTAGTTTTTTCTTCTGATACTACCAATTGTGTAAGGCTACATCAGGTATGGTCAATCTGTACATAAGGCAAAGTCTCCCAGTCCATATCGGCGAAGGTTCTACGGAAAGGTAAATCAGAAAAAGTTGGAGATACAATACTCGCTTTTACACTCATTGTAAAAAAAGACTTATCTGTTTCAAAAAAAAAAAGAAAGTGAAAGTCAGGCTGTGAATACAGCAGATCTGATTTGCAAGAATTTCTATTGCATTGCCAAGTGCTCCTCTAATTCCCCAGTCCTGACTGCTCATGCAGCACGTAGATCTTGCAAATTGTTCACCTTGTTAGGGGCAATGCAACGCCTGAATGCCAAGTCATTATTTATTTAATCCACTCTCTTAACAAGCTCCGAACTCTCGAATTTTTTTGTTTCCCAGTGTGTTACCATCCCCTCGTTTGTGCTCAAACCCAATCGTACCGGAGGGTACAGCTTGCCAGCGTAGCTTTATTCACAATTTCTTCTCCCACCTCTCCTCTACTGTACAACGAGGGTCCTGGGCTTCTATTTCCAAAGAACACCTGGTGCTTTCGCCATGTCTTGACATGTGCAAGGACACAGAGAAAATTGCCTCAGTCTGTCCTCATATGATTGGATTAAAACCATACAGTAGATGTCTTGTAATGCAATCTCTGTTTACCAATGTCATGTCATTCCACCCGTCCGTGTTCTATTATCCTGTTCAGGGTCACAGGACAGCTGGAATTTAGTGTCAGAAGCGGGGGTAATATCCTACCCTGATCACTTGTCAAGAGTCTTAGGCACTGAAGTGGTCTTGTAATGTTAGCATTGATGCTAACATAGCATGAGAAGTGCCCAATATTATAGCCTGGGTAATGTGTGGATTTGCGTATTTATGGCAAATTTTATATATTTGAGATTGCCCCACAATTTTTTTACTTTAAGTTAATTGTTTTTTTTAATAATTTGTTGGTTTGGTAACAAAAAGCTAAATAGTGTTAAATGGGACACTGGGAATGTGGACGGGCTGCCATTTGCCCGTCTTTGTTTATTCACACAATAATAATTCATTATGTTTGATCGTTATATTTTTAAATAAAAACAGTGTGCCCCCAGAGGACTAAAATAGCCCCGCCCCTGCATTGTAGCCTTTACCAGTACTCACAATAGTATTTTTCTCATTTAGCTTAAGCACAGTTGCTGAAAATGGAAAAAGGGGAAGGGCCGTGTGTGCTTGCACTCGCATGTGTTTCTGTGTGTGTGTTTTAAAAATAAAAATGATGTCGCCATTTAGAAGCCCAGTAAAGGAATATGTGCAGAGTGCTGATAAACTATCTTTAATAGGACTGACCTTTCATGCTGGCGAAAGTTACTGGGGGATTCATCCACCCATAATTACCATATAGATGATTTTTAGCCCTCTGCTGCCACAGAACATTTCCAAGAGCTCTGCTCATTGATTGAATGGAAATTGAACTTGTTAACATTCTTTTCAGTGCTCTTACAGCTTAGCACATGCAGGCACTGTTCATAAACTCTTCATCAATTCAGATTTTCTATTTCATTCTTCTGATATCTTTGTTGAAATTGTATCGCACGTGTCATCGGAGCCCCGAAAGATGACATTCATTTTATTGCTGTCATTCTGCAATAGAAATGCAGTAAATAAGTCATTTTCCTCTTCCTTTCTCAGAGGTTATGTGAGGGATATTGCAAAGTGGATTAACATGTATTGATTAGAGACATAGTAGCTTGTTTAGCTGCTGAGAGCCGGAGATAAGGACTTATTTGCCGATTTACGACAACTATCAAAACATCTCGTCAGGAGTGCTGACAATACCGTAATCAAAATGCAAACGAGAAACGGCAAGGCCGTGATCTATTTGTATGCGAGTGTGAGCCAAGATGATTCGTCAGCCTTTATCGTCACACGCTGATTCCAATTCGACACACTGCATTCACTGTTGAAAAACTGATGCCATCATGAACTTTTTTCATTATATGCCTCAAAAGTAAAAAAAGAAAAAAAATGGAGGTTAGGAAAAAACAAACGAAAAAATCTGGAAAATCTTTGCCTTAAAATAATACAGACAAGTACAGTAAAATTAAGTATTATATAAAAACAAAAATACTAATACACCCCTGATCACAAAAGTTTGCTATCACTTCCAAAGTTTAACTGAAAAAAATTCTCAATGCTTAAGAAGCATTTTGAGGTAATCAGCATATTCCAAACAAACGGCGCAACGGCTCATTGGCCGGTCTGCATCGTTGCCATACAGATGGCCGCGACTAATGAGCTCAGCATGCGTCTTTTTATGGCGCAAACGGCAACCCGTCATGTTTTCAGTAATGACAAAAGCACTTGGAAGTGAGGTGGCTATGCAAATATGCTCACAAGCTTGTCTATGTTTTTTATTATTTGTGAAAAAAAAAACAAAAGATTTTCTCACTGCATCTTCCTGCCACGAATAAACAGACACCTTCCATCGCTCCCCACAAATTGTATTCATGATAAGAGAGAAGTGACAACAATATGTTGTATCCTTAAAAGCTGTTACAATATTTCAGCAAGATGGGCGAGTTCAATAGAGCCTCATGCGTTGGTTTATGATGTGTTGATTTAGGTGGAGATTGAGATTGTGTTGCTGAATACCAGATGGACTCAGCCAGAAGGAACAAATCACCTTCTTGTGTTGCGCTCACATCTCCTCCTCTGTTCCATGTCAGCTCTCTGATCTGGCAGCCCTTAGAGACGGCTGCTGGTTTCAACCGAGTTGCAATCAATGCTAACCTGTGTAAACATGCACCTTGCATAAGGCACTTCTAAGAATATGCAGTTTCTTCCCAAATACTCTTTTAAGGCTCGGTTGTTCGGTCTCAAAGACTCTTTGAAGAGTCTGTTGTTACAAGACCCAGTTGTTTCATTTTAAAGCATCAAAAAAATCTTTCTTGTTATTTGAAAGATAATTTACGACTCAGTTCTGTTAAATGCAAACCCAATGTTCCCTCTTAAATGCAATTCCAAGAAACAGTTCATGATTAAAGATTTTTTTTTTCAAACGCTCAGTGTTCCTCAATTATCTCCTGAAAATCAATTGTGCCTTCTCAATCACAAGAATTTATTGTTCAGTCTTAAAGATCATTTCTAATTCTGGATTACCGTGATTGCCGTTGACGACATCCGCGCGTAGAGAATGGTTAGCAGTGATCATTGATTGTACCATATTGTTTCAGGTATAAACATTTGAGCTGCAGGCATAGCAACTTAACATCAAAACAGAGAATCAATACTGCATTACCATGTAAACAATGCCTCCTTTTCCTTTGACGTCACTAATAGAACGTTGGATCGGCCCATATCCGCCAGTACGCAACCAACCCAGCCATGCTGATGAAGTCCATCGCCAACATAAACGGCCCCAACGGGATGATCTCGCGGAATCAGCTGACCACCATCAACCAATCGCATCTCAATGCGCAGTTGAACCTGAACATGGGTGGAGCCAACATCGCCCACACTTCGCCATCACCGCCGGCTAGCAAGTCTGCCACACCGTCGCCTTCCAGCTCCATCAACGAAGATGACCAGGATGACGGCAACAGGGTGAGGAAGTCATCAGATGTCTGCGAAAAAGCTTGAATCTATATGTATATTTAGAAGCGACAGCCCTGAGCTAAATCTATCCTCTATTATTTTAGGTTGTGGGCGAAAAGAGACCGGCACCCGTCGATCAAACGAAAAAGCCCAAGACCCCCAAGAAGAAGAAGAAGAAGGATCCTAACGAACCTCAGAAGCCAGTGTCGGCATATGCCCTGTTCTTCCGAGACACTCAGGCCGCTATCAAGGGTCAGAACCCCAACGCCACCTTTGGCGAGGTGTCCAAGATCGTGGCATCCATGTGGGACGGTCTTGGAGAAGAGCAGAAACAGGTGCGTCTAACGGAATATGAAGTTTCTACTGACCCTGCAGTATGCAACTTCCTTCCATGCCTTCCGTGTTTCAAGAAAAATCTCGTCGCTCATTGATCTCTGTTGTGGTGTTATTTCAGGTGTACAAAAGCAAAACAGAGGCTGCCAAGAAAGAGTACTTGAAGGCCTTGGCAGCATACCGCGCTAGTCTGGTGTCCAAGGTCAGTCATTTTTCTCCTTATCCTAAAAACAATTGCATTGTGAAATTTCAGATGATTGATTCGTCGGGTTTTTTTACGGGGTCCAGGCTGCGGCAGAATCCGCAGAGGCCCAGACGATCCGGTCTGTGCAGCAGACTTTGGCCTCCACCAGCCTCTCTCCGGGCTTGGTGCTGCCCTCCCCACTCAATCAGCACCCCTCCATGCCCTCGGCTTCGCAGGCTCTTCAGCAAGCCCTACCCCGAGCCATCGCCCCCAAGCCTCTGCAGATGAGAATCGGGGGCAATCAAATCGTCACCTCGGTCACCGTTTCCCACCAGAACATGTCCCCGATGCCGCAAATGCTCGGTCAGATGGGCTCCGGCGGGACCATGGCGCACTCCTCGGTTGTGTCGCAGATGAGCCCGCCCATGCAGCAGCAGCAGCATTCCATGCAGCAACAAATGCAGCAGCACCTCCAGCACCACCAGATGCAGCAGCAGCAGATGCACCACCAGCAGATTCAGCAGCAGATGCAGCATCAGCACTTCCAACACCACCTCCAGCAGCAACTCCAACAGCACCACATCCAACAACAACACCACCACCAACAACAACAACAACAGCAGCAGCAGCACTTGCAAATGCAGCACATGCAAATGCAGCAACAAATGCATCAGCAGCAAATCCAACATCTTCAACAACACCAGTCCCAGTGTTCCCCGCCGCATCACTCTCCCGGCACGCCCCATTCTGTTGGCTCGGCATCTCTCGGAAGTCCTCAGCCAGCCCCCCAGCAGCAGAACCCTCCGCCGCCGCAACACCCCTCCCAGGCCCACACGCAGGTCCTTTCCCAGGTCAGCATTTTCTGAACCAAAATTCCTTCAAGGACATTAGAATAAAAGCATCAGTCCAGGTTGCTTTTCAGCGTTGCACTTAACAAGTGTGTCACAATTTAGAATGTTATATCAAGAAGAACTGGTGTCCATTGTTATAGACGGATATGCACTCGCGTGGAAATGTGAGGCCAAAGGGGGAGAGGGCTTGATGGGGTTTCGTCCAAGCTAGGACGCCGTTTACAGACACTCCCTAACTTACGAACGAGTTACATTCCAGAAGACTGATCGTGTCTTGAATGGTATGTATTTCTCATTTTTTACCATATTTGTCTCAAATCAGTTAAATCCAACTTTTAATAACAAATAGCTCGACTTCAATACCGTCATAGTCGGTGTCATCCAAGGTTTTCTTAGCGGGTTTCTTCGTGGTGTCAAATCTCATGGGGATCATTTTTGTCTTGGTAAATCCATGAGTTGCTAAAATCTGTAAATCCCGTTGAAACCTATGAGAATATATCAATGTTGGGAATGGAGAACTTTCTCTGTAAGAAAAAACAGAACACGCAAAATTCAGTCTTGTGGAAAAACCATTTCATTTTTTAACTTTTTAACTATTCGTGTCCAAAATATATGGGAAGCTTAATGTTCGTAAGTAGGGGGGTGTCCGTACTCGTTTGTGGTGTCTTTCAGTTGTTATTGGGTACGCCATGTGTCTGTCACTGTTTTTATTTAACGCTAAAGCTTTATTTATAAGGGCAGGGGCGGCAACTAATGGACAAACGCGAGGGACTGAAGCAAAGTCAGGACTTTGGCTGGACTGGTCCCAGGTTTGGGGGACAATTAAAGACCTGAAAGATCGTTTTTCTGTCTCCATGTCGTGTAGCTGTTATCTGCTGTATGTGTTTTCGTAGTGTCGGGGTTGCTACTGCCTGAACCCACTCCCTCAAATCCCAATCCTCCTTGATTACTTTTCCTGTCAGTTGTTTAACAATTAAATTATGTCTTTTATTTTTCTCTAACGAAAAGGGGATATTTTATAATCCATTTCTCCAGGCGGACGCTTTGGGGGGGAAACAAATGTGATGTATTTTTAATGTGATGAAAGATAAAAAAAATAATAATAAATAAAACAAATAAAGCAGAGCCAATCTGCTGCTGCACTGCCAAAGCCAACTGAAAAATAATTTAAAAAAATAAAATAAAAAGGCATTGGAGGTATTTTTGCCAGCTGTACAGTCGACCCTAAAGTTACAAACCCACAAAAATTAATGTACATTTTTTTCATATCGCTTGTAAAGTTTTAATAAGTGAGGCTTTAATGAAAACATTGTTGAAATGACCTGTGGATTGCTATATCACAAAATGCATTTTCTGCTCTTTTTCTACTTTTTTTATGAGTTACAATAGCAACAATCAGTTTTTCTTTTTCCCTTCGCTTTGCCATACAAGTAGACGAGTCATCAACGCATCCAGAGACATTCCATCGCATTCTAATATGACGGTAGCCATATTTTTTTTGTATGAAGTATTATATATTTGTGTGTGTTCAAAATTAAACTATCAATCGCAAATATTTATTTGATGGGATCCCTTTTGTTTCAGGAGTTATTATGCCTTTTATCTTATTGTTAGCTACTGAAATAAACACTTATGAAAGTGAATGGAGACAAACTGACCCATTTTTGTTCGTGATAAATGGCCAAACTATTAATAAACTAATATTACTTCTTCCCCCACCTTTAGCACCAACACATTTGGTACCAAATGCCCCGCCTCTTAAATGTACACAAAACTAATATGCCTAATATGTAGTTTGTTTATATATATATAATATATATATGGTCTCCCCAAGGTTTATCCCCATGATAAACAGGTTTTTGCTGTATTTTTAGGCAAGGCAGCTTTATTTATATACTGCAAACCAGAACAATGAAAACCATTTACAATAAAAGACCTTAAGCATAGGGAAAATGATTACACTCGGAGCTGAATTCAATTCTGTTGGCCACATAATCCATTCGCATGCAGCACAACAACTAAATGCTGCTTCACCAAGTTAGATTTGAACTCTGGCCTCCGCTAATTGACCTGAATCTGCAGACCTCAGAGCCCTACTGGATTTGTATTCCATTAGCATTTCTTTAATGTAATTAGAACTTAAACCATTCAGCAATTTATAGACCACTCAGATGATATGAATGCTCTTGTCAGTTTCCGTCACATTTATGGACATCATTTGGTGGGTTTTTTTTCGAGGCAAGGGCAGCATGAAACTGCTACTTGTCTTCATCATTATAATAACAACACAGGCTCCTCCCCCCACTGCTATTTCATACTGCCTTCAGAATGGCTTCATTTCCAACATGTCCCCAAGGCTTGGAAGAAGGGGGGGGGGGGGGGGCATCGGGGGTCTTGGCAAACAATAATTATCTTATATTCACAATAGGCTGCCCAGAAAGGGCCCTTTTCCCTTTCTTTTTATGTCTTCCAAAGGCGACTGAGGGGATTTCAATTTACAAATCAGCGGTATGAATTGACTCTGATTTCAATACGTTTCTAATTTGTTTTCTTTTTAGTGTGTGTGTGTGTCGGGGGGGAGGCTCAAATAAAAAGGCCAATTTCTTTCACCATGATTAGTGAAGAGGCAAGCACACAGACACAAAAAACTCTTATGATGTGATGAAAATTAAAAGAGCCAGGGCGCGTGAGTTGAATGTCAATGCAGGATCGAGAGAGCGAGAAAGAGGATTGAGGAGCTCCGGTGTCCATGGCAACCGAACGCAAGCTTTTAAAAAACACACAATAATGAGCCTCTGGGAAATGGCTGTTATTATTATTCCAAGCGGATTCACAGCCGAGGCCCCATAAATAATGCATGGAAGAGTTCTTCGCTGCTCCTGGAAGCCCTCAGAGCTGAGCCGATCAGTGTGTGGACAAATATCTCACAGCCGCCCGAATCAAAAGGTTACGGCTCCATTTCAAAACACTTCATTTAGCGGAGGAATAAATGCACTTCCTGCTCAATGCCTGACTCCACATAATTTGACTCAACCAAGTAAATATCAAACAAGAAATAAAAAAAAATCACCATCACTGACAATCTTGTGTACTAAAGTATGTGTCGCATTTCCATCAAACAAGTGGTCCATGTTCCAGTTGGCACACGTGTATATGATATCTATATCTACTATATCTACAATATATATAGATATAGTAGATATAGATACAGATATCTTCTCTTCTTGACTATTTCTGACAGAGTTCAGCTGTGATTTGCACGGGGGCAACTGGCTTGTCCAGAAAAAGAAAAAAGCTGAGTTAGCAATGTTGCAATGAAGTTTCTCGGTGAGCAAGCAGGGCGACGGGTGGGCGTAGGCCTGGTGGTCAGATGGTCGGTGTCAGCAGGGCTTTTGTGGCGATGGCATTGTTTATGTGCGGCGGACGGGAAAGCGACAAAAGAGTCAAATAAATGATTAAAATACAAAATCCCTTTGCTTGCACATCTGATTTTGCACTCAGTGTGACGGGTGGGGTGGGGGGGCATAATTAGGTCATCCTGAGATTGTATTACTTACAATGACAGACCCTATTCTGTCAAAAAGCAGCCGGGGGGTTATTTACGCAACTCTAGTAATTACCAGGCATTTATTGAAGGGATGAGTAGAGTATAGTAGTTGCACAAATCATCTTGATGTGAAATTACACGTTCTTAATCAGTTTTCAACACTTAATCAGAATCATATATATTAGTTTTACGATATATTCATATGGGATACGGCATCCATTGAAGCGGAGGCCACCATAGGAAAATACAGTCGTAGTTCGGTTAGAATATGCATCTTTTATTTATTTACAAGGTATTTATTGGACTAAGGCTTTTATTTGTTCAAATGCATGTTTGGGCCGATCGATACTGAGGATGTGGGCTCACCTGTTTTGGAACCAATGAAAATAAATAAATAAATAAATAAATAAATAAATAAATAAATAAATAAATAAATAAATAAATAAATAAAAATAAGATAAATAAAAAATAGAGTAATGTGGGAACATTGCGGGTGTGGTGATTGATAGAGCTTTAATATGCTTCATCCTGTTGTTAATGAGAGCAAACAGTCTCGCTCTCCACAGAGTAGTTCAACATTAACGCACTCAATAAAAGCCAAGATATACGGCTGTGCCGCTCATGTTTCTCTTCCACTTTAAAATATCGCTCTGGGAAACCGCAAAATAACAACATGGTTCTATCAAACCAAGGCTCATCTCTGTCCTATTTATTAAAAATTACCCATCAATATCTAGCACTATCAATGGCACTATCTCTATATCTTATTGAAATTATATTTTGCTGATATCTTCCAGTAGAATAAACCTGATGCATCCACTTACAGTAAGTTGCAAAAAAGATTATATAAAAAAAAAAAAAACTACTGCGAAATTACCAATACCCGGTCCAACTTGCCTCTGTACAGATTTACATCACTCGTCATGCCAGAATTGCGCCAGTCACGAAAACAGAGGTCGATATGTTCCAGTTTTGGACACCATTTGCACAAACCCAGTCTAGTTGACCGTGTTTGGGAATTTGACAGACCGAACTGTGGCATGCCGGGAGTTCTGGCAGAACAAGGGCCTTTTCCTCTACACTCACAGACGCATCTGAAATTTTGCTGACTGAAAGTAGTCGAGACTTTAAACCAGCTTGTTGGTGTCGTATCGATTCCAAATGTAGCGTAGAATCGCCATTCCATCCGCACTTTATCATCCCTTCCTTTTTAACGCACCTCACTTGGACTAGTAATCATAAAAGCCATTGAGTTGGCCAACATGTTTCTATGGAAACTCAATTGCTTAAGCACGGCAGCGGTGATAGATTACACAAAAGCTCAGCGTGTCACATCCAATTACATCAAGGCCTGGCGTACTTGCCATTACGCCACCACTCGTCGTGATAATCGATACGTATGGACGGTGCCCGCCGAGTTTCTCTCTTTCCTCCATGTCGTGCCACAAGAGGCAGGTGGCGCGGAGACACCATTGAAAAGTTGCCCCTATTCAAAGCAAACTCCTCCAACGCTCCATTCATGCATAGCAAAACACCATCTGCTCCTGTTTTGCCCCCCAGCAATCGCAGCTGACCGAGAAAAAAAAGAAGAAGAAGAAGAAGGGGGGGGAAGAAATCTATGATAACAGCTGTTGCCAAACAAAAGGTGGGTGGGGGGAGGAAAAGGTTAGAGATGAGCAATAATGACTCATTTACTCTGTATGCTCTGTAAACATCTCATGTTGCGCTGCAGGAGGGATTCTTAAAGGGGTGAGCAAAGGTGATGATTCAATTGTTTTCAAAGTCAGTGTAAATGAATGAAATGATTTTAAATTGGCATTTAAAAAGCTATGTAAATATATTGTTTGGATTATCGAGGCCCCACCCCGAATATTATGCAATGATTCAGAAGGTTTGATGCCCGCTGGGATATTTTTATGTCTGACATTGACCAAATATGTCCAAAATTCACCAAAACCGTGTTTGAGCGAACCGTCACACTGCTGGTCCAGAGTCGCAATTGGTTTGGAGATCGGTTTGCGCTGATACAAAAAAAAAATCAAACACCTGTTGAGAATTTTGTTGTTCAGCTGTTTGTCTTCTTCATCTTTGTCTTCTTCAGCTCACAGTGAAAAAAGTGCTGAAATATTTGGACATTCAAAACTTTCACAAAAGTCAAATGAAGTTCACCTGTGAAGGTTAGTATGTGTTTTACGTTCACCCTAAAATTTCATCCTCAAGCTGAATATTGAAAAATTGTGAGTTGTGTCTTGCAACATCATGTCTCAACATTTGCATTTCGTTTCTTTCGGAATCACAAAAGTTAGTTTTATCAGGTCACGCATTCGTTGGTGAGTGTGTTGGCGTAACAAATCACAAACCGGCGCCAGCTCCAGACGCACATGAGCGATTTGTTTCGAGCGTCAGAGTGGACAGCTGCGATGCGAGACCTGGATAGTGTACAGTCGACGACGCAAGACAGACTCCTGCCATGCTCCATTAGCGAGCATTTGTCTGGCAAAGCTCTTCCAATTCTTGTGTGTGTGTATTTTTTTATCAGTTTACTGCCCAGCCCATCTTCATTAGCTCTTCACTGCGAAGAACAAGTATGTTTCTGTCAAAAGCATGAGGGAATTGCACGGGGGGGGGGGCTTATAGCTGTGGGCTCGTATATTCATTCTGCTCTCAGAGTGAGCCATTGTTTGAGTCCTCTCTTTGTTCCGGGGACAGGGGCCAGCCAAAGGGGAGTGTGGGGGTCCCATGCACCTTGTGACCTTTCTGTCCTGGAAGTCCATATAACCTTTTGTTTGTTATTACTTAAGCGCCTCAAAGTTCTGGGTTCAAATTTATATGGTCTACCTGGGTGGATGCCAATGTGAATATTTATTGACAACCAGTGTGGTACAGACCCTTGCCCCGAAATCACTCTAGTTACAGTACCCATGACCCTAACGAAAAAATTCAACCAGCCCAAACTTTGATCGTAAGGATTGCAAACCGATTACAGCAATTACATTTGAGTTTAGTACATTTCAGGTGATCACAGTGAAGACTAAACCGAACCCCATTGCCCCGCCCCTCCCTCCCGGACAACGTGTTCAATAATTCGTCCATCTTCTTTCTGGGGTGGGTGGCTGACGTTGGCTCTATTCATCAGCCACGTTTTTATGTGCTAATGTGATGTTGCCAGTCACAAACAGCGTCATCCATCACCATCGTTTTGACAAGCCACACATAGCAACACCCCCGAACCGCCATCTTGAATCAGGCGGGGGGTACTTTGGCCCAATGTCAATCTTTTCAATCTGGTTATCAGCTGTGAAGGGTTATTGTAAATTTCAGAAAATCTCCACAAACACCAACATCAGACATTTTTATTTCTGGGCCTTCAAACGGGAACCACTTTGCCCTTGCTTTCAGATAAGATTTTCTCCTTGAAAGGAGCTGTAATTTCAATCAACTGCGTAATGTTCTTCAGGAGGAACATGAAGGTACTGTCCTTGTAGATAATAGCATGATGCATTAAAGCAGAACTAATGCATAGCAACCCAAGAACAAAGTACACTTGCAATCCATGGACTGTCCCCTTTGTTCTTTCTACCGATTAAATCGCTTAGAAACGTTTTGTGTTTTGGGCGGCGGTGTATACGAGGTGGTTTGCAGACCTGTTTCGGTTTCTTTTTGGATCTTCACTAATACTTACTCGACGCAGATTCTACGTCTACTGATTTATGTGGAAAACGTCAATCATACTTTTCACGTTAGAGTCCAAAGACGATATTCATGATCAGGTAGCGGTAATACGAAGAAGCCTCCATCTGTACTTACTTCATTGCGCTGGCAGTACTCGTCGACTTGTCGGATTGACGACTCCCTTTGACCTTTCTTCTAATGACGAGAGCAGAAGTGCTCCTAAAGGGAAGCATCCTGGAAAATAAATGAAAAAGGCCTCTCAGTAGAAAGGTCAAGACACATGTTTGTGTGACGTGGCTTTTGAAAAACACATTAAGACTTAAAATAGGCAGTTAAACCGCACGTAAGTGTGATATCTTTTTTTACATTCCTTCCAGCATAATTAGACTTTAGTGGATTTCTCTCAGTCAAATTTGGCAGGTGGGTGTTGACCCTTTGTGCTTTGCTAGCTTACGCGTCACTCACAGCCGCTTCTTTACTCGAACGTATTATTTCCATTTGGTAGAATAAAGGTAATATTATATATATATATATATATATATATATATATCTGTGACACTGTTGTCATCTGAAATTCCTTCAACTGCTTCTTAATACAGAAAAATACATAATGTTATGTTTGTTTTTGTCCCTCAGGAAGCTAATATATAGGACAAAATGGTAAACATTAATGGTGTCGGTCACCTGGCGCAAACAATCTCCCGAGCGACTCCACAGTGAATTATAAAGATGATGGATGAGTGCAGAGTAGCAAATCTCCAGAGAGGGAAAGGTCACAGTAGCTATAAACCCATTGCGTCTGTTAAAAAATAGAGAGAGAGAGGAAAAGAGAGAGCGAGGGATGGATTCTTTCAATTGTTGCCCACTTTCCCCTATTTTTCCCTCCTTCTCCATTGCAAATGTTCTCTCTCTCAGCTCCGATTGCGAGCGAGCCAGATGATTTTAATTTTCTATTTTTGCAAGTAATAAACATTGACATGAGAAGGAGCCCCGGGCAAGAGCTCTAATGAGAAAATGAAATTAGTTTTTCAGCTGACTGATCAGAAACATTTCATACATTATAATCAAGCATTTATTTGATGTGATTTGTTTTTGTGTGTTTTTGCCTTTAATGTGTGCCCGTGGCTGTGTGTGTGTGTGTTCGCGTGTGTGTGTGTGTGTTTGTGTGTGTCCAAATACATTATTCATGCATCTCTTTGCCATGCTACCTTCTTGTTATTGCTCGAACACGCTGCAGCTCATGACATTTTACAACCTTTTCAACGTCAACTAGCTCTCTCGCTATATGTGACTTTTATATGGTTCTTATTTTATGATGGTGTCAGCCAATTACAGCCAGCGATGTAAAGCAGTGATGACAAAAACATATTTGATGTCTATTAGATTATGTCCACAAAAGTTTCAATAGCCTGCCATATGAACATTTCCTTGCTTCTGAAATTAGAACTGACATGGAAGCCCGCCCAATGACTGCAATTAGCAAATCAGATTATTATGTCTGAGCAAGATTAAGTTAAATTCATTTCAAGATTTTTTTCCACAACTTATGGTATTTTTTTCTCCCTTATTAATCACCACATTTGTTCATCTCCTCAAATTAATTAAAAATGCATCAAACTGTTGCCTTCAGTTTGATCATTGTAGCCTTTATTGTTGCATGGCCTTTGAATAAGTTTTTTTTTTTTTTTTTTTTTTTTTGTATAGAGCCCCGAGGCTCAAGCATCATGTTCATTAGCGTGCGCTTGTTGTTGCTAACCCTGTTTGGATAAGAGCTCAGATGACGGCAATCTGCTTCTCATCTCTCTCTGCTAGCACTGAGAGAAGAAGAAATATTGCTTTTATGTAACATCACTCACTTGATCAGCTCGAGAGAACATTCTGTTTTATCGTTTGGCTCCGAGCTGAAAATTATTTAGCTGCTGTTTGATTAATAAAGATAAAGGAGATGACATCATTTCAAATCAAATTCTACTAAACTGTTCACAAGCATGACATTTTGGAAGTTAGAAGTTAACCACTGTAATAAAACCAAAGATATAATTTCTAACTGCTATATTAGTTTAGTATGTTCACTGGGGGATATCAGGGGCGGAGCTACTTGGTGGGCAGGGGTGGGCATGGCCACCAATATTCACTCTCTGGCCACCCCCTTAACCATCTGTTTATGATTGGGTTAATTTGGAAATTATCTCAGGACGGACATTGAAATTTGCCTCAAAGCTACGAAAAACGATTCTTTATTTAAGAGCAAGAGTCTTTAATTGACTTTTTCTCGTTATGGTTTACACTATGTAAAACATGCTAATTTTTGTAAACTTTCCAAGGTGTGCTACTGATCAATTTTTTTGGGGTTATTTTCGCAACCTACTTAACCCGGATACAAATGTTTCCCCAAATTTGCAACCTTTCGGGCATGCTGACCACCAAAACAGAGACTCATTCCATTTGGGAGCTTAAGATCAGGGGATGCTTTGAGAATAATTGTCAATTTTTGTCTATGTGAATCCCTTTGAGACTGTTTGTGATTTAGGGCTATACAAATAAACTTGACTTGACTTGACTTGACTTGACTTGACTTGACTTGACTTGACTTGACTTGACATGCAACAATTATAATCGTCTGTTTCAACGCCGCATTCTCACTACCCAACTCAAATCACATAACTTGATTTTGTGGCCATGAATGTATCACATTGAATATCATCCATACTTTGATAATGCACTTTTCAAAACACACACACACAGAGCTTATTGTGTCAGCCCACACAGTCACAGCTTGTTCCCACAAAATGAGAAGAATTTTCTGTTGTGTATGTGTTTGCGTGTATCCCAGAATAGAAATGAATAGATATGAGAAAGAAAAGGTACAGCATGTGCTAGTTGCCGAAATGTAATAACGTTGCTTTTATATTTAGCTTAAGAGAGATATTTGATGTGTTCAAAATGCTGACTTTATCCTCTATATAGTTAACTTGACTGATACTAGGGAGGATTTGTTATTTCTAGTCCGGCTGATCTCAGCTTCACTTTAAGCTTCACTGTCCCTTTGAGGCTTCTGCTGTCATACAACGTCCGTGCTTTTAGCACTTTACTGAAAATAATAATTGGTTCACTTGAGCTAATTGAAGGATGATGGAAAAAAAACACCCCTTTAAAGAAGATCCATTGTGCACTTCAGGGACTCATCACTTGGCTGTCCTATTTATTGTGTGCGTTAACATACACCGACATGGATTTGCTTGTCTCGCTTGTCACGGCTATGAAGGAAGAAGGGGATGATTAATGACTCAAGTTTCTCTTGAAAGTGCCGTTATGGGGAATTATTCAGCATTGCTACCTCGGCCATCAACTGTCTTCTCACTTGCTTTGAACGGAAAATGACAATTTGTTTTCTCATGTGAAGAACACTGAAAATGATTTTTTTTAATTAGCAGTTGTTTGACAGGAAGTCAAAATGGAGAGTTTTTTATTACTTATTTTTTCAGTGGACCTTTTTTCACACCGAATTTAAAAAGAATTAGAGGAGTGTTCACACCCACAACAGCGCAAAATGCCCTTTTTGCGTTGGTCTGAGAAAATACTCAAACTTGGCTCACCTTCATGCAGAGTTAGACTACTTGCTGGTTTATTATTTTTTCCACTCAAACCACTCAGTCAGGTTTCTTTTATATTGTTTGGCCTTGGTGGAGGTCTACAAGCCATTCTGGTTTATAGATGCAACAATTTGTTGTTTTCACCTTACTTCTGAGTTACTGTTGTTGCCTAAAGCATCAGGTGAAGAATTAACTCTCCTTCCTTTGCTTCGTTTTTATTTGTGGTTGTAGTTTTTTTTTTTTTTGCTTGCGGAGAGGCTCATTTCTCCACTCCGCAGTGTTCCATGAGTAAGCGTCCTCTCCCGGGAGCTGATGTTTATCCTAGGATCTCAAATTCCAACCTTCCCTAACAGGGCATAGCTGACCTGGAAGAGTACAGATGCCTTCTTTCTTCCTGCAGCTCCAATCTCATAGGACTTTCTATACACATGAAGCAGCTTGAAGAGATTGCAAAGAGTTGCTTTTTTTTTTTTTTCTTGCAAGGGGAGGTGTTGAGACGCTGTTTGCATCTTAATAACGTACCCGCTTTATCCTCGCTACTGTATCCAATTCACTTCTATTGATTTCTTCTTCCCTGCTTTAAATCAGTTGATAGCTTTGTAGACTTAAATGTGCTTGGCTGGAGGCCCAAGTCTTCTCTGTTTAAATTTGCAGAAGTGCGCTTTAAAACTGGAATGCAATGGTTAACCACTGTTGACATAAAAAACGTTAAACTGTGTACGTCATTTTTGTAAATGTACTCATACTTCTACTTATTGTACATTGCTGTATCCAATTTTGGTGTTTTTCTTCATTACTTTAAATCGGTTTTGTGCAATGTGTGCTCGTTCTTTGTGTGAGTACACGTGTGAACACGTCAAAGGTGTTCTTTGGAAAAGACGAGGCAAACAGATGATATCATGCAGTTTTAAGCTTAATCCAAACACATTAAACATATGTGTAACAGTCACGGGGGGAGGGGGGGGGTTGTAAATTCTTCAGTCTTTTGTGTGCTGTTTATTGACTGAAATGCGTCACTGTAGTTACAGAAACCTTTAACAAAGCCAACAAAGGGGCAGGTGCAATTTCCTTGTCTCGTTCACATACTTGTGACAATGTGTGCTAATATATGACTTTGGCAATCACTCGCTACACTGAAAAAATAAATCACAATTTGTATTTTGGGGGCACAAAGAATCAGCTTTGAAATGTAAAATGTTGACCTTTAAAGCATTTTAGCTGGATGCTAATAGAACAATGTTAGTTAGCGCAGCAAAACAAGCCAGTTGCCAACAGTTCTGTAAATTATTGCGTCTTTATTTTGTTAAGTGGCCGCAAGGGAAATTAACTTAAGCTACTTCTTGACTTAAGCGCTAACTAACAAGATATTTGAGAGAAAAAAAATGGAGGAAAATTGATAATTTAGACATTAACTGACTTTGCCAATTGGTGACAGCATTTGTGATTTACAACTTTTAATTGGTTTGTTCATTTGTTCAAATAAACTTAGCTTGCAGCCGGTTACATCAAGTCGCAGATAAACGACTCAATTAAGCGTCCTGACTTTCTTCTACAACGCAGCTGCTCGGCCCTGAAAAGGACAAGAAGCAACAAGTCAATAAGCACGGTTATGACTCTTCATCCATTATTGACGCTGCACGGCTGCTTTTGTGTGGACCCACGCCAGCCTACGATCTTGTCCACTTGTTTTGTTCCACAGGCAGCAGGTGGCTTGCGTTGTGTTCTAGTTTTTCTTTTCTTTTTTGGATTGTTACTTGTGAATTTGAGACTCATTTTGGCACAGTAGCGCCATCCCGGGAGACGACGAGCTTCGGGTTTCTGTGTCGTGATCTTGTTGCACGTTTATTGTCAGGAAAACGGTTGCTAAACCTCATCACCGACTTTAACAATAAAGCTTTTTTCTTCAGTTTTTAAGCCACATAATAATTTCAACAAAGTTGCCGAAACCCATTTTAGCTATTTTATATTGCAGTCAAAAAGGCTACAATGGGAAATTTGGGGCACTGCAAATGAAAAATTAGATTTTTTTTTTCTTGCACCACACTTTAGGAATCACTATTATTGGATTCTCCTTTTTTCCTACTCCTTCATACAAATTCCCATGTTGTGTAACCCTCTGCAGTTTGTTATGAAAGATTTTTTTTCTCATTTGACAAGCAAAAAAAAAAAAAAAACCTCCTCATTTACTTCAAGTATGCTTGTTGCCCAGCCTCGGCCTTAGCAGCTGCAGTAAAAATGCAAACATCTGCTCATTCGGGATTTATTCTGGAAGCCTTTAAAATCTTTGGCAGGTAGCTAAATTACAGGTTTGCTTGAGAAACTTGTAAACTTAAATATACTGTGCCATACACATCCCAGCCTTTTATTTTCTTAAACAATAAGAAATTGTATGGCCGGGATAAGCCGCTTTGCCTCTAAACGTGTCATTGAAAGGCCGTTGTAAAGCTTGAATTATTTATCACTGTGAGAGCGTTTACACAAGATTGCTTAAGGCGATGATGACAGGACACAGACCTCAACATTTGTGCAATCAATGTTGATAGTTATTGTGATTAATTAATCAAAAAAACATCTTCGGGATGTTTTACACTCGCAAATGCTCAGAATAATTCTTAATACTGGTTTGAAACTTTGGTTTGACAGGCTGAAAATTCTAATTTGAAACCTGAAGAGTGTTATTATTTTTATAAAGGGAGAATTTTACATGCAGCACATGCATTGGATGTAATTAGATAGTGCCAATGAATGTGTTCATCCAGTGAGGTAGTAGAAATGTAGCTATTGGAGCCAGGGTTACTTTTCTGCAGCCTCCAGTCATCATTCCTCCATTTTTATGGTCCACACATATACTGAAATTCATGACCTCATCATAATGCAGGAATTGATTTGACATGCTGCGATTTTTTTTTTTTCCCTTGCCACTTCCCAAACCCATTTTGACTTTTTATTTTCATGCCAGCGAGAATATGAAGTGCACCTCTTCCCGTTCCATTTGATGTTTAGAAATCACATTTGATGGTGCGCACTGAATATAAGATGATGGTTCCACATGAAACAATAATGTTCAGCTATGACTGCAGAAGTATTTGTGTTTCCAAGTGTCACTCCGTCTGCACGCCGTAAAAAAAAAGGACAGATGGATAATACACTCAGATGACATTAATTGAGTGTGTGATGTTGTCAGGAGATGACAGGTTGGGGTTTATTTGATAGGTGGTTTTTGCAAATGGAACCGAAAGGCGTCATTAATCTGCTCATCTGTATGCCGCGCGGTATCGGGACGAAGGTAGCGAGGGAAATTGTTCGTCATCCTCAGCGGCTGTTAATTGTTTTCCTGATGAGTTTGGCGTGGGAATGTGTCTATTTACCTAAATGTTAACAAGGACAGCAGTGACCCACTTAATGCTCCTCGCCCTCCCCCTCTTCACTCTTCATTCTGAAGGATGAGTGAAATCCCTTTGCGCTCCATGAACACAGAAAAAGGGAATATGATAGCGCTTTAAGTTGAAACATGTTTTCATTTGTGATATGACAGCAACAACAACAACTTGAAGAAGACATCTTTTTTTTTTCTCAATTTCCAACAGTTCCAAGCTTTCTTAAAAGTGGAAAAATCATAGAAAATTGACCCGGTGCTTGTATACAGATTTTGTCTCTGGGGTGTCTGCTCACTCAACAGATGTGAAATGAAAATGCTGCACAATATATTTTTTTGAAAATGCCGATGGCAAACTCGAGGCTCGGGGGCCAGATTTGGCCCTCCACATTATTTTATGTGGCCTGTCAAAGCAAATCTAATTGGTGTTTCATGCTATAATCAATAGTGAAACTACAAAAGCGTATTATATTTATATTATTTTTTATATATTTTTTTTCCGTTATTGTCCTCGACTTTGGGTTTCAAAACAGAAGATCCATTAATTTAAATGAGTCAATTATAAATCTCTTGACTGTAATGGCGAGCAACAAAAAATGCTTTGTAATATTTTAGTGAAGGACTAATTGTATGCATGTGCATTAAGGATTTAAACTATTAGTCGGCGGGTTAACTACTTTGATTTTAGGTGGAATTAACATAAATAAAAAGCCGCAAAAGAGAAGAACCTGTAAAAGTCACCTTGAAGCACTCACTGCAGACATGGCGCTAACCCCAAATTACCTGCTAACACCACAGCAGATGCAGAGTACACCCTTCTTTTATTACCAAGCATGCAATCACACACAAAAGAATTACTTTTACAATGGGTGTCTTGCGTTGTTTCAACAAAAACGGCAGGATTTGTGCCGCAGTCGTCGCTCTTTACGTGGCCTCCTGCAAGCGCCTCAATAACAGCTTTTGTCTGTGTCTTATAGTCACTTTGAGGAATACAAACAAAGCATCACTCAGGCAAAGTTTTTCAACAATAGACATAGCTTGTCTGACAATTTTTGCTGTTATACACAAATGACTATTTCACTCAGTTCCATCAATCCATTTTCTCGGAACCAATCCCAGGTGACATTTGAGAAATCGACAGACAAGCAAAAGTTTCCTGGTAAATAATCAGGATAGACATGTTGATGTACTTCTTCTAAAATCAAACTACGGCATCAAGACACAATTAATCAACAATCAATCCCTCACCATCAAGCAAAAGTCCTAATTGTTTAAACAATCAATATTGTGCACATTGAGCATTGGCTCACTAATGAAGACCCAACAATGTCTTTTTAATTTACCATTATCGGTTTTCGTTTTAGCACAGCCGTTTGTTAAAATGAATAGCAAGATAGATTGACCGAGATGGAAAAAAACATATGATTATTTGAAATGCTAAGACACTTTTTTTTTGCATGGATCAAATAAGAATGTACCAGTGCTGTCCGTCTATTTGAAATACGTTTACTGAAAAGCAACCCATGAGACAATTTCCTTGTGAAGAAGAAATAGGTCACAGATTCAATTACAGTCACTGAAGCATGGACTCAATCTATCATGCCAAATTAAGTGTGTTTTAGCAACCTACATTTCTCTCAGCATTTTATAGACACATTCATCCGAGTGGAGAGATTGAGTTGAAACGGAAAGTTATTATGATCAGACCACTCCCTTGTGCTCGTTTTTCTTCATTTCGAACATTGTAAATGACTCAGTGTAGTAAGCTATCAAATTACGTGCATTAAAATATTGACTGAAGTGACTTTGATTTTTCCTCACTGTTTACTCTTCATGATCTTCTATGATATAGAATTCTGAATCAAAACCAAATCAAAGCCTGATCATATAGAATCTATATGATCAGGCTTTGATTTGGTTTTGATTCAGAATTTAGATTCATTTTTCTTGTGTTCCTTTTGGATGTGTCTGTCTTATTAGGTTAGTGTGTTAACCCAATCCCCGTTACCCAATCAGCTCCCTCCAACCACTTGTGACTTGTTCAGGTGTTCCTTGTTGTCCCGTCAGATTGTTTGGATTCAGTTCCCTGCTTTGTTTCAGTCCTGGTCACAGTTTCTAATTCCTGTCTGTTCAGTTGTTTTCCTTTACTCACTTAAGTTACTTTTGATCATCATGATTTAGGACTTTTGGTTTTTAGGTGTTTTTGATGATCAAGCTAGCTTGTTTGGCTTTTGATTCCTTCAAATTGAATTATTTTTTGGACTGACAACCTCGATGCTCATGGAGACTTTGATGAGCGGAAGCTCGATTATCGGAAAGTGCCGGCAGGAATCATCTGTTGTTTTTCAACATAAGAAAATGGAGTCACAGAAGGTAAGTTATGTTTTTATACATCTACAAAATGATATTGCTTCTTTTGTGCTGAAGGTAGTGGGTGTGGCTTGCCAGACTAATACATTGCACTGCCATGAAGGTCCTTTAGGGGGCACTGCGCTCTCTAATGGGGAAATGATATTATTTTTCAGGTTTCCAATATGCAATGATTGAATGTTGTTTTTTTTATGTTAGACTAGCTGATCATGTCATGAATCAAGATTCCCCTTTTTACGCAACAGTGGGGAGGAAAATGTGGAACAGCTTGCTGACTGATTTCTATATTAGCAAAAAAAACAAAATATTTTATTGGTTGTTTCATTCGACAGTACAGTTTAGGGATAAGCAAGTGTCAAATGTGTAACGACTGGAATCGGTCCAATTTCCCTAGGGTCCATTTTTACAAATCAAAACAAATTAGCTTCAGTGTAGTGAGTAGCTAACTAAATATTTTAATGAAGCGTCACTGAACTCCTTTTGTCAACAAACAGATGGAAGCCACATAAAAAGACACTTATGTTTAGCTTGCCTGCAGACCTTCTGCTGAAATGCCACTAAGACTTGTATGAAAAAAGATAAACTGTCATTTATAAATGCTACTCAGGCACACAAAAGCAATTTCACCAAAGGCGATTCATCGTCTTCTGACACTTGTTATTGTGTGCTGATATTCGCGCAAGGTAAATCTGTGCTTGTCATCTAATAAGCTACGCCAGGTTCTCTCATTTCCCCTGCTCTCCTTCAAATACTGGTTGCCATGGCAAAGACAGACACTGACCATCAGAAGAACCTCTCTGCTGCTTGTTATGGACTCTTAACACTAAAGCCGCTGTTCTGTTGCAGTAGAGAGAAGATAGCTAGAATATTCAGATTGTTGCACCTCTCAGTCGAAAAACTCTATGAAGTGATCTTTAATTATTCATAATGCCCAGTAAAGATTCGGTTACAAACTGCTGAGACCCACAAAATTCTTTACTGTTCAGCATGTCAGTGAATTATGTGGAATATTTCTGAGGCTATGATAGTCCAGGAAAATGAAACGACTTTCATAAAACTCAGAGATTAATTATTAATTTCATATACAAGAAATTGCAATTATGCAGAAATATATATCCGTGTGTGTGTGTTTGTAAAAATAAATCAAAATCTTAACATTTTAATAATACATTTTGATAAATATGCTTTATTTGTAACATGGAGCTGATTAAATGTTTGCCAAATTTCAAAAGTCAGATTCATTAGGACACTTTCATCATATTTGGTATCATCAGGCTTTCCCACTCTGTTTTTGTAATTGTGCGTACTGCTCAAAAAAAGCCCAAAGAGAATAAGTTTTGTATAACTTTTGAAGCCAATTTTTAAAGAACATTTTGGTTGAACTCCAAGTTGTTTCACTCCAACATCATTTTGTGACCTACTTTTCTCGACAGCATTTTTCCTTAGTCCGTGACATGTCTGATCACGTTAAAACATTTAGTGCACTTTACTTTAAACGAGTCGTTAAGAATTTGCTTTCTGTGTCTCTGGCACAGAGGAGTCACATGACTGTTTTGAGTGCTCGTGGTAGTTTAAATGAAGTACAAATATTGTGCCGGGAGTAATGTGTGTTTAAGCACGCATCAAGCATTCAGCTTGTGTACGCTTTCCTCGGTATGCAAAGTATCAGGCAGGTAATTGATTTTACAAGCTTCATTAGCTGCAATTTGTATATCAGATGGGCTGGAAAAGAGAGTTGTTGATAACTCAGATCTCGCTTTCGGAAATTACTCTTCGCTGCAACCCTAACAACGTTGATTTATAATGTTGACTCTCAGCAACTTTTTTGTTTATTCAGTCTTAGTGGTTCTTGTGCGTTTGCGTGCGCTGTCATAAATTTTCGAATTAATGTGCTGTATTATAAATTGAAAACTACGCTGCGGCATTTTAATACATAGTTAGCATGCATAATGAACGTGAGCACATTGTATTTGCTTTTTCAATCGAATTACAACTGATAAAAGTTTGCTGCGTACAGCTATTTTTCCTGTTTATGCACTGCTTTCACATTTTCTTCAATAAATGCTTGTACAAATATTAACCAGAGTAAAACTCAAGTCTACTAGGTGCCTTCTGTGCAGCCGACAATTTGGTGAAGGAAAATAGCGACAGATAAGCAAATTGTCTGTGTTCGCCCCCACAACGGCGCAGATGTGCATTTCTTTTTCCAATCAACCAAACCTGACGTGTGAAAAACACCCTGATGTAAAAAACTAAGACTACCAGATGAAGAATTAAGTACAGCAGCCCTCAGTTCACAACGTTGCCCTGTTCCTTCAGCTACAGCATAACCCAAATTTAAAAGTCTATCACTTGAGTTTGTTTTAACTAAACTAATATAACCCGCTGTGACTTGTTAAGTCTCTAAAGTACATACAGCACTGGAGAATATTACACAGGTTTCTTTCTCCAATTAAAATGGGGGAGGGGTAAGCATACAAAGTGCTCTTAAAAAAAAAAGAAAAAGAAAACAGTGATAATATAAACCAGCCTTGACATGAACATATTTCCAGATGTAACAAATACTCCACTTTTCTGTCCAGCACTTATTTTTCCATTAAATAAAATGAGACCTAATCATCTGAACATGTTCCCAAGAAACTTTTACTTTCATTGCTCTGTTCATATGCCATGTTGAATGTTATTTAATGAGCGCCCCCTCCCCAACCTAGTAACCAATTTATCTGTAGACCACCTCCTCCTCAAAGGGCCTCTTGGACCACTTGATGGTCCTCAACTGTACGCAAAAAAAACATTAGGGAGAGCGCACTTGCTGGTACTTCTCCACAGGATTAGAAGTGTCATTTGTTTGTAGATATTTTGTTTGTTTTTTAAAAAAGCTGCCCGCTACTCTTAAAAAGTTGTTTTTAATGCGGTCTGTGTTCTGGTACTTTCTGGCCATCTTAATGGTTTGTTTCTGTGACACTTCAGCACTCTCAAGCTCAATTTGCTGCCATAATGTTCTTTCTCTTCCTCTTATAAATAATACAGTCGTCTCGCTGTCCCTCTGGCTTCACTTTGTACACGGTGACAAGCTCAGCATACAGTATAAGAGCAATGCTGCTTTTTAAATGAGGTAGAAGTAGAAAAGCAATGCAAGATGTTTTTTTTTTTTTTAAGGATTTGGGATATTTTCCATATTCTGCATTTGTGCAGCGTCTGCAAAAATGGCTGATGGTGTGTTTGTTTATTCAAAGCAGACCCAGTGCTTCAAGTATATATTATCAACATAGCAGGGTGTATGAAGAGGGCAAGAAGTCCTACTTACAAATGAAATTCAAACTTGCTAAATTTTCCTCAGAAGGCGATTTTGCAGCATTTTGAAGTTGGGACTTGGAGGGATTCTGCTTTTAATTTTGGAAAAAAAGTATAACACCATGTCAAGCTCTCAGTACTTTTCTACTGATGAAATTGCACTTAGTGAGAATTTTTCTTTTACAGGTTTCCTTTTTTATCTTTTATTTTTCTACAATTGGGTCTGAATTTACTTCACCTATTGGTCCGTCTGGATGGCTTGAGCAGGGAGGCAACACAAGAAGTAGCAGCTAAAGTCCAACTAATGTGTTTGACTATTTGTTCTGTTCACTAAATGTCTGAACTGAAAGTGCATCAGCAATTTTACTCATAATGGGGGCATTATGTACCCAAGGTTTTTTTTCTATTCTATTAGCTGATGGGCTTGGTCCCTATTTTCTGTAAGTAATGTTACTTGGACACATTTGGCAAAATTTAATATATTGGTAAAATGTTGGCTAAATGCTAAAAACCTTGTATTGTTTTACCCCATAATGCCAAATTGTACATGCCTGATGAAATTAGGGCGGGGGAATGCTGTATTGCTTTTAGCATGTAGCGTACATTTTACTAATGTCTTCCAATTGCATCGCCGAGTCAATATTTACTCCATATTGACATTTCCATGTTTTTCTACGTCATTATCAGAAATACTAATATTCCCGAGCGACCCGCCAATGGTGATTGCGTGGTTTGTGGTTGTCAAGAAGGGAAACCACCATTTGCATGGCGCTTCTTCGTACGCCATGTTTTAAACCGCAGCGTGTTGCTAATCTCGAGCGATAAACCTCTCAGCCTTGCAAAACCACATAAACATGCAATTTCACATCATTTTCATTATCCTTATCCACATTTCCACCAGCTGATGCAAGTCAAAAGAAGAGATGATTAAAAATTCCAATGCTAATTTGCTCTGAGGCTCCTGAGGCGAAAACGCAGGCAGTGCTGCTTGTGATTATTTATGAGCAAGGTTATTAGAATAGCGAAACAAATTAAGTAGGCGCCAATCTGCATTATGTTAACACGATAAAACTGTGAGGATGAGTTTGAGCACGATGACGGTAGACTACGCTCTGGTCAAAAACATCGGCAAAACCAGCTGACCTCACGGCGCTATGTGCTAATCCATTAGCGTGAGCAAGACTAGCACATAGTGTGCTAATCCATTAGCGTGAGCAAGGTTTATACACAGTGTAACGCAGACCTCCCTTGATTTATGGGCTGGGAATAATCGTCATTATTGTGTGGCAATGTGGCGTCACTGTCTGGTGGCTAATGTCAGCTAACGATTGTCGCTGCGGTGCCACTGGCTGTACTGTAATTGCCTAGCATGGTACAGTTGATTGTGCTGTGCGCTTACTTAAAATCCAACAAGGAAAGATTGTTTCTGTCATTTCAACAGGCAAATTGGGATCAGTTTTATGGAGTTTCTGACAATTTTGTTTACCATCAATCTTACGTCAAACAGAACATACATGCTAACCAACACATCTCAAATGACGGAAACAAGAATTTGTTGGGAATCAATTGCAAGTCTTTGCTTAATGCAAAATGTCAATCTTTCTACTTCATGATGTTTCACTAAATGTCCTAGATTTTTTTTTCTTGCAGAATGTAAACACAGGCTACCTCCACGTTTAGCTAATGCCAAAGTAGCATGAAGTGAATTTTTTCATACTTGTAGCAATAACAGAGTAAAAGTTCCCAAAAGTTTGAGTTCATAGTGTGTATGATTGTCAGTAGACAGAAATTCATTTTCATAGTATATTTCTCTGTGACCTTTCGTAGACTTTATTATACACAAAAAGGCTACAGGTTTGCTCAACAGTTATTTATATTTATGAGCTCTAACACTTGCAATATTTTCGGTTGTTGTTTTTTCACCGCCTTCACGCCCCCCCCACCCCCTCCTCATTGTTTCTCGGTCACGCCGAGTCCAACACAGCATCTTTGTTTAATGGTCTCGCGAACATGAGGCGGGGTCGCTGTTAGGTCGCAGCGACTTTATCTTAGCAATGCGCCGTGAGGCAGGCAGCATATGAAATGCATCTTTACATTGATTAGTTTGGCTATATGGAAGAAAAAGAGTCCAGTCGGAGAAGTTTCAGCTAAGGTAGCATGGATGGGGATGGAAGTAATGATTCAGAGTTTTGTTCTCCTGACATTTGTCGAATGTGTGGAAGTCATTCTCGCTGTCCTGGTAATTTCATTAAAAAAAATGCTTCTGTCAAAGTACTTCTGCACAGTCACGATTAAAATGGAGACAAGAGGCAGTATTTTTTTGAGGTTGCACATAGCTCATAATTTATCTATATACATGAAGCGCTATATAAATTGGATGCATTATGAGAATTATTAGGAATGGCTGCACCATAGACAATAAGCATGCAATTAAGAATTTTTTAAAAAAGTTTTTTGATTATAAGTCTCAATTTAGCTCCCCACAAATTTGAAACTGTTGCTTTAAGAATCCTCCCATTGTTGATATATTTTACTCGCCTATTATTCATAACAGGACGAACAAAAATATACTTTAACAAATTATTTTTACAAGGTCGTCGTCATGTCATGTAAAGGAAGTGTTCTTGTTTGATTGTGATTATCGCAGTACGGTTTTGTTGGCGCTAGTGTGCCTCAACGTGCCTCGCCAGTGGCTTCCTTTTCCCACATGACAAGCAGCTCCATTGTTTATTGCTCCGTTTGCATGCTTTGTCTGTGGGCCAATCTTATCTCGTACTTGGACCCCAGCCAGACGCAGATATTCATGAGGAATGGAATTGCATTAATTAACTTCCAGTAACCCGATATGTTGAAATGCAATATGTCAGAATCAACCGCTGGCATTTCCAGTATGTCCTTCTCAACTTTGGAGCTTCGATATTATTCCGTAAAAGCATTTGGGGAATCTTCCCCATCGGAAAGAGCAGAGGTCTTATTTTATTTTTTTATGATGCGGTCTGTTTCGGGTTCTGTAATGACTTCTCATGTCTACTCGTGAATGCATTACCATCTGTGAAATGCCAAAGAAATTACATGTAACGTACACCGACTGGATCCAGCAGCACTCCTCCTGATGTCCATTAGAGGCCAATGAGCTATTGCAAATATTTTATTGGCAAATCTAATGAAGCTGCGGCTCTCATTAGGAATTTCCAGTACACACAAAGCTCAAGACTGTCATGAAGCTTTTTCATCACTGATCAAGCAGTCCTAGCTTGAATGTAGATTGATTTATCAGCAAATAAATCCAACAACTAGAATTAAGGGAACTCTGCGGTAGGTAGCTCAATGTTATTCTACTGTCTTTCCAAAGTTTTCCTCCAGTCATCCATTTTGAATAGCATGTGCTCAAAGTCAGCGATACGCTCCACCTCACCTGTAACCCTAATGAGGATATGGCCGGATTCTTCCCTTCATTGATTTAAATGATGATAAACAACCAAATTACTCCACTTGCAGACGTGACCAATTATTTTGCTTATTTAATGATGCGTTTAACTCTATTGTAACATATGGAGACCATATTTCATTTTTTTTATTGCGTTCATTGTGTACTAATTAGATTTACAGCGAGTGGTTTTTGTGTTGTTTGGCCAGATGTGTATACCGATTTTGAAGATGTGCAGCTTGCACTGTGTATGTAGACGCTTAGCTATTAGTGGTGCTCTGGTGCGGGAATAATAAGCGACATTTTTGATCTTGCCCCTACCATACCAATTTTTATGACTTGTAACAGGCAGTGTTGTAAATCCTTTCTTCCTTTCCCTCTGTCCATCTTTCTGAGGAAAAAAAATGCAGTTCATCCTTTGATGCTGACTGAAAGGTTCTGTTGGATGCACTGATGATTCGCATTATATGGACATCATGCATGCAAGAACTGTTGTTATGCAGGTCTCGTGCCCAAAAAGCCACGTTTAAACCTCCCTTATTGAGTTGCGTTATGTGATTCACACTTATGATTATGAAAGCAGTGAGTGTTGCACGTGTAATAGCTCCACGGTGATAATTCAGATGTCTTTTTGCAACTGCGTGTGCTGTTTTAACAAGGGTAAAAGTGGTGTAGTGCTGCAGTACTGCCATCTAGTGGGACCAGGGGGGGACTGTCGTTAGTTATGATTGTGCCAGAATCATAGAATATGTGAGATAAAATTAACGAGTGAATGCAATATCAGAAAACTCGAAGGAGTTTAAAAAAGAAAAGAAAAATACAAGATTCTTTAAAAGCTGCATTCATTCATTGAGCCTTGATTTGATTTGAGTTCCTTCCAGTTGAGTTAAAATGTAACACTGGATAATACTGCTATCTTGTGGTCATGCTGAAGAGATACAACTTGGTCAAGTGATTGGATTAAATAACTTGGTAAAAAATTAATTTAACCAATTTAATTTAATGAATGACTAAACTAAAACGAATGTAATAAAGCTGTTCTAAAACTGATAACTGTCAAGGTATGCTATGAAGGATATAATATTACATTATTGAAAGATAGTTTTTTTTTTATTGCCCAGAATAAAATAATTAGTCTATATAGTAGAGTATTTTTAAACTTATCCTGCTGTACACATGAGGATGAATATTTACAGAGGTTTAATTTAATGTAAAAATATATGAAATAATTAATGTATTTAAACCACAAATTCTTAGTTCGATTTATTTAACTGGAGCACTTGAATTATTTTTTCTGGGTGTTTTGTTTATGCCCATTGTGGTAACAGACAAATTAACACAAATAAAAAGTAAAAAAATATAAATATATCATTAAAAATAGACCCATAAATCTTACAAATGCGGATTCACTATATAAATAAATTGTTGCTTTATATATATTTTTTACTATGGCCTTCAGAGGTTTTGAAATTGCGTTCCTTTCAGCAGAGTTACAGTAAACAGAAATGTATGCTTGTGGAGAAAGTGCTGTCGTATATCTACTGCCCCTAAAGCACAGCAATATGTGGCACAATATTTATTGACTTTGTTACTGTTAAATTGTCAGAGGCAAAATATCCAGCCCGTCCTCAGGTAAGCTTTCTTCTCTTTGCTTGCCGAGAAATATCTGTCATTAGTCTCAATTACAAGTCCAGGAAGTGTTCTATTGTAGCCAATAAACACCGTATATCATTTAAATAATAAAATTACTCTTCCCGTTTTATTCAAAGTTAGGTCCCAAAAGTTCAAATTTCTCCTGTTCCTCTTCAAGAGTGCGCCACCTGCATCATCAGTAAAATGCTGTCGTGGCTTGTACATTTCACCAAATGAAACATTGATGTTCCCCGCCATGCCCTCCATCCTTCTTACCGTGCCTTTTTCGCAGACAAAAGCACTTTTGCGTGGCAATTTGTTCACAGACAAGATGTATGGCGGCCATGATTAATATTTAAAATCAAATTTGGCAAAAAGACATAGATGGATGCGTTGCCCCGGGGCTGTCGTACTCGGGTACAGGTGCATCCGCGTGAAACTCCGTTAACACTACGGTTCCGATTTACTGGCTGTAATGCGCGGTTTGTTCTTGACTCAAAAGAAAAGTGTCACTTCTGAATTATGACGGAGAGAGGTATTTATGAATAATGTCAGCCTGGGTTTACCTCATGAAGTGCAAACCAAGTTGACCTTTGCGAGGGGGGAAAAAAAAAGGCTTTCGATGCTGATAAATAAGCAACATGATGACAACATACAGCCCTGTGATGTCACATTACCTCATAGCTAACCGATGTCACACAATATGACATAATTCCTTACATACATCGAGGCATTTAAAAGCTATAGTTGGGTGGAGTGATCTCGTCAGATCTACATCCAAGCCTGCAGTGGCTTCTCTCGGTCGGTGAGTTTACGAGAATCCTTTTTTTATCTTGGGCCCAGTGTCGGAAAACATGTCCTGGCAAACTTACGTGGAGACCCTGATGGCAGAAGGCAACTGCCAGGATGCGGCCATTGTTGGGCTCGGCGACGCCAAGTACGTCTGGGCGTCATTAAGCGGCGGCACGTTCGCTAACATCACAGCCGCTGAAATCGACGCCATGGTGGCAAAGGAACGTGACGCTTTCTTCACCCAGGGGCTGACATTAGGTAATAAAAAATGCTCAGTACTCAGGGATAGCCTCAATGTGGACGGCGATTGGACAATGGACTTTCGGACCAAGAATTCAGACGGAGGCCCTACGTATAACATTTCTGTAGCCAGAACTGACAAAGTATTGGTTTTGCTCATGGGGAAAGCGAGTATCCATGGAGGCGTGCTCAACAAGCAAGCGTATGGGATGGCCGACTACCTGAGGAGGTCTGGATACTAAAGCGGCCTGCTCCCGACCTGCCTGTCAAGCACTTCATGTCCTGGTTGCAAGTTATTCTCCTCTTCCTCCTCTGTAGCCAAAACGATGTTATCACAAAGGAAGTCACCTGACAAATGAAAGCCGACATTTTTCTTCTGTGCCCTTTGACATGCCAAGTCCTGCCATGGAAACATTACCTTGGAGAACGACTGATTACCCCCCCCCCCCCCCCCCCCCCAACAAATGGACACTGCAGTTTGCAATTTAAATTCATTGCTGTTTTTTTCTTTTGCCAGCTTCTGTAATGTGTCACATTTGTAAAAGGCTGTCGTTTTGTTGGACAATAGATATCGCTGCTTTCGAATGATCTGAAGTGTCTTGATTTTCCAAATAGGACCAAATACAGAACAAGCTAGAGTTGATACAGATACCCTAAATATGAGTCGGTTGTGTTTAACGGAAGGGGACGATTAGAAAGCACTCAATGGGATTGTTTGGAACCAATTTACAGTGCTGTCGAAAAAAAATAATTGCCTCCTTTATGCCGTAGCCGTAAAGAAAAGTTTAATTTACCGTATTTTCCGCACTATAAGGCGCATCTAAAAACCTCAAATTTTCTCAAAAGCCGACAGTACACCGGTGCGCCTTATATATGGATTCGTGGCTGAGGACTGATTAATTAAAGTAAGCTTTACGTGTTTATTTTGTGTGTTGTGTGATATTAACATTTGTGCAACGTTGGGTTATTGATATATTGTTATTGTTTTCACTAATACGAGTGTTACTATATTGTGATTGCATGAACGTTTTAGCAACGTTGAGTTATTTATTCTATGCGCCTTATAATCCGGTGCGCTTTATATATGGACAAAGTTTTAAAATGGGCCATTCACTGAAGGTGCGCCTTATAATCCGGTGCACCTTATAGTGCGGAAAATACGGTTACTGGAATATGTCGGCAAATAGCCACTAGCGTGTTAGCTTAGCACGGTATAAGGAATAGCAGCTATCTACTGTTCTCGGCCGAGCGAGATTTACGATAGCTGAGCGCTGATGTGCATGCAGCCACTTGATCATCATTGAACACAGAGCATCTTTGTCACATGCACAGTGATGACAAATAGGTGGAGCTGGCACATATTGCTCGTGGTAGCCCACAGCAACACAAGAACCCGGGCAGGACTTGGACCTCCCCCAAGTGACATGTGTGAGCTATTAAAAGATGTCGCAAAAGTTTCCGCTCTGAGGCTACTTTGAAAAATACACCCCTCACTGAGTCATTCATCTATTTATGGTGGATGTGACATCACATGCTTTGTCTTTATCGAGGAGCTTTGGTCTTCTAATAAACTTTTTAAAGATCTTAAAAGCAGACAAAACTAAACTTTAATCATCTGCACACTCGCGACCTGAGTGAAATTCATCGTCAGCAAATTTCTCCTCTTCATGTGATGAAGTAACTTGTATGAAAAGTACCCGCTTAACCTAGACATAGTTTGAATCCTGTTGCTAACCAAAACAGCAGCATGTAAACACATTTCTCAGCGTAGACACCTAACGCCACTATTTGTAGCAGTATGAAACTTAACATGCTTTCTTGTAGGCCAAACCACATGATTGATGACAAGTTACATTTTCTATTTTTTTTTTTCCAGCAAACATTACGGGAAAGGACACATGCTGTAAAAATGAAAACAAAATTATGATGTCTTGAAATAACTTCAAACCGGTCCAAAACCTACATTAGAACTATTAAGGCGTTGCACCATTAAATTGTGATGGACATTTTAATGATGCCACCATGCTACAAATTTATGTGTCCCCAAATAGTCCTTTGGGCTTCTCTTAAAATACTCCATTAATTATTAAAATACTGTCCACTCTTTTGTGGCTTTCTATTACAAAGCATTGCTTCCATTACCAATATGGACATGGACCACTATGTGTATGCTGGTTGCCATGGTGATGTACAACCGTCACCATGTGGACATTTTGACGGGTTGGCTGGCCAAACTTGGCTGTAATTAATCATGCTCATGATGTTTGAATAGCATTTATTCTTTGTGTTATAAGTTCAGCTCTTTGGCTTGCTGGCTAATTGTCGTGTCTAAATGTGACGGGGCCATAATTAGTGTTATTATACGATTCAATTTTTTTTTTCTGCGTCTGCAGCCACGTGTCCTCTGTAGAAATGGAAAATAGGTCTTACAATAAATGGTTTACAGTTGAGACAAATGGTGAACCAATTCAGGTTATTAAGCCGGTGTCCCTAATAAAGTGTCCGGTGAGTGAATATTGGTAAAATCAGCCTCAATGTGCCAAATTTGGCTCGATTAAACTAAACACCTGACTTATTTTTAGCCCAGCTGAGTTTCAGGTGAAAAGAGTAGCAAGAGAAACTGAGAAGTGCTGCAGCACATCTTCCTTCTTATCTTAATAAATAATGAGGCTGCCACTCGCTGACAATGAAGTATTTTGAAAATACTTGTAATGTATGGCTGCAAAAAGAGAGGCGCGGCATTGATGTATGGCACAAACAGGGCTGGAAACAGGTGAAATATTAATGGGATGTCCCCCCCCACACACACACACACCGCCAGCCCCCTGGAGTTAATGCATCTGATTGCTTTGAGGAAAAAGGGAATGAAGAGTGTGGACTGAAGGATGCCGAGGTCTAAAACAAATTTACACTTGTTTGGATTATTTTTTAAATTGTTTTGTAAGCATTACAACAAATTGAGCTGCTGATATTACCAGCGCGTTTTGTGATTATTTTTTTTTTCCTATTTGTAAGCTACTGTAAATGTTCTCAACATTTTTTTTTTTCATCAATCTGATTTGTCTGGCCCATTCTCACATGGTTTCAGAAAGTTAATATAGGAAACTACCACAAGGGTGCAGCAGTGTAAAAGGAAGAGGTGCTGAGTTCAAAATGTCAATTGTAAATTCCATACACTTCAATGATAGTCCTCCACTATCATTACACAAATTCAGTGCACCTCGTTTTTCGTAAACTCCACCAATCTTAATGTTTTGGAGAATTGATGCCGCAAAACATAGCGATGCCTTGTGGAAAGAACGTTAAAACGCTTTAAAGCGGTCTAAAAGGCGCACCCAGGAGACAAGCCTAAAACAACAATGGCCGCCGCGTGAAATTAAAAAGTTCCGTTTTGCGAGTGGCGCTGGCATCCCGAAATGCCATTCAACTCCCGGAAAGGTCAATAGTTAAAATAACTTTTGTCAAGAGGAAAAGGAAAACTTGGCGGGGTTGTGCTAAATTGCTTCCAGATTGGTGGGTTTCTTTGCGAGCCAGTTATTAGCCAAATTGAGTGCAGACAACTGACAACACTTAAAGTCGAATTTTCAAACATTGTTTGAAGTGCTGCTCGGAATCGTGACCTTATTTTTTCCTCCCTCTTATTTGTTTCATGTGCAAAATACATGCCTGGCTGGGATTTCACTTTACATAAGATTAGAAAGGATTTCTGATTGACGCAAAATGGCCCGCTAACGACGCCGCGATGCTAGCTGCAACCCCGGCGTCTTTCGAGCTCTCAAATTACCTTTTTATTGTTTCATGAATACCCTCTGCAACACTTTCCATCCTGTGTGTTTTGATCCATGATTGCACTTTATTCTCCCCGCAAAAGTGGTTTATTTGCCTTTTTCCCAGAACTACTATCAGTTTTTTTTTTTAATGACTAAAAAAAAAGTCATGCATTGAGTTAGCATGTACACAAGCACTCAACACGGGATCTAAGCTTAACTACGGAAAATTGCGCCTTGCATGGAAGTGGCAATATATTTGAGTGAAGTAAAGTGACAAGAATAGCCATGACATTACAAGAAAAAAAGGTTATATTGATGTGAAGGGAAAAGAAATGAGAATATTTTGCAGAAAACTCACATTACAAGAAAGTTGTCATATAAGAAAAGTTAAGATTTGTTTTAATGTGGCCTCTTACCCAGATTCATATTTAACATTGTGCCCAAACCAAAACATTTGTCAATAGATTATTGATATATTTGCATTTAATGTTTGGGTGGTGGAAAAAGTAGCAAGCGGCACAATTTGGCTTCAGTAAACTTGCATTTTATGGTGTATTTATTCATCAAGCATAGTGTGAAGGCTCCCATTGGCCACGCTTAAGGCGCACTTCATTTCAGTCTATGTGACGAGTGCGGAGCTGCCCTGCAGCCTAGAATGAAAAGCAAATATTAATATTAACTGGTGTTAGTGCGGAATGTGAAATATGGGAGGCCCCCGGAGGTGTTGCGCATTCCTCGTTTAATGACACGTTTACCCTCTTGTTTTTCTTCATCCGCATGAATGCCTCATTCAGCGTTCATTGTACACTTTGTGGCTGGTTTGCTTTTAGAGTATAAATATGATTTTTTTGGGGGGGCTTAAATGGTTTGCTGTGCTTAATGGCAAAATTTAGGTCACACAAATGATTGTGAGCAGTTGCTTCAAGATACAACACAGCTCAGTGCAAAATTGGTTAGTATCGAAGCCTCTTTTATGACGAGTGAGCCTGCCGCGTAATCCAGTCGGATGGATGGATGGCCGGCTGATCGCCATCGGTGCGCCCAGCTCACTAGAGGACATCATTAGAGGACCGATTACAACAAGGCGGGATGAAAGAGTCTTTGTAAATATGAAATGGCCGCTCCGAGGTGACGTTAATGGAGTTAACCCAGGAACTGAGTGGGGCAGGTTGCGATTGAATTGGCCTCGACTTTATTAACCAATCCGTCTGTGTCGACTCGGTATAGCTAATCGGAGAAAATGAATGGGTGTCATCAAAACGTGATAAACTGACCAACTGCTTTGTCTTTAGTTGGGAATTCTATTTTTGGTCCATTTTTGTTGTTCAGGTTGCTACGGGGACAGATGGCCTCCTACTTTGAACACTAAAAGCCATTTGATCATGACATCATTCTTGACAGCCAATCAAATGCCAACATTTCACTCGAATTTGATGGTTTTAATCGGGTGGAATGTACCGTATTTTCCGCACTAAAGCGCACCGAAAAACCTCCAATTTTCTCAAAAGCCGACAGTGCGCCTTATAATCCAGTGCGCCTTATATATGGACCAATAATGAGCCACTACAGCAGGCGTGTCCAAATATATGGACTGACATATGGACAAAGTTTTAAAATGGGCCATTCATTGAAGGTGCGCCTTATAATCCGGTGCGCCTTATAGTGCGGAAAATACGGTAACTGGGTGTGAGGTCTTTTAATTGAATTCATCAGAGCACAGGTTGCTCGCCCTCAGATGGACGTTGAAATACGGTGACATTTGCTGGTCGGCCGTCCCCGCGTTTAAAAGCGTATTGGTCTTTACGCACGCCGCCCTATAATGAGCCATCATAGCATGGGCTCGGCCCGGCCCGGCGCTCCACATAAATAAGCAGCAATTTGGCCATCTGCTCGGATTCTTTCCGTCTCCCCGGAGACCCCCATCTGCCTTTACATTATCAATTACAGTTCAAGCATGCTGCTGCCCCCCCCCCCCCCCCCCCCCCCCCCTGCTCTCTCCTCACCAACTTCCCAACTGGCTCAACCCTCTTAAGCACCCTTGAAAGTAAACACCGCAAGCCCGATTCGAGCACAATGACTTGTTTGTTTAAAACAAGATGTCAATCTCTCGCATAAACTTTAAACTGACACATAATCTAAAGTGGGATTTGCAAGTGTTCGATTCTGATTTGGTATAGATGTGATTGCTTTACCTTTTGTTGTATGAAGTATCTCACAGTAAAAAATTTTGACTTACACTGTTATCATATTGATATCAAATGGGGAAAATAAACACAACTCTAATTCTTTTTTTCTTGATTAATTTCTTGATTTTTTTTTTAATTTTTCTCCAAGAATCCTGTTTGACTGCCATGAATAAGAATAAATACATAAGGAAAAAAAAGTCCCCCGTAGGTTATTATAGTATGACTTGCCTTGTCAAAGTATTCATAAACAAATGTTTGTGATTGCTATATTTTTAATGTACCACATTTTTTAGACTGCAAAACAATTGTTTTAATGAACATGTCTATTTTTGGCAATTTAAATAAGGCTCATCAGTTTATAAAGTGGATTACTGCACAGTAAGCAAAACTTTGACCAATATTTCCTCTTTCTCGCTAGAAATAAACTTTTTAGGGATTACCAGGAAATGGTGTTTTGCAATTTTTAAATACATGGCATTGCCTTAAGTGTTGTGATCTTTCTAATGTCAGCATCCAACTCCAGCTTGTTCTCAATAATCCTGCAAGATTGTTCCTCTGAGGAGCTGCTGGAGGATGAGCTTTCCAGGAAAAGCGGTGGTGCTCACATGGGTGAAGGAGGGGGGGGGGGGAGATACAGGTATCTGTGAGAAGAGGACCCTCGTCAAGCACCCCGTTCCTCGTAACCATGTACTCAGGTGCTCTTTTGACGAGTTCATAAGCAGTTCAGCGGCAGCCAGAAGGCAGTGCACTTTACAAGGCTTCTGGAAGATCTTTGAGCCGACCAATCCGATAATCCTACTTTCAGGAATGCCAGTCTTTCGTCTCCCGATCAATCCCAGATCGAAAACATCAAATAGAATACACACGACCCCCCTCCTCTCACCAAAAAAAAAAAAATCACTTACTAGATGGAATTAGACATGCAAGCGAAAGTGTCATCACCTTAGGGATGAGAGGGTGGATGGATTTTCTACAAATTGCGGAATATTTTCCTCTCGTGTAATCCGATAGTTAAGAGCGCGGCATTTATTGATAAGGCGGCTCGCCGGCGAGAAGCAATCCGCAGAAGTGCTCTTTCATGTTGGTCTATGTAAGTACAAGAACAAAGCACGAATTAAGGGTGGGCCTTTCACCCACAATACACCAGGACTATTTTTATCATTTCTTCCCCTGGGAGGATGGTCCTGTGGTACCAAAAACTCCGCCCCCCTCACCCCCAATGTGGGGTCTTTGCCTGGCACCCGGGACTGTGGGAACTTCCCGCCTCCTGTATGGCAGCTGGCAAACACATTTTGAAATCCGCTCATTTAGACTGGCATGTGAGAAACAATCTCATTTTGTTTATTTAGAACAGAATCAGAGACAAGTAATCCCTTCAAATATTTTAAAAAGATGAAAGGCACGAATAATTCCTAGCATTTTTTTTTAAAAGTGAAGACAATTTGTAATTTTAGTATTGACACATGAAGTCTTTGCACAATTTGTTTTTGTGGGCCACATAAAATGATATGGCGGGCCGTATCTGGCCCCCAGGCGTTGAGTTTGACACCTATGATTTAGAGGAATTAAGCGTCGGTAAATTGACACCTATGGAACAAAAATCCTGGCCTTGCTGGGAAATCCCATTTGGAATTTTCAAGATGTGTGCGTGCAACTACATGAACTCAAAAGACAGCGAGCCAGACTTATGGAGGTCGTTTCTTTACTTTCCTCTAACCTTCCCGCAGGACTCAAAGGTCCCTTTTTAAAAAGACCCGTCTCGGTTGAATCCAATCCAGGTATCGTTGCGATTAATTACAACTGAATAAATAATGTGCGGCGGGCCTATTTAACAGGTTTTATTCCGGAGACCGCGTGGGCCATTTATTACCGGGGTCAGTGTGAGAGGGCGAGATAAGCAAGCGTCGCATTGAAACGGGCCAAACAGGTAGAATTTAGAACACCAATTAAACAGCAAGACAATCACGACATAAATCACAACTTAAAAGAAACTATTGATCAGTTCTCTAACACCAGCTACTTTTCCAAAACCCCAAAACATTAAAGATGAAACAAGTACGAGATTACTTTGTTTTAGAGTGTCTGTGAGGGGAGGGGCGGAGCAGGCAGGTGAAGTTTGCCCTTATTACCAATGTCAGAGATTCAATTAAGCACGAGGGGGAAGCAAATGATCCCAATGAACTAATGATTAATCCGGCAGGTCTATTTACTAATGTAGCAGAATGCATTTGAGGCATAAGTTAATGGCGACAGGACATCAATTCAAATACAAATGAAGCGCATTTGCATCGGATGCTTATTGAGCGGTGTAACAAAACGAATTACAAAAGGTAATCTACTTATAAACCTTGGGAGACGAATGAAACATGATTCCCGACATATCTGCTATCCGCTTTCGGAGTCGCCTGGAGAAATGACGACGTCGATACAAACATATCGAACGCTTTGTTGTCAAAATAAAACATCTGTTTAAGTTACGATAGGAGGCGAGGATCAGTTAAGGTGATTTGCTGTCGAGTCTTTAAAGATTTTGACCGGGTTTTTTTTGGGACCACTTTGATCACTAATCCCGAAAATGTTAATATGAAGCAGTCGGTTTAGTCGCAGAAAGGAAAGCGGCCATCGCTTTATTGGTTGACACGTTCAGGGACACTTGCTCACTTTACCGCCATCTTCGAGATGAATCCATTACAACAATATATGCAGGAATCCTAGTGGAACGCCACCGAACTACCTCGCCGACTTATGAATATGTCCAGAACCGAACGAGCGCAAATCATGGCGACTCCGCCAATTCATTTTGCGCGTGAGGCGTCCATCTTTAAAACGTCGCAGTACATCCTTTCTGGCTCTTATGGAGTTCTCAGATGTGCCTTGAATAAATTGGAGTCTCATTCCGGGGGTGGTGAGACATGACCGGGAATATCAATCCGGTACGATAGTAGACTCGCTAGTTCCGCACTGTGAAAAGCTGGAACTGTATTAATTTGAAGTATGCTGGAAAATGGAGGGAATATTTCGTGGAATAGGCTCCTCTAAGAAATCTGTGACCAATCATTTGTACCATTAAATTGATAGATTAGGGGTTTTAATTTCAAATGTGCATAGTGATGTAAGCCATTTCTAAACCAGATTGAGTCACCATATTTACTAATTTTGTCTTTTAGAATCTCATCTATTTCTATTTTGGTTGTTCTTTGATGTTCCACTAGATACATAGAAAAAGCAGTGCGGTTATTTAAAGGAAGTGTGTTCAAATGATACTTGGACTTTGATATGAGCTTTGTATATCTGGAAGTACCATATTTTCCGGACTATAGGGCGCACCGGACTATAAGACGCACCTTCAATGAATGGCACTTTTTAAAACTTTGTCCTTACATAAGGCGCACCGGACTATAAGGCGCACTGTCGACTTTTTAGGTTTTTAGGTGCACCTTATAGTCTGTAAAATACGGTAGCTAAGTTTAGCCTGGGTCGTAAGTGGAAGTTTTATCGCATGGGTACTTTCAGTACATTTCTCCGAAATCAAATTTTTTTAAGGGAACTATTATTTCAACATGAGTTTGAACTGGCATCAAACTGCTTTGGGATACGTTGTATTTTTGTGGTTCTTCACCGTCGCCTAATCACATCTACGGGAAATTTGAATTCCAAGCATGTTTTGGAGATTTACGCGGAAACCAAACATAAAGATTCCGGCTCGTTCAGAAAACCGCAAACGTCTTTAAGTCGAGTTATTTGCCGCCGCGTCTGATCGATTGCCTCCCTGCCGTGATTTCTGCGCTTTGGGGCAATTTCATTTTCCGCCGCCTCGGAGAAGTTATCTAAATGGATTACACAATCAACGGCCGTGCCCCGTAACCATACGGCAAATAATTATTCTGTGTTCCGATGTTTGACAGGAAAAATTAGTAACAATCACCAAGAGAGCAGGTGTTTTTCTTTTTCTCACCCGCCTCTCCCGCTTCCTTTCCCCAAATGCCTGCAGCGGTAACGCTTGTGCACAAGACTCATATTGATTTTAAAGCCATTTGACAAAGAATAAATAAGACTGGAGAGGAGGGAGGTCTTAGCCATGAGCTTTTTGATCAATCAACATGTCGCAGCTGGAACTAAATTCAATTCTTATTTATCAAAATCTCCCCCGCATGCTCGTTTGGAATGCTACACGATGGCGCTCTGCGGAGACTCTTAACGGTCCTTTTGAGCCACGAGCGTCACTGTCACCGTCATGGATTTCTTGACAGGAATACTTTGTTGTGAAATCCTTATCGTGGGCATTAGAATTGCATGAGCTTGCTTATTCACACAGATGTGAGATAAATTAAGGCCAGAAGATGACAACGAAACAACCCTGTGGGGAATTCAGGACGGGTATTCACTTCTCAATGTGAGTACACAGGAAGAACTTTGTTGTGACGATACTTCTGCAACGACTTCTGTTTGAGGTTTATACAGTAGAACTCTTTTTGGCAGTAGGGGGCGCCTCTGAGTCTCTTCAGGGTGGTGAAGAGATTTTGTTTGTAACATTTTCTCTGTTCTTAGCATCTTTCCGGTTGATTTTTATTTATTTTTTTAGCCATTTGCCATGTGTTTTCGAAATCATACTTAGTAGATTGATTGGGTGAAACTTATTGAGACCTACCCTTGCCACAAATCGCAAAATCCATAAGTGATACCTCTGTACTATTTATTGTACTGTGATTGCCTTCGGATGCTCCAAAATGGCGGCTAAGGACTACTTTTGTCTAAATGGAGATCCTCAAGTTGTGCAATAGTGCTAAAGCTATAGTGTTGTTGACTCGGCTTGACCACATCAAGTGAATTTTGCCATGAATACCAAAGAAAAAATATCATAGGACAATTTTCTACTGAAATACTGAAACTCATCCGAAAGATTGTATCCAATTGTTACCCACATTAAACAAACACCATGATTATATCTCGCCATTGTGATAAGAAGACAAAATACATCGTAAGATGCTTGCATGACGTTTAGGATGAACACAGAGCTTGATTCACATCCGCAGATGGCCTGCTATTTCTTTTTCTTTACATCCCCCTTGGATCAGCTGCACACCCTGTAATTTATGACAGTGTCAGCGTATGTTCAGAGATCAGCGGTCATGATCCAAGGCAGTCATTTGACGACAATACGACGTGATAATCAAGCGAGACCTCGCAACACTTTGCTTCAAAACACGGCTGATTAGGAAATCCATTTTCAATCATCGGCCATCAAGTCCGATAAAAAGCCTTTCTTGACTTGTCTGGTCGTGGAGGGAAAATACAACGGGGGTCATCATTTTAGAGCAGGAAGGCCACTCCCACTCATCCACCTCTGCTCCAACAGCAACCCTCATGATTGCTTCTTTGAGGCTCACATGCTATTGTACAGTTCCGAAACATGTCATCGTGTTTGCAATGCACTGAAAGACTAACAAACCAACACGGACGTAGCGACACGTTCAATAAGGTCTCGAAAGGCTAAACATTAGGCTAATTTCCTATCAAACATGAATCTGTTCTTTGTGTGACGACGACAAAGACTTTGATTATAATTGCAGGTTATTGCTGTGGATTCTCCAACATAATTCCAGCCCTGAAGTAGTATTACGATGATATAAAGACAAATCATGTTTGTGGACACCTTTATTGACTCGTGTTAAAAAAAAAAAAATGTTGGCTAACCAATGTGGAATAATATAGATTTAGTATTTAGATATTTAGTGAGATATTTTAAGAAATATTTATTTTAGTAAAGATTAAAAAAAAATCTCATTTTTCATCTCATTTGTGGACACATTTATTGACTCACGTTAAAAAAAAGTTGTATAACCAATGAGGAATAATATAGAATATATATTTAGTATTAAGAGCCACAGTGAGATATATTAAGAAATATGTATTTTAGTAAAGATAATAAAAATATGCTTTTTATACTCACGTTTGCCTTTTTGACAAGGTCTTTTAGCCTACTTTAAAGAATATACGTGTATATATATTTTCTATTCCGTACATGTGCCTGGTAAATGACAAAAGAGCATAAGTAAAGCAGCTACAACCAAACTGGAAAATCTTGCCTATGTGACTAATTTGAAAAGAAATGAAACAGATGAATGGCGCCACATTCTCGCCCGTTTGTGTGACAAATTTGAAATGCTTTTGGCAATTAACAGTCTGTAGCTCAATAAAAACCGTGTGTTTTGACAGCGCAGATTTGGATTAAATCCATCTTGAGTGGGAGTTCCCTTCATGCTGAACGGGACAATTATTATGAATTAAACATGCGATGAATAAAGTGTTTAATGTCATTAATAAGTCTCATTCTTTTGCCGGGGCCCCATCGCAGTATTTGCATTGAGCCGAGGAGGAGGCGACGCTGCGTCAATGTCAAACCAAGCGTTTATAATGTCGCCGAGCACCCGGTTTCACATATTTTCGACGATGCATTAGCGTCAGGATGTGTCGTTTCCATTTCTCAGAGACGAGCGGGAGGGCCGACAGCCCGGGCGGATGTGTAAATACAAGAGAAAACACTTAACGATGACATCATCATCGATGCTCTTCCATTTTAAATGGAGCGACTTGGTTGCTGCGCCTTAGCTCTTAAGTGCTGCACGATTATATTCCACAGTCTTGGCTGCCCAAAACATTTTTCATTTTTAATTACTTCTATGGCACCCGTTAGCAAAAAAATAGGTCCCTATTAAAAACTCTTAAACCACGTTCAGTGATATCTGCTTTTAATCGGTACGTAAACGAAGCCTGATTGGAAACCGGCTTGGCCACCGAAGCAAAAAAAAAAAAAAAGTCATTGCTCGGCAACATGGCCTGTGTCATATTAAAAAGCTCATTAGCTTCAAATCCATTAAGAGCGACTGTAAATAGTTGTACTTGGCGGGCAACTGCTCGGGCCTCTGAAGCTGACAGTCTGACATTTTGTTTTATGCTGTTTATTTCTCTGTCATCCATTCAAAAACAAAAGACATGAGACCTCAGGACCGATAAGTGGCTGAACTTGACTTTATAAAAACACGCCGGCTTTAAGAGCCTTTTACAAGACACTTGAATGGAGTGGCATGACTGCTTTCAGATTTTTGTGAGTTTATTGAAATTGGAGTTGTAGACACGGCGCTCGCTATGAGAATGTTTATTGGACAAGGGTAACATTTTTGAACATTTCAAAACATTTTTTTACAGCTTGAGTGTTTCAACGCTCAAGGAGCTTTGATTTGAAAATAATCAGTTGAACCTCAAGACATGCTTTCAAGAGAAAGCAGAAGACTAAATTAAAAAGATATTCTTTGTTCAATTAGAGCAGTTGATTTGAAGGCCATCGATTACACTTAGATACTTCATTATTCATTATCGGAAGTAGCAAAGTGCTTCGTCAAAATGCCCGGCGATGAGTCGATGATGCGCACCTCTTAGCGGCCTGACATTTTCATCCGTCACGTACATTTTGAATCTCTCAATCTGCTCGCCGCTTCATCATCACGTCGCCACTGTAACATGTGGCCGGGGAGTTTTCCATTAATGAAAAAATAACATATCACCGCCATACAAATGGGCTTAGGGAGAAGTGAGAGCACTTCAGAAAATGCTCAGATAATTAGACTGTCTCGCAGCCGATTGATGGATGCACTATAATTACCTTTGTGTTATTATTTCAGGACCAGACAAAAAAAAAAAAAGGTGGAGGGGGAGGGGGGAAAGCTCTCCTTCATTAATCTCATTAATGTGCGGAATTAATATCATTTTATCAGACATTCCAGAGCTGCTGGTGGTGCGTGGTGCCGGAGTCATGATTCAGAGCTGTCAGCAGCGAACGCATCGATCTTAGTCGCCGGAAAACGTACGTAACAAATATGGCGGTTGCTGCGTTGGGCTTTTGTTCGACTGTCACCGTTTCTTTTCAAAGACAGGAAAATATCTCATTGCTTTTTTTGTAGCTAGCATTTTTTAACTCCCTTGAAAAAATGATGATTGCAATTCAGGTTATTGTTGGTAATGTTGTAATTGTGAGCGTTAATCGTTGCAGTCATAGACATGGCTGCTAAATATACAAAAATTGAATTAACCTGGATTGGAGCTGAGTTTTGATTAGTGTCGCCTCAAGGGGTGTTTTCTGCTTCCATTCTTTGGACCGTATCAGGAATAACACCCTACCCGCTCAACGGGCAACGAATACGATCTTTGCGGCAATGCGTCGTCATTGAGAATCGGAATGAGACGTAAGGATTGTTGTCTTACCGTCTGCCATTTTTATGCGCAACGAAGGAGAGCCGGACCACCTGCAGTCTGCAAGTCATTACGACGGGGTCACGGGATAACCTACATGTAAACTCTAAGTCACTTCACCTCAAATTGGGTGTAAAGATCCCATTTCCTCTCCAAGCTGAACCACCTGCGGGACGACTACAATATGATGTACTTCTCAACCTCGACGCTATTCTGTTGGAGCAATAACAAAGGCTGATTGTGAAGGAAATGGACAGGCTAGGCCTCACTTTGACCAGAAGGCAAGGCGGTTTTATTTACAGTATATCTACATGCCATGAAGACCGCACAGCTCTCTCTGTGATAAATTTGAAGGAAATGACCAAGAGCCGTTTTGATTTGGCTGTGTTCGCTCCCACAACGGCGCAAACATCCCCTTCTGGGCACAAAAACTGGTCCCCAGATATTTTAAATAGGTACCATTCAATCCAGTTTGATTTGATGCACTCAAAACCTTTCAAAACAATCAATTTTCCCAATTCCAATTCATTTTTATTAACACCTAGGTTCTGTGATACTATTTTGAAATGGAGCCGTAGTGAGTCGGAAGGAATAAAAGCAACTGCAATTGCGGCTGGTTTTATTTTTCCAGGCTAAATCTTGTTGATGTTTATAGTTTAAAAAAGCATCAAGTAATTAACTTGGTGAAACAACCAGCATAAAAAGGAGCATAGCACTTCTCCTGTTCGGGGCGGGCAGCGAAGTGCCTTTCCCTGCTTTGGGATGTCCGTGGGCGGGTCGAAAGTATTCCAGAGGGAGATTAACACTGGTCGAAGGTGGCGTGGGCCGTAGGAAGCCATGAAACCTTGCATCCGTGTCCTAATTGGAACTCATTCATCATCCTGGGCAAAGAACAACTCAATGTTTCTTTCTGCCATCATGTTAAGGTCTTTTCTGTGGACAAGGACCCCGTGTCATGGTGGGCATGTGTGGGCCAGACGCTGTAAATAGTTAGCAGTTAGCATTAGCTTGAATGTTCTGGACTCTACGACTTGCTTTAGTTTTTGTCTGAAAAAAAATAAGACTTCAAATAAAAAAAGTATTACAATACAAAAGAAATATGCCTTTATTTTTATATATAGTTTTTGTTTTCAGTCAGCACCATAAAATTATTCCAACTCCTCCGTGTTCCTTGACTGATATGAATTAGGCGTGGGAGTACATCTGAAAGCTGGAAATCATCACCCCCTTCCAGCAGCCATCGATTGGGCCAGCAGAAAATCTATAGCGGCTGATTTGTGAACCAATTTGAAGGCAAATCTCATAATGTTCATATTCAACAGCTTTACTGGGTGCCAGGCGAGGCAGCGCTAAAGAGGCGGGAAGTGGCGGATAGCGCGTTAAGCTACCGTGTGTTTACAGTCGCGCCGTTAGCAAATGAGGGAATCTCATCGGAGGGATTGAAGATCATTAAAAAAAATCAATGTGAGTCTATCTGCAAGATTGCAATAAGACAATGAGAGGAATTGCACAGTGGGGGTGGGTGTTATTATAATATTTACAAGTTGTCTTTGGATTTATTGAAGCGTAGCAACCACAGCGTCTCTCAGCTTCAGTCCTCGTGTTTGCACAACAAATGAAACACACATCCTGGTAGGTGGTAGTTGTCAAACAATAAAATATGCGACTTTTTGGGCTCCGTTTTTTTTTTTTTTGTCAAGTTATCCAATGTTGCTTCTTTTATTTATTCAGTAGTTTACTCCATTTATAGAGTTTCTAAGTAAACAGGTCAATGTGTGAATGCGCCCTCAGCTCAAACATTTGACCTGGTGTCATTTTTTTCAAGTGGCTTGACATCATCTTTACACAAGCTAGAAATACGTTGAATGAGAGCTCCTGTTCACGGTCCAACCCGATTGAGGTTGAGATGGCTTTTTCAGCTTCATAACTCCGGCCTTGTTCCTTCAGCTCCCGGTCAGCCAGAGGTCAGCTCCACCACACACGGTCATTGCTGTATGTATTTTTGCCCAACTCGTTCTGTGGTCCAACGCCATCATAACGTGAAATGAAATGATAACATTATTTTTTCCTAAAAAAGGAGCTGTTATCCTACAGGTGTCAAAAAAGTCACCAGGGAATATAAATCACAGTTTTTGCATTACGCGAGTGTGTCGCTGCACCTTAACACCGATTTGCTTTTATAGTTCAAGCACCCAGACTTGTTTTTCATACACAGCACATTAAATCAACTTGCACAGAAAGTTGATAGCTGATGAATTTAAAAAGTCAATTATTGAGGCAATAAAATGCAGTAAAATATGCAATTTTTGCAAATCACTTATTTTCATTATTTGGTCATTTAGATCAAACAACATATTTGTATGTTCTGGCAAATCGATTGGCAAATTGATGTCATGTGAGTTTGAATTAGCACCATGAATTTAATCATTATTTGATATATTTTGAGATAGCGATAAGTTAAAATATTTTGGATATTTGGACCTTTTAGCAATGTAGCATATCGTAGGCCATAGCAGGGCTCCCCAACGACAACATAACCTCCTTGGCAGAGATAATCACAAATATGGCCTTATCTGCTGGATATATCTACTCAGCTTCCCTGCGAGATGTGTTGAGTGGCATCCTAATCAAAAATCAATACACCCACTTGAGTGAGGCCACGAGGCTTCCGCGGAGGGGTTATGTAATCTGATGATATCAATCATAACGCCGTTGGAGGCGATCCACCTGACTTCCACCGCGATGGGGTCATGGCGTGAGTAGCGAGAGGGGAGGCCTCCATCAATTATCAGCTATTATAGCGCCGGGCTTACTGTCATAGAGTTGTGTCGACCGCAGCTTCTATAAATAATATTAACGGCGGCCGGCTCATCAATCAATACCAGCAGAGTTGTATTGCCGCAGCCTAAACGGCGGCTTCCATCGCCATCCTCGATCAATGAATCTGGCTCCTGTGGACCGAGCCGAGGAAATCTAGCCCGGCGGTCCTCAACCTGCCTTCCCCACTTGTCTTGAACCAATTACCCGAACCCTAGTCACATGGTCAGTTGTCGTGCAGCTTTTTTAAATCAACAGGTGGCGCTCAAACTCATGTTTACTTGGTTGGGAATAGCGATCCATCCACAGAAAAGATGATTTATGGAATTAATATTAAATATGATATCGACCGGCAGTCATTTTTGACCAGCTAAAAATAATTTGAAAAGGGTGTCATTATCTTGCAAATCTAATAAAAGATTATAATCCGTTAGAAAGAAAAAAAATGTTGCATTGGATTTATTTGTAGTTATTTCATTAATTTTATTTATTTATTTATTTTCCCTTTGACTATAGCATATCTCTCCACATTTAGGCATCGCCAAACTTACGCCATGTGACTCATTAATGGTGTGATTCTCGAACACAGGAAGTGTGAGTAAAGTGAATACATCGACTTAATGATTCCTTCCCTTTCACAAATGTCTTGTTGCAAAGCAGCAGCATCAACGTAAAGCATGCCAACCAACGGAAGCAGCGAGGTGGTGCGACGTGGGGGTGAAATGGCACAACGGCGTTAACTGTTTCATGCAATTAGCATTCCGAATGCAACAAAAAAAGATGAATTAATCTCATGGTGGCCCGTCGACCTAAGATCTCTCCCATCCCCAGCTGCAGCAGCCTCATCGTGAGTGAATCATTCAACCGGAGAGCTCCCCTCTTTTAAAGCCTAGCAACTGCTCAAAGGCTAAACACTCAGGTGACCTTTGACCTCCACACTGATGCTTACCACAACATGTCATTGTGAGATATGAAAACGCTCCCAGGTGTGGAAGTGTGCTCAACATGTCACTGGGTATTTATCAGACAGGATAACAATCTAGTAGATGCTGTTGGAGGATTTTCTAATTGCCTCACTCGTGTTTTTACATCAAACTCCGAAGTCATATGGGATGTGAGGACAGGAAAGTGCAAAATGTCTCCCAATTGTTTATTGTGAAGAAAATAACAGACATGTGAATTGTTGTCCGCTTCGAAGAAGCTTTGCCTCACCAGTCGTGTTCCAGCTTTGACAGATAAGCATCTCTCAGGTGCAAGCAAGTCATAAGATAAAACTTAAAATCCCGCTGATTCTCATCAGCTCACATCAAACTATGCTTACGGAGTGAATTAGCGAAAATGGAAAGCATAATGTATTTTTCTGGACTGGAATGTCTTGTTACTTTCCAATCAGCCTCGTTTGAACACGGCTGTGCCTTCAAGTGCTAACCCCAAGATGACCCTCGGACTACAAAGCGTCTGGGCAGACAATTAGCTATGTGGTACTAGCAATTTGTCGCAATAGGATAGAGGGGTTAGTGTCATTTGGTCGAAGACTCCTGACTAACCCAGATCTCATGGATCCACCGCCACTTTCAAAACCTTTTTCCCACACAGAAGACACACTAGTTTATTTCAACTTGACACCCATCTTTTCCTGCTAAACTAATCTTCAATATGACTTTTAGGCCAATTAAAAATCCATCAAATCTCAGTTTTCTGGATGTTTCACCGTAGTTATTTGAGTCTGAACCGGTGCCTTGATGAGTTTGCAGCACAGTAACGGTCACAGTCGACTGAGCCCTGTCAAGCTAAGATGTATGAGTCGGCGTATAAAGCGGACATAATTTCATGGAAAAGATGGGAAATGTTATTACAATTTGATTGTTGACGTTTGGTAGGCGGGAGCCCTTTGCTTGGGATTAGTCTTGGGGTTATACCGGACTATTTGTGTGTACATGTCCCAGTTTTTAAACAGTGTAAACAAAGGCGATCCATCATAAGCGTCTTAATTGCTACCAGAGGTGGCGGTCTGGTACGCACTTCAGTCATCAAACCATCATGTGAACATTCATATATTTGCATCTGGTACACTTGAAAAGGCTTTGTTTAAAGTAGCGGAGAAGCTAATCATGCTAGGTTTATGCTAGCGTTTGTAATCTGGGCCTCAAAATCTTTTTGTGATTTTTTTTTTTTTCTGCTCAAACATTGCAGTCATAATCCTTGGTAGTTTTATTTGTTTTTAAATATATATTCTTGTGAAATAATATTCAGTAATAAGTGGAATTACATAAGAAAGGATCAGAAGATGTTAGCATTGTCACGGCTAAATCGTTAACATTACAATATGACCACTTGCGCTAACCTCGGCATGTTCATCGACTTTCACCGCAGTCATTTCAAAGCATAACAAGCAATTGATGCACGACTGCAATATTGCAATTTAATTCTCTCCATTCTCAGCATTGATTTTTTTTTTCTTCTTCCATGAACAGCTCCCACTAGCACATTAATATTGCAGCACAATTAGTTTGCACATTACTAAATTACCGGCAGATTAAAAGTGGAACAGCACAGTTCATAACCTGCCCCGCATAACTGCCAGAAAGGAAATTAATATGGATTTGAGTTGGTCCTCTGAGACGAGCGTGCTAAAACAATCCATAAGGAGGAAGTCCTCTGTGCATGCACGTCGGGAGTTTCCTGTCAGCAACGGGGTCTGCCTGGGCAATTAATATGGCCTTTAATTAGATTTGCATATGAACGTCGATGAAGGGGCGGGGAAGGCGCTCGATGGCGGTGGGCCACGCTGTGATACCTGTTTATACTACGTTGGAATCCCTCAGGTGGGAGTTCTACCAAGCATGTTTAAAAAGTCAGAATAAATTCGGGGTGGAAAGGAATGGAAAGAAGAAAATATTTGTTGACTACTCATGGTGTAAATAAAGTCGGTGTCACTGACAAATATTACAATAATGTTTTTTTGGCGATTGTATTCTTTTTTTTAGCACATTTATTGCAGCACTTGATTTGAATACGATACTAAAAGTTCTGAAACCAAGCAAGTGTAGATTCCGTTCATAGGTCACAATATCTGTTATACTGAGCAGCCGGAACCAATACTACTTTAGTCTCATAATGTCTTTTTTTTTTTTCAAAATTTTATTAATTTTGCAACAAGTTATCAGGATTAAATGTGATTTTATTTTTGTAGCAACTTTTAACTTTATTTTGTAAAACTTCTTACTTCTTATATATATGAGTCATTGTCAAACTAGTTACAATTTAAATATGTTTAGAAAATTCAAGCAACTAGCAGAAGCTCCACTGCAACTCCTCAACACAAACGTGTTACTTTGACCTTTTGACGTGCACATTGATCCAATGTACTGAGTAGCCATTTCCCCAGAAACAAACAAATATAATTGGCTCGGGGTTCCAATGGCGCTCTTTCTCTCTCTCGATGTCCGGCAGATGCTTTGTGGTGATATCAATCAATTTGCACTTCCAGACACAATATGGGTGCCTTTAATGCTGACTGGTCATTTGAGAAAGCTTGAGCGGTAAGAATTCAATAGAGCTTTATCAGTCATCTGTCTTCATCAATAGTCTACTTCTAATTGGGACTTTTTAAACTGCACTGAGAAGAAACAAGTATAAAACTAATTACATACAGAAGATGGAAAGACCTTCATTGTTGTGTTTTTTTTTCCGTAGCAAAAATATATGTAGTTTAACACCCCTCCCGTATAGAAAGACTTCCCTCCTCAGATGTTTTGTGCATAAATAGTTATGTTTAAAGGTCTCGGGCGAACATATGCTCGTAAAGAAGGTGTTTTCTCACCCGAGTCGTACACTTCCTCCCTGGCTTACCAAAGTGTTACATGTGGCAGGCTCTGATTCTGTTGGGATTGGATTGTTGGAGTCTGAAACGGCATTCAGCGGTCTCATTATTGATGGACTGCCCGTGGCTTCTCGTAAATTATCACTAGCGCACCGAGACGGGAATTCTAATACAACGCTAGCGTGGATCTTCATAGTGACCATTGCTTCTTGGAAACATTTCCTGAATTGTTTCCATTGTTTCAGGTTTTTGCTCTCCCGTTTCTGGCAAAGATAGAGATTCTGTTTGGGTTTTTTTTTTTTTCCTTCCCAGTTGGCCCTACTGTTCCTGTGGGTTTTTAATTCATTTTGCTAAACGGATCCAGAAACTTTACAAATCCTCATGGATTTTGTCATTGTAAATAAAAATAAATAAAACGACCAATGTTGAGAATGGTGGCTCATTTTATGGAAACTGAATGGAGGGTAGAATTTACATATAAATAGATAAACATTTATTATGTAGGCCCCCCAAAAAAAGAACTTTCCCTCCTTGAAGGACCAGCCAGTCACCAATGGTAGTACGTGTTAGAATATTAGCACGTTAAAATGACATATTGACGAAAATAAACTTTAGTATACCACACTAGAGACAAATTGACGTCTCTAATTTCAAAAAGTACGCATATATGTCTAAAATGAGCCACATTCCCACCAAACGTTAGAAAACCAGTCGAAACAGTGAATTAGCTTCATATTAGCTTCACGCGTTCAATTTGTCACCATTCAGCTGGAAAGGAAACTGTTTTTCCTATTTAACCATAAGTTCATAATAACAACGGCGTCACCGTTCACTATATAGCAGGCTACCTGTTCAAGTATTTACTCAGCTGGACCTCGGGGCCTCTCCTCCTCCTCCATCTCCAGCATTGCACCAAAAAGGGAACGGGGTCGCGAAATATTTCATTTCCCAAGTAAAACATCTCCTCTGGTCATAGTGATGGATGTGCAATCAAGGGCCGAGCACTCGTTATTAGCCCTGACTTGGGATCCACTGGAGGAAATGAGGGTGAGGAAGAGAAAAATGTTGTTTATATCTGGCGCTCTGTCACTTTGTCAAGCAAAGAAGAGGACATTGTGAACTTTCAAACAAGGATTGCACCGGGGGGCTCGAATGCCCAATGAGGGTCTCTAAAATTGAATAAAGGGAACAAGTACTTCATTGTGTTTTCCCAAATTCACCTATTAACATTTTTTGGTAACCACCATTGGCTTTCTTTCCCCTTCAAGCTGCCAACACTTGCTTATTTACAATGTGTGAACTGCTGTTTCAAAAACTCAACAGGAACACCAGAATGAGCTTGTTGGCAAAATTGAAATTTTGTACGTTCGATTTATAATTGCTCAAAATATTATTATTTTTTTTGCATTCAATTTGTTCACGTACAACATTAGAGACGAGCTTTGTTCGCCATCTTGGGTTGTCGCGGAGAGTTTTTACTACACCTTATTTACATTTCGATGCTTTTTTAAAATAAAGTAGTAAGCTATTTATTTTGGGGGGATTTTTTTCACATTTTTATCACTTTTTTTTAATTTTACTTTTATTTTTCATTATTTATTTTGCTTTTGCTCCTTTACCCCCTTGTAAATTTAACCTGTCCTTCCTCGACTCACTTCTCTAGACAGCAGATGGTGCTGCAATCTCTTCACCGAACTTCAAGTGGTTCTGGAATTCTGGAAAGTGGGGGAGGAGAGGGAGTAAAAAAAAAGTCACACTAGGGCTTAGTTCCTGAGTTGAAGCAAATGTTTGTTGAAATAAGTAGAGATTTCCTGGTTTTCCTTTGTGGGGGGGAAAAAAGGGATAGTGTTGGGTGATCACTTCCCTGCTGCTTGTTGCCTGCCCTATTTCCTTCCTTCCTTCCCTCTTCTTTTCTCTCTCTTGCTTTCTATCTCTCTCCCTTCAATGTTTATAAGTCACCGAGAGGATGCTGCCTGGAATTTTGGAATGGTGGGATGCATTTACAGATGGAAGTAAACAAGCAGGCTTCGGATCTAAAGACAAAGAAGCGAGAAGAATGATATTTTACTCCATCAGGAAAGACACTTGCGACTTGTCGGTGTAACAGTTTTTTTTTTCCTCCAACAAGTGGAGTGAGCTTGAGGTGGGGAAAGTCGTCGAGGAAGAGGAGGAATGTTAAAGGGATGACGGCGTTATGCGGTGGGTGGTAGGGGGGCCTCCGCCAAAGGAAATGGATTGAGAAAGTGCAGTGAGGCAGACGGCTCATTCACCATGACAAATGGGGAGGGTCTCCATGTGTGTGTGTGTGTGTGTGTGTGTGTGTGTGTGGTGGGGATGATACCTGATACCCCGCAGCGGCCTGTGTGCACCTGCACAGGCACCGCACTGGAAGTAATCCACGGTCAATTGTGGAAACTCACTTCCATTTGGAACAGTTGCTCAAGTCTCACGCTTGACAATAACGTAGTGTGAAAAGTGTTCATTTAGTTCTGAATGTTAATATTACAATTTATAAGTATGTAGGTTGATAATATTTAAGTTTCATGAGGATAAACAATAACAAGAATAGTCACTCTTTTTCAAGAATGAAGTTGACAAATGTATAATTTCAGAAAATCTTTACATGATACTCAACAGTCTTTATATTCTACAACTATATCTGCAAAACCTTCTCAAAATTGACCTTTTACTTAAGATAATGACTTTTTATAAATTTATGACCGTTTCCTGTAAAGTAGCTTGTTTTAGTTCTCTAACTATTGCAACTTTATTCTCATAATTTTGCACCCATGCTTCTCGAACTTGTTTGCAACATTCCTTTTTTTAAGTTACGATTTGGTACTCGTGGTTATTTTTTTTCTAATTTTTTTATTTCATGACAATCATGGGAAAATAACTTGCAAATTGCAAAAAGAGCCCAATAAATTGGGCCAAAAAACGTAAACAAAATGCAATTTTTTATTTCATGCGAGAATGTGGACATAAAACAATTTTATCGTTTATTTTGTAAAACAAATACAACTAAATAAAGTTCCAAAGATTATGCTAATTAATCCACATGTCAAGGAGTTCTTGTGTCTTTCAACAGAGCGATCACAAGCAACATGTCATGTGGCTTCCATTTCCATTAAGTCATATATCAAATTCCACTCGCGTATTATTAAATCTTTGGAAGAGGTCCGAATTAGACCCGGGTAAGGTGCTCTAATTTAATTGTAGAGGGATGTATAGATTGTCCTTTTCGTGTGTGTGTGTGTGTATCTGTGTGTGTGTGTTTTACAGTTTCTTAGCAATAATAGAACACAAGTCGGTCTTAACGATCTCGAAAAATAATAATTGCAAATTTTCTTTTTCTTGTCTTTTTTAACAAACACTGTCTTTGTTTTAACAAAAAAATGCAAATTGAGATTAAAAAAAATGTGCCAATAAAAGTGTCAGGCCACACTAAGTTTAGAAATTACAAATAAGAAACTTTAAAATGACTTTACTTCGTTGTTTAAGGCAGAAGAGTGTACAAATTCACCGTTTTTATGACCATGCTAGGATTATTATTATTTTATTTTTTTCAACAAGCAAGCCTACAGTTTGTGTGCGTGTGTATGTAGTTTTATTCCGTCTGAAAGCTTCTGGGTTAATCTCATATTAGTCAAGAAGGTTCATTCTCACTAACAACCTTAGACGTGTGTTTCGCAGGGCGATGCGCTAAATTAAATGCACGCGCTGTCACTGGATTACCGCGAGAAACAAACAGTACAGATTCAATCAGGAGAACCCAAGGGTGGAAATAAACAGAATAAACTGAAGCTCGTACGCTTTCAAAGTGTGTCGATCGAAGATGTCCAACGTCGTTTTGCTTTTACGTTTGTCGTGTAATTCCGCAGAAATCATATTAAAAGACTAATTGAAGTATTGTAAGTGCAAGCATTTGACTTTTCCATCATTTCCTTTAGCTAACTATGTAATTATAGCTCTTGAATTATTTTCAACGTCACCTATTTATTTTAAGAGCAACAGGCCCATCTGTTGCGCTTAATGTCTAACCAAGCAAACAATATGTTTTGAATCAAGATTTGACCTCTGAATAAGCCTGATCATGTTTATAAATCATAGCGAGTTAAATATGCTATGTAAAGAAGATTAGGTCATCTGGATTTAAGCCTGTCCATCCCTGTAGTCTCCCGGCAACGAAGGCGGAGGGAGATATAATCCACATTAATAATCCACTCATTCTTACAAGATGTTCTTCTGTTGTTATTTGTGTTGCATGAATATCGTTGTAATCGCCTTTAAACGCTCAGTCGCTGTCTGCATTGTGGGTACTTAGTCAGTGGAAGCTGCTGAAGCAATTACCCCAAGAACCTGGTTATCTTACTGGATCTAGTTTTCATTGCTTTTCATCATCTTTTTCTCTGTTGTTTAAATATATATATGTAATTTCTAGTCAAAGTAACATTAATAGTTTAAAAAAATATGTATATATGAAAAGATGGAGAAAAAAAATAAAATACAGAACAATTAAAATCATAAAAATGAAATGATTCAATTTGTAAGAATCACAAAGAAGCAAAGCATAAATTTTTATGACAAGGAGAAAAAAAAAACTAAAGTTAGTGAGTTGGAATAAGTTGACATCTGTTTATAGTAGTTGGAAAAAACAAATGGAATATGACTCATTAAGTATCTTCATATATCAGGTTCGATATGATTCAAGAACGACTCAATTGCAAAGTGGAACGATTCGATTCATCGGATTCGATGATGTTTCGAGAGGGTATGATCCATTGAGGGTTTTTTTTCTTTACGTACATTTGAATGAACTTGTCAGTCCTGTAAATGTGGAATTATATTTGTCTAATAATTTGATAACATGGAATAACGATGAAATCAAAACCAATTTTTCGATTAAAATTTATTTTTTACAATCATAATATGTATATATACAACATGTATGTATATGTGGGGCTTGATTGTATCTTAAATATTATTATTAAGAGCAGGTCTTTCATGATCTGTGTTCATTTCTTGATTGAACTTGATGCTAACTGCCTCTTCGCAGCAGCACATGCCCGCTGTTATTAGTTGCTATGAGTTCAGCCCGTGCAAATCTGCTAATGCATAAGACCATAAGAGCTTCTTATGTTCCCAGCCAGGTCAGAGTGAAGATTAATATTTGATCATGCAGAAGGGCTCTTAATCAGATTTGCCCACCCCCTCCATCCACTACATCCCACCCTCAGCAATTATCATAATTGTCGTGTTAAACGTGCTTGTCCTCGCTGATTCCGGCGGCGCCAAACCCAATTTATGCGGGGTAGAAGGCCGCGATGCCTGCGTGGGTGCCGAGCGGGGCACGGAGGCCTTTTAACTGAGCTTGGAATGACACTATTTGCATGTTTTGAAATCACGATAATTTGTCATTTCCACTGATTTTGGACGTACTTACTATTGTGGAGTCTCAATAGTTGGTAACTCTTAATAAAATAAATAAAAAAAATATTCCTCCCCATTAATTAATTACATGGTTTCATGTATCTGTTGTGAACCTTTTTCCATTTTTTTATTTTGATCTCCCCTCCACATTCTTCTTGTTTTTAATCTTTTAGTCTTTTACAACTTTTTTTGTAAAATAATTGGAGTTGTTTTTCAATGAAAATGTTTTTTTATGTCTCTTAGTTTTGATAGCCTCCATGACATACTACGTTGACTGTGATCTTTATTTCTAATTATATTCATGTTAATTAAAATTCGCTACATTACTATTTACATTGCATGGAGTTCAATTAATAACACTTGTTTGATACTTCTGAGAGTATACGAAACAATACTTTTGCGGAAAACCAAAAAACCCAATTCTGGATTATTTTGACAGAAAATCTTTCCTTTCCATATATTTTAAATGATTACATTTCTCTATACTATATATCTAGCTTTCCAAACAATAAAAAAAGTTTTGCAGCAAAATTTTCCATGATGACCAATCCACTTGTTTCATTTCTATGCTGCGTAAAATTGAGTTGGCCGTGCAAGCTGCGACATTAGCCTTCAGGCCTGTTCTAACTTTTTAACACAACACCGTTGGGATGGCGCCATTCGGAAGGGTGTTTGTCATAAACGTGAAATAAACAAGCGCGGGTTATAACCAGTCACGTCCGCCATCCATCCTGCGCGACGCGCGGCACTGTGCGAAGCGACTGGCGCCGAGACGCTCGGGCCCATTAATCTATGTTGACTGGCTGGAAATTGCATCTTTGTAATGAGTATTAGGTGTGCATCTACATGAATTAAAGCTCAATGAGCCCCTGATTGATCACCTCCTCCCAAACGACGCCCCCGCCGCGATCATTATTGTTTAAAAGTGACTCAATCATATCGGCATGATTAAAAGTGCTCGCCTCCGCCGACAGCCGAGATAAAGTTGAGAAGCGCTTTGAGGAATTGTGTCGGCGTCAGTGAATTCCCTCGCTGTTGTTGCGTGGGTGTTTGTTGATGATTTGCTGCACTTGCATTGGATTTATTTAAAAAGCTGTACATTTGAAATAGCAAGAGACCGTCAAACACAAAGAAAGACTTTGAATCCAGTGAACCAGCTCAAAGAAAAGTAAACAAAATGGTAAATCATGACTTTGTCTGGAAAATTTGTTTTTAGTAGATTCCCGAGGAAAGAAATTCAGTCCCCAAGGCCAGCAAATTGGCTGTAAAATTATTTCTTCCGTACTTCCGCTCGACTCGAATCATTGTTTGTCTTTGCGTGGCCTAAAATAGCCAAATCGTCGAACGAGATCAGACGTCATCGCCTCGTCTTGTGACATATTTCCTGTACCTCTGTAACTTCTGTCTGGTAATTAAACTGCCGAGCCCCCATGGTGCTAATTATATGAAAAACACCCTCATTAAGAGCGTCAAGATGTACAAGCCCTAGAGGCAGGGAAGTTATTTGGAAAATTTCAGGGACATGCGTAACTTTTTACAGTTATGTTATTGTCTTCTTTCTCATTGAACTGCCCAAAACAGTGGTTCTCAAACTGCGGACCCCGAACCCTTGGTGGTTCTCAAGATGTTCCTTGGGGGGTGCCAAACTGGTTTCATTTTTTTTTTCAATTTTTTCCTGGAGTAATGATCAAGCCATAAGTAGAATTTTGGCTAACAACACAAAGCAAAAACAATTGAAAAAGCGAATACATGCACCATAAAAACCTAAAAAATTGGGGCATCACTGTACTTCCTGCTTTAATTTTTGTTTTTGATTGCCGTGACAGACATGAAGGTCTTTTTGGAAAAAAAAAATCTACCTTCTCAGTGGTCAACTGGATCCAAAAAGTTTGCAAACCTTTGGCCTAAAGTTTCCCGCCTGTTAAACGACAAACGCTAACTGTGCTAAACGCCGTATTCCCATTAGAGAAAAACAAAGCCGCTATGGTCGTGTACATGACGAATTCAATCGTAAACATGAGTATCAGCAAAGGCACATACACACTGAAATTACCCTTTTATGCTGCTTTTAGAGAGGCGGGGTGAGGACATCAATAGCACTAAGTTAAAAAAGTACTTTTCGCCCGGCTTCCGATAAAATGGACTCACTACTCACCATAACGCCAACAGATGAGAGATCATGACAGTCCCACGACAATTCGACAATTTGCCTCCTTTTAAATAATTCACATCTTTTTTTTCCCCCGTCAGATATCCAAGCAAAAAACACGCTACCGCAATCTGCCGATTTTTATGACCGGACGCACCAATAAGCAGATTGTCCGGGATATTTGACGCCATCTGCAGCCTGCCGGAGATAATTAAAGTATATAAATTAATCAAGTGCAATTAATTAGACGCTTTATGTCCACAGTAGTACATTTTGCATGTATAATTTATATTTATTGATTTGCCGGGTTTCATTAAGGCCCTACGATAACTGAGGCGAAGCATTAGAGGGGAAAATGCACAATTAGCATGCGGCGGTAGATAGATTGGCGTCCGCTCCCTGTAGATACGCGGATGTGTAAACTGTCATAAACACTCCCAATCGATGAGGGATATTCCACGCCATAGGTCTTGCTTGATGAATGATTTTCTTTTTGAACGCACCCCCCCTCCATTAATGGGGGGGCTGATAGGCATGCAGAATTTACTGTTTAATGAGAGCAAAGAATTTACGGCACAATCCCGGAAGCAAATGCTATGATTGGTCGCCATAAGTGCTGCGCTCTGGTGTTATTTGCTCTCGTCAGCAACCAATATGGCCTCGGCATTAAGAGCTCTGTGCTTGTGTGCGTGTGTGTTTTGTTATCCACATCGACTGCACTGACATCGTTCATCACCGCCTGCTTTGCTTTTTTTTTTCTCTTTGCGGAGAAGCGGAGGAGGCAGCTCAGTCGATAGGAGCTGGCTTCCAAGCCGCATTGGGCCTTCGCCTTTTTTGTGTGATGAAGTTCGAACACTTTCTTCCTATATATATTTGTTATATTTAGTATACTCATGAAGGATATAAAGCGGTTTCTTTTTAGCAATGACCGTTTTCTGATAATTATATAAAGTTTTTAAAGTTTTGGAGATTGGTCATATTTTTAATACTCATGCTTAGATCATTGTTCATTCTTTCATAACTTGAGTGATATTTTTTTTAACTCTAAGGTGGCCTGTTATATAATAAAAAATTCCGAAGATTAATTTTAAAGTACAGTATTAAAGTGGGAACAAATGCTAAGGTTTTAGCTGTCCTAAATTGAACAACCAACATTTTTTTTTTTTAATGATTAAGACACCAGGAGATAGAAGTTGATTGAAGCTAAATGATTTTCTATTGTATTCAAGTTTTATTTCTTGATTAAGATGGGGAAATAGTTATTCATTTCTTGCTTTAGTGGTTGAATATTATCCTTGAATCTCAGTAAGCAAGCTCAAATTTTTTTCCCCAAAAATCTTATTCCTGTTGCAAAAAGGTCAAATGTCAAGAGCTCGCCATAGTTGAAAGGAAGCACACGGCTCTGGTGGAGCTCTCATAAATTTCGTAACCCCTCAACTATACATCGAGCATATCTATCATCTATTTATCCAAACTACATCACATATGTACGTATATGTCGACTTCTATACAGTTTTTACACCTCGTGTATAAAATCAAGCCAACACATTCATTCATAATGTCTGACAAACACCCAATGTGAGGAACAAAATAATTACGAAACATCTAGCAACAACAACATTGATATCTCGGTTTGGAGTTAGAGGCCTTTTGCTTCAAATTTAAGACCGCTTCAAACTTAAAATGTAACTCAAGCACGTCTGTTCCCGAAAGCCCATAATCGGAAGCGGAGTCGTGCAAATTGGTTTAGCATCCTTCGAGCTTCATGTTGCGGCTGACATATTTTCAAGATACTGTCACTACATGTTGCGTCACGCACAATTCATGTGGCCGCAGCGATGTAATTAGCCGAAATAAGATGCGGAGCTTTATGGCCGCCACATGTTGCAGTCTGCGGGGAAAACAGCTTCTGTGGGTTTCCGCTCTCGTTGCAACGCATCACTTTGCCTCCTGTGATGTGCTGGCTTGTTTTCAGCCTACATATACATTAAGTTGGCTTGACGGTGTACCCAAATTGTCACAAGGTTTCCAACTTTGTCACGCGCGAAATCCGCAAAAAAAAAATAAATGAGTCGATGATTTCGGCTGTACAAAAATTTCTTTCATCCATCACAAAATCATAGTTTTTGGAAAATTCATATTTCAGTAAATTTGCCCTTTCCCACTTAGAATTGTTTTTTAAACTCTATGCATTCATATTTTTATTCATCTCAAAATTAGTGTACTGTATATGTGTTGTAAAAAAGGCATTATAGGAAAATAAATTATTTTATTGTTACTTAAAAATTAAAATAAACAACTTTACTTAAACAAGTAGTTTATCTAATTAGAAATTTAGTATATTAATTGCAATCGTAAGAACTGTATACATTTTTGCGTCATCTATGAATAACCTGCCTTGTATGTCCATTTGAGTACAAAAATTGGTCCGCCACATCACGGACTGTATGCAAGACGTATACAGTAGATGTCGATTTTGAGTGAACCTGCAGCTGTGAGCCAGACGTGTACGCAGGCACATTTGCCCTGCGTCTCAGACAATTTCCTCCCCTTGTGTCACGCTAAATGCTTACAGAGACACCGCCCCCCTATTTAGGCTTGCAGATATGTTCTTCACAAGCGGAAGAGGCGTCTTTGCCTCCTGGTGGTACTGTATGTCCCAATTTTTTCTTTTTTTTTCTTACACCTGCTGTGTGCACCTCCTGAGGCGGTCAAGACATCCCCAAACCGTCCTCCCAAGGAGTTGACAAATTATGCTAAGCAGGCCACATATGCGCCATTCTTCTATGCAGGGTAAATAGCGCCATTGCTCAATCAATAGAAAGACTGATAATCAAATTGTTGTGCGGTGGTAAATAATATCTTGAAAAGAAAAGTCTAAAAAAAAAAAACTTGTTTAAAATTTGTCAAATCATAAATATTGAAAATAAATAAATAAATAAATAAATAAATAAATAAATAATATTGCTACAATAAAATATTGGAAATATTTCATGTACAGTCCATATTATGATTTTTTTTTTTCTACCTCATTTACGAACAGCCTGGCTCCGCTCAGTGTTTTACAATTCACATCCTGAGTGAAAGGAAAGTTTGTCCGCCCCTGGTATAGTGAATAATGCACAAGATTGCTCCCAGAAGAAAGTGGTAAGAGAAACCCTTTGACCTTCTCGCTCAGCTGTAGACTCCTCGCGCGGGTCGCTGGGTTAGCCGTATTGACGCTATAGGGCACCACCGCGGCCCTCCAACCTGATCACATTTCCCTTTTGAGGCGTCCAAACCCCCCCCCTCCCCGAGAGGGAGCCATTTTTGTGTGTGTGTGTCAACTGCAGTTTGGGCTGGGAGGTCAAATCAATCTCTGCTATTTATTACACAGAAATGTGACACTCCGTCTTAAATGCTCCCGTCCCCAGTGATTTAGCGGCGCGTCTGCGTTACGTCTGCAGTGTTTGTCTGCCCGTGATGCTTTGGGGAAGGGAGGGGGGAGGGATGCAACGTTTTATGACCATTGTGCCAAATTGTCTCCCGCCCCTCCTCCTTCTCTTTCTCCCTCTCGCCGTCTTTGACCTGCCTCTTGTAAACAAAGATGGCTTAATATGCTGTGCTCAGACAGTTTTATGTAAAGCTTTTAGCCCCGGTGTATGTATCATATTTACTGTAAGTACACTTCAAACGCCACGGCAAAGGGCTAATGCAACGTGAATCAGCGGGCATAATAGTCACGCTCGGGTCAACTGGGGAAGACGGCAAGTAAATATGATCGCTGGATCAGATTGTGTGTGTTTTCAAAATGCAATAAGACTTTTATTGAGCGCACATTTTAACAGTCAGAAGAATCTCAAGCACACAAAAATTTTTAATCAAGTGGATATACAGGTTAATGGTTTCTCTGGCCTAAGAGCATTTACGTGTTCTGTCTGTCACTGTAGATCGCTGGTTTAGATTGTTCAACAAAGACGCATTATTTGTTGTAAATAATTTTCTGGCCAATTAGGTGAAATTGGATAGTTTAGTCTAGTGAGCTCTCACCGCACACAAATTTGGTGAATCACGCAATAAGGTAGGGCAAGGCGATACTGTGCGAGTCATGAGGTTCTGATTTTAAAATAGGAATGCTTCTTCAAACTGAGGTTTACAGTCACAAGTTAACAAATTGCAGTTGACACGCTATTGAGCTGTGTTGAACTTAAAGGGGATATTAACTAAAAAATTCACTTTACGATGTTTTATGTTCCCACACTAGTCGAAATACGGTTTTCTGATTAATAGTTTGTTTGTGGAATACAAATTAAGCAGCAAAATTCTTCTGTTTTTATTCATCCGCAGGGGCGGCCATTTTGCCACTTGCTGTCGACTGAAAATGACATCACAGATGCCACATGTCACAACCAATCACGGCTCAGCAATTTTCTGAACCTGCACTGTGATTGGTTGTAAATCTTTTTTTGGTACACACACCTCACTCTATTTTGTATGCCACTTACGGTCACAATCAGAGAACTAAAACCTCCAAACAAACTTGATACACTCCTATTTTCGTCTACTTTCAAATATTTGTACTGTATTGAATGAATTTACACTGCTTGTTAGATACCGGGCTTAAGAGTTCTGATATTGTGAGGCAATCCCCTTTTCCACCCCACCCCCTCCATTCCCAATGAAGATCAGCAAACCTCCCTCCCAGTAGCATCCGCTTAATCCCCACCAAGATCATGCACTCCCACTAAATATGCTACCTGTGGACAAACAATGGATTTTTCCATCATAATAAGTTGAAGACATCATTATGAGTGGCTAATGGGCGACCAGGCACACATACGCAGGGAGACTTCCTTTTGATCAGCGGCGGAGGGTTAATCCACGGCAAGAAATAATGGCGGTCCGGGGAAAGGAAGGGGGGCGCCCTATCGAGCCGGGGGTGGAATTTACAGCCGAGGGAGCTCAGTAAAAGGATGATTTTTAGAGCCTCTCGCCGCGTATTGAAGGCAAGACTGTCTGACAAGTCGTCAATGAGGGCCCCGGCGCTGTACTAAACTAATGAAAGCTGCGTTTGATCTCCCTCGAAAAGGTTCAATACCACTCCTGCTATTATTTAAGTCCCTAGCCTGTTTTCAGATCTGGAAGAAAAAAAATCATTAAATTGCACAGTGAAGTAAAAAGTGTTTGTAAGTATTGGACTGTGAGGAAATATCTAAAGCGCTTAAAATGTATCCCCGCTGATTGCTTGCAACTGACTCTTCCTGAGAGCTTTATTGCTCATCTCAAGTGATGTGCTCGGTCGAGTTGATCGTCGCTGTGGCTACAGAACATGTCAAAATTTGATTTATACTACGACTAAAAATTTTAGAGTTGTGAGTATTTTTATTTTTTGTCATTATTGCTAATGTAAGACATCTTGTTTATAACCATAGCAACCAAGTTGCAGTCTGCGCTTATTTGTTTAAAAAAAATATTTGTTTTATTGAGACCCACCTTGAACATGAAACATTTGCTTCTTGCTCTTTCGGTGTACATGCGTCATCGGCCGACATCAATGACAGAATAGCACTTTGAACCTCCACCGTCCGAGGTTATGCTAACAGAACCGTGGTAAAGTGATAATATAAACACTGTGATAAATGAGCAGTGTGAAAGATTTGCGATGACCCTCAAGGCATATGTAAAATCTTTCAAAGGATGAATAGGGAAGGGCAACTAGTATCCAAATTTGGTCCTCCATCAAATCTGACCCGAGTCTTGTTTGTGCTCAATTCTGTCATAAATTAAAAATGTTTTAAAATTTCTTAATTTTATTTAATAATTAATTTGCAAAAGGTCAGGAAAATGCAACAAAACCTTCACAGAAATGTCAAACACCATTTGTGAGATCTTCAATGCGGAAAAAACATTGTTTATATAAAGAAGTAATTTTATTATTCACTTTGTTGGTGGTAAACAGAAGATCAATCGGCAGTAGTGGTGCTAAAATTGCAACATATGGTGGTAGAGGAATCAAAGCTTGTCAAATAGCTCGAGAGAGAGACCTGCATGCTGTCAGAAGAGAGAAGCAGGGGTCAAAGCCTGCTAATCCTCACATATATATTTCCCCTAATTAATCCTGATTAGCACTTAGCCCACTCTGGCTTTCCTGGAATAACGTGACACTTCCTAATTAATCAACCTTGCAATTTCTACAAGTGCTACACATTTGCCTGCATGTGCTGGTACCGACTTCCCCCGCCAGGTCTTCCCCATGTGCCGGTCCTGGGACGCAGCCCTCTTGTCAGTTAGTGGCGTGTGGTCCCGCTCGCCACTAGTTAACTGCTAAATGCTCGGGTCACACCTGCACTCTTTTATGGGATCTGGCAAATCAGTTGGGGGTCTTGTCAGGGGGAAGGTTTTGGCCCAGGAAGAAACGCAGGAGTGTAGTTGAACACTAGCTCCAAAGGGGAAAGGAGATTAGTTGAGGAACTGATGGCGAAGGAAACATTTCCGCAATTTCTCCTGGAGATGTTCCGGTTTACAAGGGAGTTGTGGTGAAGACGTTGACCAGGTGTAATACAAAATATTGTTTTGACAATGTCAGTTAAAGAAGATGCAGGCTGCTACGTCCTCAGCCCAAATCCAATGAGTGCCCGGCAAATAAACAGATTGGTGACCTTAACCTTTTACTTCCAGGTCAGCGGCACCTACTGGCCAAGCAATTTACAGGCCCGACCATAATGAACTCTGGTCTCTGGTTGTGTCTCCCTCATTTGTGAGGGTCCATCCCAGGAAGATGGGATCCTGTGAAGCAATGATTGCTTCCACGATGAGGGCGAGAAGACTAGCAGAGAGCCCGCTTGTGGATCGCTCTCTCATGGTTTCTCACCAACAAGAACAACTGCAGAAAAAAAACAATAGCCTGCTGTCGTCCACCGGCTGATGCGCCTTTGATCAGCCAAATGAAGGCTGCTGGCATTTCTCATGGAGGGGAGATTGCTTATCGATCTATATCAAAATATTCATGCTAATCCCGGGCGGCGGAGACTTATTTTCAAGACGGGCTTGGCAATCACAGCCGCTGCGCTGTCTGGACCAATTCGCCCGGCCGGGAAGTCTAATCAGCCCTGGGTCCTGCAGTCAAATGCACTTTGTCGTTTAAATTTGGACCCCTGACATTGATGGAGGAGTCCTAAGAAAGGTGTTGACAAACCAAATTGTTTGTTCCAGCACTATTTTGCCAGAGATCAAGTCCAGAGTAATGCACAGTGAATTTGTTCATTACCAGGAAGGCCAGCTACCCGCTTGCTATACTGTAGGTCGACTACTGTTTCTGGATTAAAGGGAGGGGGCAGTTTGGTCCCTCCAAAAAAATATCACAATTGTTTGAAATAAACCCCCGAAAATAAAATGGCTGAATAAATAATTTCATGCATACCATAAGTCTTTGAGTAGGTGTGTGTGTCTGTGCGGGCAAAGCTTCCTTGATCACAGATTAAGTTTCCTGACTTCCTGTGGTATAAAAAAAGCTCCTCCTTCCTCTGTCCAGTGACGCAGAGCCTTTCCTTCTAAAGCTGTCCCGATACGTTAATACTGTCATGCAATTATTGTGCGAAGAAATCTGCAAAGAAAAAGCATTGCCAGCGCCGGGAGATTATCCTGCTGGAGGGTTCGAAGGGCTAATGTGTTGCCATATGGCCCAGATTGGAAGGGGCGGGGTCAATCATACATCAAGTATTAGTGTCAGGTGGGGATTAATGCTGAATGTTCCGACACTGTACTTCACCTGCCCGGGTTGAATGCTGAGACACTCTTGGAGAGTACTGGCTTGAATTGTTTGAGTGTTTAATATCTTTCAGAACAAATATGTGGATTGTCTGAGTAATATACAGGAAATTGAATTTCTGGTATGATAAAATATAGTTAAGTCAAAGAACAAAATAAAAGTTAATTCATACGTAGTCGCATTCAGGTAGCTTTGGTGTTTTAAAATGTTGTGGTAGGATGAGTTATCAAATATGTATGTTTGCTTCCGATTTCATTGACAAAAATATGACTTTTAAAAGGACCCTTGAAATGGTTGCTCAAGACCAAAATAGTCTTCAGAACATTTTTTCAGAATTTATTCAGAATATTTTGTGACTCTACACATATATATCAAATTTTATGCTGATTATTCAAACTAGCTTTGGGGACGTTTTTTTGTTTTGCGCAATACTCCAGGAGAAACTACCGAACCAATATTATTAAGTCACAAAAGTACCACCAGAA